>NW_020884875.1:29772820-30190611 GCF_003945725.1 Corapipo altera | reverse complement strand
TTATTGTTGTTTCTTGCTACTGTTTTTTTGCCAATATATATATATATATATTTTTAATAAAGGGTTGTTATTTCTTCTGTGTTTTTTTTTTCCACATTTTTTCCTCGAGTAAAGCCCCTTAATTTGACATTACAATTGCAGAGAGAGAGGAGTTTGGTCTATCTCATAAGTCATCCTCTTTAGCAAACAGTCCAGTTTCATTCAAACTGCGACACCAAGTTACAGGTACTGCATTTTTTTGACACTGTTAAAAAGTCCTAATTAGAGACCTAGAATTCAATTTCCAAGAGGATTTTGTTATTTACTTGCTTGATTTCACTTGGAATCAAATTATTTTCAAAATTCCCGAGAAACAGCAGCCTAAAATTTCAGCAGCTCCAAGTGGAGGTTTTTGGTATTTTGGTTTATCTCATATTTAAATGTTTTCACTAATAGAGTTTGGAGACTCTCCATTCTTGGAGAGTCAAACCCTAACTGAACAGGGTCATGGACAATATGTTGTTGCTGACTCTGTTTTAACAGGGCAGTTGAACTAAATATCTGCAGATACCCCTTCTAACCTCAACATTTCCATGGTTCAAAGAGTTAAGCCATTTAATCTGGCAAATAATTTGAGTTGTGCAGATTTTTTCAGTGAGGAAAATATCTATCCCTGTTCTAAAGATTGTGCAATCTCATTTAGTCCTTAGAAAGTTCCTATTTAAATAGTCTTACTCTTGTTAATAAAATTGTATTTTATTTCCAAGAAACGTTTTTATATCTTTAGCTTCCAAGTTCTTGATATCACATCTTTCAAGAGATATTAAGGTGTATTAACTATTACTGCCATTGCTTTCAAGGTTTCATTGCTTTCAAGGTATCTTTCTAAGCTTCATGAAAGGAGAGGGAAGTGCCCTCATATTTTAATAAATTTTGGATGGTCACATCCATTTGTCCAGTTAGAAGAAGAGAAAAAACCTCCTTTACCTTCATACACACAAAATATGATCACACATGCAGAATGCAGGCATATATACAAGAAACTCTCAAAGGTCTTCCTTTTCAAGGCAATCAATGTTCTATGTCAATACCACTCTGTCTGGTTCCCTGAAATGCTTTAGTATCTGGAATGATAAGAAATTCTATCAGTAAAATGTAGGAAGTTGCAGCTTTTCCAGACCTTAAGTTCCTAATGTAAATATCATCAGTTAAAAAAGGATTTAATTTACTATAATCCTGCAACCAAATCGCTTCCTGACTGTATTTTAAATTTCTGTACAAAGACATTACACAATGTTTTTTGAGAATGTTAAATCAGTTTTTTCTATGGTATATTTTTACTTTCCTTTTAAATCTCATTATAAACTTAGAAACTAAATTGTCCAAGTTCTATTACTATACAGAACTAAGATACAAATCAAAGAATGCTCTATGTAGGTCAGCACTAAGTTTTAACGTCTAGAGAGGTTCTAATGGTGCTTATAAAACTCTTCGTTTTTTCAAATTACTGTAGAAATATCAATCAACCAGTAGAGGAGGAATTTAGAAAGCAAATCAAGGTGGGTCTTTCTTTTAATAAAAAACCTCAGCTTGAATTCCGTAAACAACATTTTAAATAGTCTAGAATGGATCAAAAAAGATTTTTGTGATCAGAAAAGATTTTTGTAATCAGAATGAAAGACTACAAAATGAGGAAAAAGAAAACCAACAAAAAACGAACTAACCAAACTCCAACACAAAACCAAACAAATGATCAGAAAACACACCTGTAAGTTTTATTGATGTAAATTCTCATTACAATATTCCAGTTCAGAAAAACTTCAGCTCAGTGGAGTTTCAGGAGAACTACACTTCTGTACACAATAGGTGAAAAACTGGCTCTGCTTCCTACATTCTCTATTTATTGTTTTATTTCTTGGCCTCATGTGACATTTCATTAAATATTGTCCTGTTTCTTCACTTTGCTGTGATAATGTGAAAGCAATACAGATAAGAAATTAATTTGTTAAGGGTGAGGGATTCTCCTAATTGGAAATTAGTATTCCAAAGAACAATGTTTTGTTGACATGGGTTTAATACCTGACTGATTTGATAAGGTAAGTAAGATTTTAAAAAAATTTAGACTGCCAAAATGTAGGCTTCACAAAGGCTATGGTTGAATTTAGTCGTAGTTTATGAAACTCTACTTTTAATTTCAGAAAAAAAATATAATTATTCTTCAGCACATTAGATACAATTGGTTCTAATCCACTCAAATATTTAAGTATTGTTATGATGTATTTGCCATCCTGCATAGGTTTTTTGGCCTGTAGAATTTCACAGTGTTCTTAAAATATGTTGCTCTTTTAATAGCAAAATAGAATAGGTCAAATAAAACAAATAAGACTTTTATTTTTATTCAATTATTTCTTGTTCTTTGATGCAAAAATATCCAAAAAACTGTAAAAGAGTGTAGATCAGAAGTAAAATTGCCTGAGTCAGAGGAGCTAAATAATTCTTCTTGTTTCCCCAGTCATAGCTGTAGTAAATAACAGGAAAAGAAGAAGAGAAGCACAAACTGATTAAAAAAAAAAAAAAAATCTACTGGTTTTTATACTCTGTGAAAAAAACTTTCATTTTTCCAAGTGACTGACTGAACAGAAAAACTTCTTTTCCAAAGCTGTCTCCTGTTGAATTTTTTTTGAATGTGTTTCAGTTAATTTAACTTTGCACAGCCTATTGTAGTGTGGAGAATACCAGTATAACTGAGATTTGGTAATACAGTATTTTAATTTTCCACCAATATGGAATTGTCTTGTATTCTTGGCCTTTAAATAGCTTTATATGTGAAAAGACTAAGATATAGATGGTTCAGATACACATTTTCTCAGGTTGTACTTTAAGTTTCTTTTTAAGCCTGCCTTGTTCACTAGAAATAAATTATAATTTTACACTGTTAAATGATTAAAAATTCAAAGTCTTTAATTCAAAAGTGAGTAAGTTAAGATTTCACACTGTTATAAGCACTACTTTTGTCCTAGTAATGGAAGGAATAAAGAAACTGAGCTAGAAAATCTAAATACACATTTTTAATAATATTTCTTTCGAAAACAAAAAAAGGTTTTGCAAAAAAAAATAAGAAAATTCAAGATATAGATCTCCATTCATAAGTACTTGATTTTTAGATAAGCACTGTGAGTTGAAAAGTGTAGATTTTAAAAAGCAGGTGTCTCCAGCAGAATATATAAAATCTTCAGACTATTGGCAAAAATGAGGGCTGAGAAAGAAGAAACATAAATTAGCAACCTCAGCAATGAACAAGAGTATTCTATGAATAAAGAATAGGAAAAAACAATTAAACCTATTCTACTAACTTAGGTGAATGAGAGTCAGGAAGGAGTTTTGTACTGGACATGTGAAATACACATATTTGAGTAATACAAAGCTGCACCTGGAAAGACTTTCCATTGAAGCTGTAAAAAATGGCACTGCAAGCTGACATTCACTTTTACAACACAGTTGCTTATCAATATGCTACAGTTCTTGACACATAAAAAATCTCTAGTTTAATTCACTGGAGTCATTCTGAAGACCTGTGAAAATGACGAAACAAACACTTGTTCATCAGCACGAAGAGTGCAGGAACCATCTCTCAATAGATTGCAGGATTCAGAACTGATTGCTATGATGATTTATCTTGATGTTAATGGGAAAAGTCTCCGCAAGAAGACTGAAGTGACTTAGATTTAGAAATTACCAAAGATTTTCTTTTTCTGAAACAATTTTCCTCTTGGCTTGATGCTTCACTCAATTACGCAATTTGAAGCATTTTTTTTTTAGATGGTCTATAATCATAAGGAGATGAGCTTTCTGGCAGAGATGAAGTTACGTTGCATAATGACCTGAGATCTGCAGTAATAAGGACAGAGAAGGAGAAATTAGTATTTTTATGGTTTCACCTCAATCTCAGGTGGAGCTCCCAAGCTGGCCTGCAACCTGTGGTGCCAGGATGTGCAAGGTGTCAACTGGCACGTGGGACCACAGCCTATGGGCCAAGAAGGGTAGGGCTGTGACATCCTGACTGAACCAGGTTGGGATGAAACCATGTCCCGATCCATGGGCAAGGTATGGAGATGTCCTGGAGAAGCTGGGCATTGACAGCACTCCAGGACTTTAAATATTGAGAGAGGCAAGTCCTTGCAGAGGGGATTTCAAAATACGTTTTCAGGACCTCCAAGAATATAGTGATATTATCCTTGGTTTATGATTGTGTAAGAAATCCTTTATGTTGATAAAATGCCCTTCATACCTTTGACTAAACCGACAGAAAATAAAAGAGAGGATTTTGTTTAGTTTGAACTTCCTTTTTTAACCTAGGTTATACTTACCTGTAGGGTTGTGATGCATTGACTCCAGCCAGCTGCCAGGTGCCCACCAAAACTACTCTGTCACTCCCCTCCTCAGCTGAATGAGGGAGAGAAAATGTAATGAAAGGCTGGTGGGTCGAGATAAAGGCAGAGAGAAATTACCCAGAGAGAAACTACCCAGCAGGGAGAAATTTGTCACGGGCAAAACAGATTTATCTTGAGGAAATTAGTCTGATTTATTACCAATAAAATCAAAGCAGGGTAACTGTTAAACTCAAAAAAATACAAATCCTGCAGAGAAGAATTTGAGCAGTCTCTGCAAAATGCCATGAGCTACATATGAAAGCTGGGGAAAAACCCTCTTTAGTAACTTCATCACTGTGGATTCTTCCTGCCTTCTCCAGCAAATGAAAGAGACTCTCTTGCATGATGTTATCGCATGCCCTGCCCAAGCCTGAGACATCATACCCTGATGTTATCAAGCATCTGCAGAAGACCTATTGTGCTCTGTATCTCCCTTTGTATTTCCTGAATCCTGTGTATTCAGTAAAACTGAATACCTTCCCCCCCCATGTAATTCCCCTCAGATAAAGTGAAGTTTCCCCTATGGTGTATGTGTTAAGACCCTAAAATTTGTAAATCTGGTTTTTTCCCTTTTACTTCATCTCTGTAAAGCCCTCAGTTGTAATAAACCAACCCACTGATGAATATGTAAACCACACCATAATTATGTAGCACACCAGACCGACAAAATAACAGGTTTTGTATGAATAAACCATCCCAGTTTCTTGCCTCCAAACTGGGATCATCTTAGTTATTGACTCGCTACAGGTAACTAAATCTCCAAACAGGTTCCCCTCACCCATCCCTTCTCTCTGGGCTAAATTTGCCTCCTGAGTTCTCTCTCTCTTTCCCTGCTACCATTGATGGGCTTGTCCTTAGCCAGCAGTGGGTCAGAAATAGGGGAAGTTTCCAGTAGTTTCTGAGAGAGGCCACTCCTCTATCCCCCCACTGCCAAAACCTTGCCTCTCAAACCCTGTACAAAGTCATCCAGGAATTGTGCCCTCTTTGGGAATGGTGTGCAGCAGACAGGAACGGAAGGACAAGGTCAATGATGAGGAGCCTGAGTGTTGTGCTACAGTTGTGAGAAGTGGACATGATAGATAAATCTGAATTTATTGCTACAATACGTTAAAGGTTCAGCTCTAAGTTCAGCTCTGTGAAACATTCACACTTCCTTGGTGCAATGCCCTGGTCTTGAGACCATTAATTCCTCAACCCAAGAGGAATTAAGAACATGCATAAAAGTTGCTTCAGTCTGTGTCTGTACACAAGAATTGGTTTAAAAATTACACCAAAGCATTGCTAAACTCCGGATCCTTTTTTTCCTTTCAGTTGTTTTCTTTTACACTTAGTGACAGATATATCAAGAAGCCTACCTTTGTAAAAATGTAGCAGTGAAACAGAATGTTGGTCACTGTCTTCAAGAGCTGAGGCACAGTACAGTGCTGCATGTTTTTTTCTGGGCTCAGGGTGTTGTTTTGGAGTAGGTGGCTGTACAAATATTAGAAGAAAGATGAATGATTTGGGAAACTTGTAGTCTTCTGAATTGGTGGGTTGGGTACACAAAAGGGTTATGCTGTGCGCATAATAAGCAGGATACCATTAGGATGCATCTTAAGGGCAACACTTGTACTAATTTATGAGCAAATGGTGATTTTTTTGAAAATAATAGTTATCCTGAAAACTAGAGAAAGAGATACTGAGGTGGTTAGTGATGGGGGCTTTGTTTCTTGGGTTTTTTTGGGGGGGTTTTTTGGGGGTTTTTTGTTTGGTTGGTTGGTTTGTTTTTTTTCCCCTTCATATTTACATCGTACCTGGTTTCCTAGAACTGTTCTGTCTGTTCTGTTGTTTGTTAGGTTTTTGTTTTTACTTTCCCCTCCTGTTCAAGAGGTTCAACAGTGCTCTCAAGAGATTTCTAAAAGGTAAATACATTTCACAGGACTTGGAGTGGGAGGGTTACTACTCTCTTTCTGGGAAACACAGTGACCACAGCTATAATGTTTATTAGTAAAATTCTCTTTAGTCTAATGGAGAAGGCTTGTAGGAATTAGCAAAATCATACGGAGATATATTAGTGTGTGAAGAATTACTTGCATGCTTCTTTTTAAACTGAAAGTCTTTTTCATTCTATCCTTATTTGAGTACAAGTTACACCATTGGATGGAGGGAAACCTGCCTGTTCTGTTGGTTTGAATTATTACTATGCAGGTTTTCATCCTGCTGGTGCCCTGTAAAACTCAGTGTCTGTCATTTTCATCCAAGCAAGTGACTTGACACTAATGTAATGTTCCTGCTTTTTGCAGACATGCAGCACCAGAACACCTGCTTATGAGGCCAGCGCTAGTAGCACTGTTCAACTAGGTCCCTGAAGTCCACAAGTGTTCAGTGAGGGCAAAGCATTAGCAAACAAATGAGTTGATGAACTTTTAGAGGTCTCTGATGACTAATTATTTCAAATTATGTCACTCTTACAGCTAATAGTGGAGGAAGTTAAAAAAGTTGATTAACATGCACCTTGGCAGTCCGCTCACTTTAATTATTTTGCTTCATTTTGCTAGGACAGAGTATCCACATACTAATAATTATAAAAAGGCCTTGTAAAATTGCTCTCTTGGCTGAGGAGCTCCATGACATGAATGACTGCTCTTGGGTCATCCCAGCTGAGTGCTGTACTTTTTATATGTTACCTGAGAAGACTCTGTTGCTAAAGCTACAGCCAGAGACTTGACTGCCGTGTGAAAAGAAAGGGGTTAAATAATGTCAAAATATGATGAAAGGCTTAGAGAATTGGGATTGTTCAGCCTGGGAGTGGCCAAGGCCAGGCTGGATGAGGCTTGGAGCAACCTGATCTAATAGAAGGTGTCCCTGCCCATGGCAGGGGGTGGAACTGGGTGGTCTTTAAGGTCCCTTTCAGACCAGGCCATTCCATGATCTTACTTGATTCTAATCGTTGAAAGAAAAAAACACCACCAATATTTTGTGTGTTGTAGTCAAATTAAATGAAAGAAAGAGATGATGTTTTAATATGTTGCCTAAAAGAAAACTCAGGGAGAAAAAATTCCAGGGCAACTTAATTGGAGGTAAGGTGAGGGAAGGTTTAATGGTGCCTCTCGGGCAATGAGGTTACAAGTTATATGTGCTCCACTCCTGTCAGATGTTACAATTTTTGTAATACTGTCTGTCAAATCCCTGATTTATCAACACCCCGACCTTTAACCTGGTTCACCCCCGACCCACTCCTTGGGAATTGGATCTGGGGTCGTTTTGGGACCCTTTTCTTCCTCATCGTGATCTTCTTCAGAGTACAAAGTGCACACAGTTACCCAGTTCTTGGTCTTATCTTGCAGTTCAGGCTAGGGAGCAGATGTTCTTAAACAGTAGAAGGCCTGCCTTGAAAGAAGACTAAATATGCTAAACGGAATTTAAGAGGGAATTGATATGGGGAACATGGAATGGGATAAGAAGGTCGAGGATCTGTGTAGCTACTGTGCTAAAGGGTGAAGGAATGAATGCAGCTGCTTCTAAAATCTACGTTTGCTATATAACGACTTCTAAAGCCTACAAAAATTAAAAATCAAAAACTCCATGGCAACAAATGACACAGTACTCTTTTTACAGTTTCAGGAGATACATTGGGCCAAGATCTTCCTCAGTTAGTATTTTTGCACCATCAGAAGGTTCACATTTTTGAGAAAAAAAAAAGAAGAGACTACATGTGGTATACCATGTGTGCACAACTTAGGGCAGGGGCAGCTAACATGGTTGTTAGAAAGGTATGACCAAGGTAAATCTCAGTTATGTTTTTTTTTTTTTTCATTATATATGCTGAAATACATCTTCTGGGTATGACTTCTCCATGAGGGTGAAAATTCAGAACACTTGGTTTTTTTGCCAGCCTTAGAAAAAAAAAACACCTTTTTTTTTCTCCACCTGTAAACAGCCCACAGAGAATGGTTTTCAACAGTTAGAAATAAATTACATACAAGTATCACTCTAGTAGGAAACACTCGAAATAGAATATGGTTACTGTCTATTTTCTTTTGGGTCACACTGTATAAGTTGTCTTGACCTGACGTCCTGATTTTGCTTTCACTGATGAAAATGAAAACTCTTGACATCTTACACAGGTGCTCATAAGGTCAGAGGAGCTCTGAAGGCTTCTCAGTCAGACTGTTTCTATGCTACACCTCTTCCGAGGGCAGAAAAATGTGCTTGTGTGATCCAGTTGTGGATGCTCAGTACCACCAGCACTCCCCTATTTAGAGTAAAAAGATTTTTGAGGAAGTCTGGTCAGCTGTAAACCTTGCCTGGTTGAATAAACACTGCCAAGCTCTAGGGCTCACAGATTCAGGTTTGATTATAAAGTATTTTTACTTGACCATTTCTGGTTTCCAGTGAGAAATGTAGATTTTCTTATTGACAAGCTGGCTTGTCATGGATGTATGAATTTTCTCAGTCACTCCTGACATCCAAGCTGAAATGACAAATTTTTTGACCGAATGATACTAACAAAATGAATGAGGATAGCTAGGCACCATGCCTGCATAAGTGAGTTTACATACAAGGTTGAGGACAGAATGACAAATGGTGTTAAGACAAAGTTGTTCTGTGTTGTAAAATAGAATAATGTCAGGAAGGAGGTTAAAACTGTTGCAGTTGTCATGTTACAACCCTCCACAGATGAAAATCCTGTAAATTTTGGGGGATGAAAAAACAATTTATTTAGACCAGAGCATAGATGGCAGCAAAAAGATATTCACCACTCTATGGATCTGGTTTTGTGAGATGATTTATCACCACGGTCTGCAGCCTTTAAGCCTAACACAGCTTTTGTGTTTAAAGGTCTGTCTGAGAAGAGGTCTTATAACTGGCCAGTTGCACAGCTCAGGACTGAGACTGGACAATACTAGAGTAAAGTTTGCAATTGCACATGGAAGTGATGACAGCAATGTTGTGATTTAAACCCAGCCAGAAAACAATAACCTTGCAGCCACTTGTTCACTCCCTAAAATCACAAACCACCCCTACTTGGGGAGGAGAATTGAAAAGATAGAGTAAACTTTGTGAATTGAGATAAGAGTAATTTAATAATTGAAATAAATTATTGTTGTTGTTGTTATTGTTACTATGACTAGTATTGTTATTATAGTTATTTCTGAAATTATCAAACAAACAATAAATAGAATAGTTGAATCACAAAATCTCAGAATGGTTTCGGTGGGAAAGGACCTTAGAGATCATCTCTACACCCCTCTGCCATGGGCAGGGAGACCTTTCACTGGACCAGGTTGCTCTAAGACCCGTCCAACCTGGCCTTGGACATTTAATAATAAAATAACCTTACCAGCTCCTCCTGAGAAACAGTGAGCACACATGAAGTCATGAAAAGTGAGGAAAAACACAGAAAGTAAACTTGATATTTTCTATCACAGTGTGAAAATTTACAAGGGCAAAGCAGGCAAGGATGTGTCTTTGGAGAGCAGGGATTCAAATCTAAAATCAGCACATTTATGGAGAAGATATTTATTTGGAGAAATCATAGAATCATAGAATCGATTGGGTTGGAAAAGACCTCTGAGACCATCGAGTCCAACCCTTGGTCCAAATCTAGTCCATTTACTAGATCATGGTACTCAGTGCCACGTCCAATCTGAGTTTAAAAATCTCCAGGGGTGGTGAATCCATCACCTCTCTGGGCAGCCCATCCCAAAATCTTTCCCATGCTCTAAGAAATTCCTTAATATAAATATGAAATGATCCAAAATTTTTTATTTTATTTCTCTGGCAAAAATATTCCTTCGAGGCCTTTTGTCAGTGAAAATATATCTCCCTCCTGCTCTATAGATCTCCTTGACATTGTTCACCAACCCAAAATGTAGCAGTTGCAAAGGACTTCTTTTGGAACATTTAATCCCTCATTCTCACCTACAATGCCGTCACCGAGTTTGTACCTCAACAATTGGAACGGGACATTTTCCCTTTCTTCACATTCAGATACCTTTTTCCATTTGGCATCCACTGTAATCTTATTTTCCTTGCTGTCCATTAGCAAAACACATTAAGAAAACCTCTGGATACCTTTAGAGAACAAGTATTGATTTACAAACTACAATGGAAAAAAAAATAGTTTCTTTCTGAGAAAATGGTTTCCTCTGAGATGTCAGACTGTTTTGACACTGAGCTGATGGACAACCTTGCTCTGCTCTAACAATTACATTTTAAAAAACCTCACTGATTAGAACCTGATTCTTTTTAATTTTGATTTGAGACTGCCACGTCTCTTACTCAGTCTGCAACAGAGCCATTGAAAACCAGCACAAACACACTTGTAAGCATGAAAAGAACATGTTTGTAAATTTCCTTTAGGTAAAAAAGATTAATTTGTTCTATAATTAGCATTCAGGTCACTGAGATTTAAATACAACTTGTAGAATGCTAAGCAAAATAGTCTACAAGGATCTAATATCTACTTTGTTCTACTTGATTATACACAACACTACTGCGACTTGGACCTCTTGAAACTACATAATATACCTTTATATCCAGGTGTTCCAGTTTCTCCTTCATTTGCACTTACTCAGACTTTAAAACTGCAGTACTTGTTATCAAACCTCCCATGCAGAGAGAAAAGTCTGAAAGAAATTAACTTTCCCCAGTTCTGTACTTTTTTTCTTTTTCTTTTTTTCCTTTTATTTTTTCTTCCTTCCTTCCTGTCTGACCTCCCTTTATGGCCTAAACCTCAAATAAACTTCAAGGAGAACTGATAAGATGTAATGTGGTTTTATTTGTATCCAAATATATGTATTTGGATACATATATAAAATATATATTTATTTATATTTATTTGCATTGAATAAGTGCATTTTGTCTACTTATTCACACCAGGATGTAGTTTAACTCCTCTGTGAGGTGAAAGCACTCAGATAGTCCATTTGACCGCATTAACTCCTGAGGAATACACATCCCATAGCCACAATCTCTTCTTGAGATGCTCGAAGCATTTTATCTTCTGAAAAAATATAATTGAAAGAGTTTTTTCAAATAACATCTCATTAAACATTAAATAAACTACTTTAAAACAACTTCTTGTTTAAAGCACATTTCCTCACATGACAAAGTCTTTTATTGTTTTTCCTTTATTTCCTTGAAAAAAGTCAACATTTCACCTTCAGATTCATCATCTTTTGTTAATATATAACATAGTCAATCATTATAATTGCCCATTTTTTAGTTCCATGCAGCTTCTGCTTGAAAGATCAGGTAAATCCTTTTTTTTTCCCCCTCATGTTTCCAGCTGTTCTATCTACATAACAGCAATCTCTGTCCTACTTTCAGACTCCTAAATGCAACATCATTCCTTTTTATCAGCTTGTGAGTGCATTCCCGGGAACATATAAAATAAGCCAATGATATGGGGTGAGCCCAGGGACAAATAACTGAATTAACAAAGGTCTGAGATGGTAAGAACATCCCTGTTGACAGGAATAATGATAAAATAAGCATAAAATTAATTATATTTGGACAGTGAAAAAAATTGTGCCTATAAATTCTTGTGGGTTTGTAGTGTTAAGGCTGTATTTGAATATTTTCATGGTCGTTGATCTGCTATGCAGAAAAAAGTTTCATGACTTATTGTCATTAGGAATACATTTTTTATTTTTTGATTTGCTAGTCATGGTCCATAGCTTTGGAAAATGTAGCCTGAAAGGGTACAGAAACAAAAAAAAAAAAAATTAAATGTTTTAAGTTTTCAAATAAAACTGAAAGGTGACACCTCATCTGCTGAAAACTGAACTTGTCAATGAAGGGTGTAATCACTGCTAAGTAATCTAGGTTTCACATGTGTTAGAACATAAAAAAAAATTGCCTTATTTAATTAACAATTCATTCATATCAACCTGAGTAGGAAGCAATACAGAGAAAGTATAATGTGTATGTATAATTACATGGTTTGGTTCCTAATCTTAAGCAAAAGTGTCCTTGAAGACATACTCAAAAAGACTCAATCTTAGCGTTTTACTAGTTTCTAGAGCTGAAAGGTGATCTAGGTAATATCCCAACAGGTGAAAATAAGTACAACTCTACACTTCATAAAATATTTGTGAAGATCTGAGAGACCAACATGTTACCTTCTCTAGACCAATGCTTAATTATTGGTGTGAACAGATATGAAAATCTTATTATGTTTACCAAAAAATGGGCTCTGCACAACCATATTTGTTAGGTGTAAGCTCTTCTTTCAAGTAAAAAAACAAACAAAAACAAACAAAACCAACCAACCAACCAAACAAACAAAAGGAACATTTAGAAAATATTTCTGGTTTTTTTCAGCTGTACATATTTTGTGAATTTTCATTCCCCCAATAGCAGCCTGATTAATCTACAGACTTTTCATTCCACAGGTAAAGGTAGCAAAACCATGGAAATATTGCTTATTGATGTATTACTATCATCACTACAGTGACAGCCTTAGTCATACTCTATGCAGAGTCATTAGCTAAATGGAAATCTGAGGCCAGAAATCATTCCTGGTGTTCAATAAGATAGCTCAGTTATTTGAAAAACAGTGTGCATTTCATCACAAAAGTGTTAAACTCTTTCTCAGGATAATTTATTTTCAATCAGAACTTCAGGTTTTAGAATTTAAAGTAGTGCTATCCAAGCCTTCTCATTGCTTCTCAATATTTAAGTGGATTGTGGCAGTACATTTTTTTCCATCCAGATCTCTATACCTGTAACAAATCTATGTTGCTTGAACATTGCCATATCCACAGCATTCCAATTCCACATTCTTATATAGTTTTTATACACATGCAAAAGCAGACAACTATAATTTTTTGGTTCTCTGGTAAAAATAAAATTTTATAGCCTTCTGCAAGTGAAAACTTTGGAAAAAATTTGCACTTACTATAGTGTTGTTGAGCTGCACAAGCCTAAAATTAATCTGAAAAGGAGACCGCCTCTTGATATGCTTGTGCTGATACAATAAACACAAAATACCTCTTCTGAGTGGTATTGATACTAAATTTATTGTGTTATTCTATTTCCTGAATATCTGAAAAACCTTTTTTCTCCAGAGACCATGCCAGTTATGTCTTCAATTGCAAAACTGGATGTTTAAATGTCATAAATTTTAAGGTGAAAATTCTCCCTTCCTTCCATTCCAGCATTTCAACAGACTGATCCTGAGCAAAACTGCTTGGTAAATTTAATAATAATTAAAAAAATAATAACTTTTAAAAAAACCTAAACCCACAAGAAAAATCTTTTATCAAAACAGCTCTTGGAGACCCATTGACTTTTAGATCAAAATATAATATAGAAACAGTTTCTGATTATCATTCTCCTTGAAGCTTTAATTTCTGCTAAAACAATCTCTTCTTTTTTTTCCCCATATTTTAATGTCAATTTTAATATTTTTACCGGAAGTGGTGTGCACATTTTGCCTTCTTACTCAAAAAATCCACATATAACTTGTACATTTGTACTAAAATACTAAACATGATTTAAATGATCTGATTATTGGACCTTGTATTTTTCATCAAGATTAATAAAAAAACAAATGGAGTGAAAACATCCATTGGTGTTCCCATACTAGGAAGAACAGAGAAAATAAAATCTTTAAATTAGTAAAAATTACTCATGTTTTATTTTCCCAAGTTCCTTGGTGCATTGCATTCTTCAAGATTTCCTTAGTTAGATATATATATATATACATTTTACCTGTAAGGATTATTATAGAATCATGTCCTATTATGAACTTTGCACCATTCTGCACTGGAAAAATATCAAATTTACTGAACTTATTTCAGATGTTCATTAACCCAGACTATGGGTAATTAAAGCAGATTATGGTTAACTTTCAAGACTCCTGAGATAACAGATTAACAGTGTTAATCCATTAAAACCCATAGACTGTGCATGGGAAAATTCTTGTGAATAATGATGAAAAATTGCTTCCCATATGGCCTCCTGCCTTGTTCAGAAAATTCCAGGAAGTTCATCTCAGACGTGCTACTGGGCTTTCTTGCTATTTGCAAGAAACATCATACTATAAAATATTAACATTCATATCAGGGCTCCTTAGTAAAACAGATTAAACACTAAAACATCAGCCAAAATAAGAAGCTTTAGGGTCTTATCCAGCAGAAAGCAGATGTTGGTCTATAAAAGCTTCGACTCTCACACTCACAAGGGCCCACTGCTCTTTCAGACAGACTTATTGTTTTGACATTGACCATAAAATGTTGCACTGGGCACTGGACACTGGGAAGCATTTTCCTCCAAGCAGTTCATCCCCATTTCACTCACAAGGTGCAAAAAAACTAATTTATGCTTGTGACAGCTGCTGGACATGAGCCCAGGTGTGCCCAGGTGGGTAAGAGGCCAATGGTCCCTGTGCTGTCCCAGCCATGGTGTGTCACAGGCCCAGGACAGTGCCCATCCCTGTGCTGGGCACTGCTGGGGCCACACCTCGAGTGATGGGGGCAGTTCTGGGCCCTTCAGACAAGAGAGACATTGAGGGACTGGAGCATGTCCAGGGAATGGAACGGATCTGGGGAAGGGTCTGGAGCACCAGGATTGGCTGAGGAATCTGGGGGGGCTCAGCCTGGAGACAAGGAGGCTCAGGGAGGACCTTCTCTGCAACTCCCTGACAGGAAGGAGGATCCAAGGCGGGGGATTGGGCTCAGATCCTAGGGAACAAGGGACAGGATGAGAGAAAAGAGCCTCAAGCTTTGCCAGGAGAGGGTCAGGTTGGACATTAGGAGGTATTTCTTGCTTGAAGGGTCAGGCATTGGAAGGGAGGTGGTGGAGTCCCTATTCCTGGAGGTGTCTAAGGAATGACTGGACAGTAACTTGGTCTGGGTGACAAAGTGGGGATCGGGCATAGGTTGTACTTGATGGGCTGGGAGGGCTTTTACATCCTCAATGGTCCTGTAATTCCATGTATGAGGCAATTAACATGTTATAACACACTGAGTTGCAGATACATGTTAGTCACCATGTATTGTGGTGCTGATATCACCTTTAATCGTGAAGTATAATAATGACTACGACAGCTTTGCAGGTACAGCTGGGGAAAACAAGAATGTGTTACCATCAAACCATGAACCTGTGATCACAAGTCACATATTTTACCCAGTCACCCGTCAATACAAATTGCTTTAAATAGGTTGTGAAGACCAACAGCTTAATGACAGACTTTCATATTTTCTCTTTTCTTCCCTTTTTGACCTCAAAATCATTCATAAATATGTTCTGGAGAAGCTCACACTGCAGGTAGGTATCTACCCAAAACAGTAGTCTCTATCTGCTGCCATATATAAATGGTTTATTCTTCCAATATATTGTGCTTGGAACCTAAATTCTACATTTACATACCATTCAATGTTTACATAACCTAGTTTCTTAGTTGCTTTTTTTCTCTGAACTATTTTCCATGAGATAAAATTTTTCTAGAGTGAGAATTCCCATTTTATTACTGTCATCCACTTTCATTAATGTCTCTTTCAGAAATAATTGAAGGAAATAACTAGGGAGATGTCCAGAATGTCTTATTTACTTCTTCTGTGAATATATTTTAATAATTTCATGGGAAAAGACAGTTTTTGCAGGCTACATTCAAAAAACTGAATTTTATTATGTTATATTAAGAATTCATTAATTTTGTGAAATCCTTTCAAATTGTTAATTCATTGGTTTATGTTAAACTGTAAAATAAGTAAACATTTCTTAGATTTTACTAGGAAAATATTTTAATGGAATGATGTCATTGCTGTTAAAATTTGAAGTTCCTGAAAACATGTTTCTGGAAAAAAATATTGCTCTACTGTTAAAATAAATGTCAGGGTAAAATTTGGCTGGCATTTTCTTTGTGTATTAGTGTATAATTGGCTTGCCTATTACATTACTTATATTTTATAAATGGTCAAAATCCTTTAATTTTTCACAGTAACAGAAGAGCCATGTATGAGTTGTAAAGAGCCCTCAAAGAAAAGCATGCAATCCTGCTCTTTCAGAAATAGCTGCAAAAACCAACTTGGCCAGATATTGTGAACAAAATTTAACTTTGACACACTAAATGGAAGAAAATTCCTAGAACCTTGGTAACCAGGTGGTCAATTGAACAAGCTTCATAGAAAAACCCCAAGACTTTCAAAAGCGTGGACATAAATTTGTTTTTATTGTGTCCTTCCTGCAGAGACAAACAAGAGTTTTCCTTCAGAACCAGAGGAGGTTCAGTATTGGGAACAGTGGCAAATTTAATATCAAACAGATGTTGGATTATGACACTGATATTTACCCAAATCTACTTAATTTTTTTTTCAGGTTAGATGCAGTATAAGGTTGAGAGGTATTTATGCGATTAACATCTCTGCCTGGGGGCCTACAGGAAACCTTGGAAGTGCAGAGGTTTATGAAAATAAAAGTTAATGAGAAAAAATTAATCACAGTATGGCAACAAAGGCTTGACCTAAATGAATAAACGAATATTTTGGTCAGGCCAATCAATTTTTTCTTAGCTCTGTAGAACAGTTCTACCATTTAGTCAGTCATACTCTGACAAAGAACATTTTGATATCTCTTTTGAGGACAAAGATACAGGGACTGTCAAATTAACATCAATCTATTTCCCTGAAGTTGTCTAAAGGAGCAGCACAGTACCAAAGCACAACACCACAGCTCAGTTTGCAAGTGTACACTCAATGATAGGGTGGAATCCAGAGGCTCCAAAAGGTGGCCCCTGGGAATCTTATGAGGTTTAACAAGGCCAAGGGCTGGTGCTGCACCTGTGTCAGAGCAATCCCCAGGATCAATCCAGGCTGGGGATGAGCAGATGGAGCAGCCGTGGGGAGAAGGACTTGGAGTTGCTGATGGGAGAGAAGCTGGACATGGCCCAGTACAGAAACCCCCCCATGCTCTGGGCTGATCCCACAGCGGGGGCAGCAGGGCAGGGAGGATTCTACCCCTCTGACCCCTCAGGTGAGACCCCACTTGCAGAGCTGCCTCCAGCCCTGGGGCTGCTGCAAGGACATGGAGCTGCTGGAGCGAGTCCGGAGGAGGCACCAAGATGATGAGAGGGATGGAGCAGCTCTGCTGTGAGGAAAGACTGGGAGAGTTGGTTTTGTTCGACCTGAAGAAGCTTTAGGGTGATCTAATTGTGGCCTTCCAGGTCCTGAAGGAACCAACAGGAAACATGGAGAGGGCTATTTACAAGGGCCTGGAGTGACAAGACAAGGGGAAATGCCTTCAAACTGAGGCAGTAGGTTTAGATGGGATATTGGTGGAAAATTCATCCTTGTGAGGGCGGTGAGGCCCTGGTACAGGTTGCCCAGAGAATTAGTGACTGCCTCATCCCTGGTATTGTCTAAGGCCAGATTGGATGAGGCTTGGAGCAACCTGGTCTAGTGGAAGGGAGTGAAACGAGACGAGCTTTAAGGTCCCATGCAGGCCAGAACATTCTATGTCTCTGTGATATTGAAGTTAAAGAGTGCACCTTTATACCAAGCTCCAAGAGAGCTCAGTGGCATTGGGTTATTTATCCATCTTGTTCAGAAAAGCAGATTCCAGCATCTTTCATCTTCCAGCTACATCTCAATGTTGAGGCCCCAACCTCCTGCCTCCCCCCAGGCATGACACAGCTCTGATCCCCTCCCCAGAAGTACCCCATGATAGTACTAATTGCACAACTCACTGCAGCAAGTGTTGGGACAAAGGAACTAAATTTGATTAGTTACAGACTTTGTAAAATAAATCACAGAAATAATCTACCAAATTATCTGCTAAATACAATGGTATTGATGAATTAAATGTGAAACAATCCACTCATATAATAATCTACTAAAATGTTCTGACATTTTCTGTTGTTGTGTTTGGATACCTTAAGGAAATATGAGAAGGGATCAGAGATTCAAGCATGTCTTTTTAAGGGAGGTGGAAAATTTTTCCCCTGAAAGGGTGTGATGCAAAATAGTGGCACCTCCCAGACTATCAACATTGGAGAGGTATGCTACCCTAAACTAACATGCTCGTTTACCTTGAGTTACTTACAAAGAGCCCCAGGGATTTCCTGTAAAGCCAAAATTTACAGGAGTAGAAAAGAACTTCTGCCATCCATGTTTCATTTATCCTCTGTCCAGAACCTTTATAATTGTTACGAATGGAAATTATATATGAGAGTATTGGTGACAGTCTTGCAATATAAAGTATACACTCCTGTGCTGTAGTAGTGCTATAAATCTGCTTTTGGGTGAATATTTCAGCATAGTTTACAATAACAGTGTCAAAATTTGGCAGATCACTGGGAAACTTCTTAAAGCAGAGTCCACCCAATTTTTGAAGATAAAAAAGAGTGAGAGAATCAGTGCATGTCGCAGTCCGAAGGGGGGACAGGACACCAGGAAGGGTGCAAGCAGACTTGTTTATTCAGGTGTGTACCCGATTCTTAACCATCCCGCCAGGGAAAAAGGGGCAGAACATAGGGTGGGCTATCAGACAGACAAACAGGGGAGCAAATCAAAATAGGGCACAGGCAAAAGGGGCAGGAGTGGGGGAAGCAGGGAGCAGGCAAACTCATGGCAGGCCTGGGTATGTGCAGTTGTGCACCGCGCAGCATGAATACAATGAAACCACACAATAACAGCAACGTCCATATGAAAGTCCTGCCAATTGCTGCATGCTTTTCTCCATACCCAGAACCGTTCCCATCCTGAATCGTGTTCTGTCACATCTCACTCTTTCTTATTCTCTTGAAGTACGGTTAGAAAATATCTGTTTTGATAGTCCTCTTACAGCTCGCTGTGACATAAGAAATAGTTAGTAACAATACAAACAGAGAAAGCAAAATTTCAAAGCAAGTTAGAAAGGGTTTGTTTAAATGGACTTGGGGGAGGACAGATCTGCATCTTCCTGATCAGTTTGGACAGCTGCATTTGCTGAGTGACTCCCAACTTAAAAATTGTTTCCAGCCCGAGATGCTACTGCTCCATGGTGTCTCTATGGACTACGAGATCATGGAAAATAAACAGAACATGTTAGAAGAGAGAATTTAGGATTGGAATCACATGGTAAGGGTATAACTTGTATAATCAGTTCATCTGATTTAAGCTGAACTGCAGGGATTGCTGTGGTTTCCTGGTGCTTGCTGAAGGGATGGGCTACGCAGGATGGAAAGTGGTTGGGGGGGTGCTGCCTTGTTTCTTGACAGTTCACAGGTGCACTGTTTAAGATCTGGCATTGAATTAAAGGTCACTTTTCTTCTCAAGTCTGGTGACTTTTTCGGAGGTAGCAGTTCTCCATAGATGTTAGTAAGAGACCTGCAATCTTTTGTCCAGTGTCTGCCTTTTCCGCACCGTTTGCATGGTGTCTTTGGAAGCTCCATCTTTGTAATTCATTGTGGACAGTTCTTTTTCATATGTCCTGTATCACCACAGTGAAAACAGGTTTGTGGTCCAACCAAAGCTTCAGCTATTAGTCTTGCTTTATGAGAATTAGACCCCACATTATGACATGCCTTGACCATGTTCATAAGAGTAGGATCCCTAAGAGTTCTTAGTATTTTCTGGCAATCATCATTAGATTGCTCTATAGCCAACCTTAAAAATAGTGCATCCTGAGCTTCTGGGTGTTTAACTTGTTTTACAATGGCTTTCTTCAGCCTTTCTGCAAAGTCTATGAATGGTTCTGTTGGTTTTTGTTGTACTTGTGTGTATGAAGGTGTAGGTTCAGCAGCCTCAGCAATGGTTTGAATAGCTTGGAAGGTTGAAATGTCTAATTCATTCATAGGAATCTTGGTTTGGGCCTCATTGGAAATATATGGCCCCACTCCGAAAAGTCTATTAAAAGACTCCAGGACTGGGGTCCCTGTGATTGCTGAGGTTTGCTGGGCATGCTGGCAAATGCAAGTTTGCCATTCATCTAGGAAAAGTGTTGCTTGCATATTAGTGAAAAAAGCACTTATCTAGTCCTTTATGTCATTTGGAGTGAACGTGTAAGCAGCAAAGAGAGAACCAAGTACCCTTATTACATAAGGTGAATTTAACCCATAGACAGTAATAGTTTGTTTTGTGTCTTTCAGAACTGGGAGGGGGATTGGTTCCCAGACAGGGTGATTGTTGGGATGATAAAATACGGGGAATGCTTTAACCAAACTCAAATCATCAGCTGTTGATGCTTGTTCCTTTATGTAAGTCCATCTGCTCCTCTGGGCTTTGGCTGGGCATGGACAAGTACATTTGCAGGGTGGTGGTACTGAAGGGGTTAAAGTGCCAGCTGCTGGCGCGGTGGGATAAGCAGCGCTGCCGTGGGGAGGGGGGTTGCCGGGGGCTGTGCCGTGCACGGGGGCTGGCGCCGATGGCGGCAAGCTAAGGAGGCGGTGGGGACGCAGTGCCGGCCGAGCTTCCACAGGCAGGCTGGGAGGCGGTGCCAGTCGGGTTTGCACGGGTGGGCTGGGGGGAGGTGCCAGCGGGAGAGGCGCAAAATCCTTGCATACCGTTTCTCCACACTGCGTGCACTCCCGTGTTCGCTCCCCAGCTTTGCCTGCGCGGTCGCTTAGCTTGTTGACGCCATGATGCAAGAACCGCTGGTATTCTGCGCTTTGTTTCTCCCTCCCGCCGTCCGCGCTCTCCCCCGCCCCCCCTGCCGCTCCGGGACCCTCGGGGCTTGCCGCTCTCAGGGGATTTAGACTTGGATTTTTGCTCAGATTTTTGGAGATTTTCATTGGAACTGGTTATTTGGTGTTGCAGCACCATCAAAATCAATCTCCAAGCAATTAGTGCTTCAGCTGCGTTTTTGTCCCCTCTGTCCTTTTGTTTCCATATGTGGTGTCCAATTTTTTCCCAGTCCTGTATTTTTAAATCATCTGAGACCACTTCACTGCGGTTTTCTAGCCATTTTGCAAGCAATTTCACTGACTTTTTGTCTAAGGGGTGTCCATGTTCAATAATAAAGTCTTTTAGCTTACTGTATACAAATTTTTGAGGGGTTGATAACCAGAGGCCCATTGTGAAATTACTTAGGCTTCTGTTAGTCTGCAGTTGGTTTTAAAGCTGATTTTGTGCGGGTGGGAGATGGGTGAGGGATCAGGAGCTTCCCCAGTGCTCACCTTTTTCAGTGTGAGGGCCGTATGCCGCAAACTGGAGATCACCGGGAAGGACCAGTGGGACAGAAACACCTCTCTCTGCGCCGTCCGAGCCCTCGTGGTGTGGGAGAGGTTTTCTTAATGCGAAAACCTTCTCTGCCCGATGCTGGGCGCCATCTGTCGCAGTCCGAAGGGGGGACAGGACACCAGGAAGGGCGCAAGCAGACTTGTTTATTCAGGCGTGCACCCGATTCTTAACCGTCCCGCCAGGGAAAAAGGGGCAGAACATAGGGTGGGCTATCAGACAGACAAACGGGGGAGCAAATCAAAATAGGGCACAGGCAAAAGGGGCAGGAGTGGGGGAAGCAGGGAGCAGGCAAACTCATGGCAGGCCTGGGCATGTGCAGTTGTGCACCGCGCAGCATGAATACAATGAAACCACACAATAACAGCAACGTCCATATGAAAGTCCTGCCAATTGCTGCATGCTTTTCTCCATACCCGGAACCGTTCCCATCCTGAATCGTGTTCTGTCACAAGTGCACATTTGATACTCAGTAAGGTAATGCATTTTCAAATATATCAGCAGGAAAAGTTTTCAAAGAAATATAGCTACTTAATAAAAAATAATTGAAAATATAATTTAAATTAATCAAATCAAATATTTATTTTCAATATTTCAATTTTTTTAAGTTACTTTTATAAATTCCAGCATTCATTTTATATATTTTAATTAATATAAACATAATAATTCAGAAACTATTTTCATTTTCCATCCATTATTAACAGTACATGATTTCCTCAGTGCTTGAACAATTTCTAGGTATTCCAACCAGTACAGATTTTGTTCTCAGAAATGGAAAAGTGAATGAACTGCAGAATGTTCAAAAGTTTTCTAAAAGCAGTATTTTTTTACAGCTCTTCAAATTGAGCAAAAACAAGGCAAATGTCTCAAAATGGATTCAAGAAAAAATTAGTGTATCTTGTTACAACTAAAATGGTGTGTCCCAAGCCACAGACCCTTTGGCACACATAAAAAGTACAGAGTTTTCTCATCAATTCTGTAAGAAATAGAAGTCAAGGCACTTTTCACTACTCAGCCACAAGATTCTCTGGCTTTCCTGAGTGTTACACCTTCATTATAGAAATTTTTACACTCAAAAGTCTGGTTTCAGGAGGTTCTGAGTCCAGTAAAAAAAATCAAGTCACCTGCCCAGCTGGAAGGACACCTCATACCTGCAAGAAGATTAGTCTGTCCTCTCTTATCTAGATAGTTAGTTGAGAAAAAAGCACTGTAAAGACTGAAGAATGAGGATTGGATCCTCCATCGGGCCTTCTGTGGAAATAAGGCTTCTGTGCAAAGACACCTTTCCTCAAGTCATGATTGTGAATAAAGCTTGACTTTATGCTGTGTTGAACAAAATGCAAAAGGTCTTAGATTTTTAAATGAGGGGTATCTTTTTTTTTTAATTTGCTTCTCATCATAAGTTTGACTTTTTTCCCTTTTCTTTCATATTGTGTTTTGCAAGACTTTTTAAAGAGAACTCCAAGGGGGCTGAATTCTGAATTCAGTGGAAAGTTTATCACTGACTTCATCAGTAAATACTTGTACTAAAGCTGAATCACTATGAAAATCCCACCGCGCATTAATGATATACAGTAAACTGGAAGTTTTTATTTTTTGGACTCTATATCTTTTTCATTTTTACATGTGAGTCAGACATGTGGATCCCTCAGCTGGTTGGCTCTTTTGGTAGAACTATGACAGAAAGAAAAGCTGCTACCAGGAACATGATCAAGATATTTTTATATTTTCAGAAAAAAACAAAAGAAGAAGAAAGCTTTCACATTTTTTCTTTTCCATTTTTTTCTATTCAGATTTTGCATTTTTGAATGCTAAGAGAGATATAAATTATGTGAAGGGGAGGAATATACCATGCTTTAAACACTAATAACAAAGAAACAAAATATCAGAACAGTATCACCATCTAGTCTGCAATCTTATTTGCAGAATTCAAAGTGCTTAACAAAGAAAAGCATACAATTTTGCAAGTACTGGATTCTGATGACATACTGATACCTTGAGCCTTGTTGCCAGCTTGAGTTCATATACGTATCAGCAGAGTGCTCTCCAAATCGTATTTTTACAAAAACATTACAAAAGAAAATCAAAGACATTTCAGATTATTTACTTTAAATGCTAGCAAAAAGCTAGTTTTACCTATAAAACCTGGTACAAGATTCATCCAAAGTATATCATACTTTATTTTAAAGAATTAAGCCAAATTATCACTGCATGTCAAAGCAAAAACCACTTACCAAACAAATAACTCAAATATTTTAGTTTTCTTTAAGATTACCAAGCTCTATAGTGTAGGAGGCATGTCCAAGGCACGGGGGACGTGCCAGGGCAGAGAAACCCAAAGGAGCACGTGTCTAAATGAATAACCCTATTGGTTAGAAGATCACGTGGTTTTAGGGGATAAAAGGAAGCGCCGAATTCAAACAAATCTCTTTGTTCTCCATCTCGCGAAGAGCTTGCATCCTTCTTTATTACATAAAGACTCAGTGTCATGTGGTTCCTACACGTGGCGCCCATACTTGGGGCTTGAACCTATATTAGGTTATTCTAGCTTACCCTGAATCAGGAAATTTATCGGTAATTCTGGATATCATCTCAATTGTTTGGAGATGGGAATTTTCACCAAAAAAACCCTAGACGTCTGTAAACCGTTGTCTCAGCAGCGTCTGAGAAACGCAATCTTAGTTTAGTGAGCTTGAAAAAATATTAGGAGAAGTGCACAGGAACAGAAGAAAGAAGAAAAGAAATCAAGAGATTGTAATAGCAGGCGGCCAAAGACAGCGGACCAGGGTCCAGCATCCACCGAAGCAGTGAGTCAGGCTGAGAGGCAGCATCAACATCCAACACACTGCCAAGGCTGTTCCCTAAGCGCCGCCATGTCTGCAGCTCAGAGACCCATGCAACGGAGCACCCTAGAACCGCCAGGGAAGCCCCGCCACATGTCACTTGCCGCGGCTCGGTTGTGAGCATAAAAGCGGCTCCGCCACTGCCGCCTCTAACATCCCCAGCCCCACTGCCAGACCCTGGGAAGCCCACAACGGTTTTCTGCCTAGCAGAAAGTGCTGCAGCTCATCACTGCAGCCTGCCGCCTCATGCCGATTCCTGCCTGTCTGTGACGACAGAGCAGACCCTCCAAGCTGAGGAAAAATCACTGAGAACCCACGCCCACCACCGTGCCAGCCGCCGCCGAGGAACACCGCCGCCGCCACCACAGCCGCTGCCGCTGCACTGCCTCCACCGCTGTCGGAGCAGCCCCTGGACGGACGCCGCGCCCCGCACTGAGGAATCGAGCCACCCACGCTGCCACCGCACCGCCACAACCACCAGCAATCCCCCCGCTGCACCTGGAGCCGCCAGCCGCACCGAGGGACCCCTCGCCACCGCAGCCAAACGGAGAAACTGCAGCCAACTCAGAAACCGAAAGTAAAAGCAGCCAAACAAAGAACTCGCGGCCACGTGTGCTAGCGGCTACCCGGAGCTAAGGTAACATAGGACGCTTTGTTTCCATGGAAACCTCATGAAACACATTAACTCTACACATTCTGAACCGAAACACGAACACAGGCAATTGCCAAGCTTGCAACATAGAATCAGTTTACTCCATAATAAGGTCTACCCTGCACAAGGCACACAGAGGAACGAAACAATTAACCCACAACCCACTCCCCCCACTCACACTGCTAGCAGCAACACAACCCGTAGGCATAGTAACAGAAGTGCACCAGACGTACTTGGAGGAGGGAAAGGAGCCATTCGTGAGTTAAACTTAGAGTTGAGAGCTGAGAGCCAAGGGGACACAAGTCACTGGGAGGGAACAAGCCTAAAATGTGAGATCCCCGCCCATGGGATCAGAGCAGGGGGCTCTGTTACAGCGATGAGGGAGGTAACCCAGCATATTTAACACCCCGCGCTGCAGATGAACAGCAACCGTGTGTCTCGGACTGGGCACAGCCATCCTGCCCGCCAAACAGACCGGAAGCCCATCCGTCTCTTCCAGCCCCAACACCGCCCAGCCCCACCCATAAGCATGAGAGGGCAGGTAACCCCCCCCCCCTTGCCGCCTCCACCACCACCCATCACTCCCCCACAGGGAACTGGGATTACTGGGACCACAGGGGGGGAGGCAAAGGGGGATGGGGAGAAGGGACCAAGGATGATTCCACAGGGAGGGAGCAAAGAGGCAAATGGGAGAAGGTCAGTTACCATGTGGGAAGAATGTCTGGACAAGGCATTTTGAGTGGGAGGTTTGAAGGATATTCAGGCATGCTCAGTCGATACTAGCCAACATCAGCCCCCTCAATTTCAGCCTCTATCATATGAGGCTGCAGAGAAATTGGGGCAGTCGGTAAGAGATGCTGGCATGTCCTTAACCAATACTTTCAAGTATTTGGAGACATTGAGTTCCATCTATTTTTTCACCCCACACGACTGGAAGAACCTAACGAAATTAGCTCTTAATAACACCCAGTATACAGTCTGGTTAGCTGACTTTCAAAAGAATTGCTTCGACTATGCTAATGATCCACGAGCAGGCGTCACAGCACACCAGTTAACCAGGGATGGAAATTATAGTTCAATAGATACACAATCTAAGTACCATAGAAAGATATATGGTGTAATAACCAAACAGGCCCTAAAAACTGTGGAAAACCTTCCCACTACAAACCAAGATGACTACCTGTCCCCCACAAAAATGTTACAAGGTCGTACTGAACCAAATTCAAGATGCTTAGATTGGCTACAATCTGCTTTAAACAAGCAAGTTGAGTACAATAAAGCCAGAGAGATTGCGTTCAAAAGCAATTGGCTTTTGAAAAGGCAAACTCAGGCTGTGAAAGAGCTTTGCAAGCCCTTCCTGAAAGGGAAGGTTTCAGCACTGTTGAGCTGGTTTGACCCTACCAGACAGTTGGCTCTGAGAAACACCAGTCTGCACCCTTTCCTGCAGCCCTAAGAGCCCAGTTAAGAATGCAAGAAGAGGCCAGACACAGAGTTAGTTGTGTTACATGTGGTGACACTGACCACTTTCAAAAGGATTGTCCTTGGAGACCCTTAGCAGCAACATCCCACAAGTACCTAAACAACAGAGAATGGACTGAGTTGTACCAAGGGTACCATGAGCGAGGCAGAGACCACGCCATGAGCATCACATTGTTTGCTGCCGTGCTGCTCGCTATCCTCCTCTCTGCCACCCGCTTTCCCAAGCAAGAGAGGAAGCAGTTTGAGCCAAGCCGCAATGTGCCAACAACCAGCCCCAAAAGTACCCCTGTATTCTGCACCCCCAAGAAAGGTGAGGGGTGAAGGATGCTGCAAATATTAAAAGCAGTAAAAAATGCAGTCTTAGAGCCTACGGAAGCATTGCAGCTTGGACTTCTCTCACCTACAATGCTTCCAGTAATTTGGTCACTAGTGATAATTGATTTAAAGGACTGTTTCTTTACCATCTTCCGGCACCCGGAGAATGCACCAAGGTTTACCTTTTCCATCATGGCCTTAAACAATGCACAGCCCATGCAATGGTATCACTGGGTTGTCCCTCCTCAGACAACCCAGTGATTTCAGTTGTCTGAAATCACTGATTTTAGTTGTCTGAAATCAGACAACTATCATACACCATCATGTAGATGACATATTAATTACCATGGTCACAGAACATGAACTGCAAATTTTGTTACTGCTCTAACTGATGCTGTCCAAGAAGCAGGGTTAAAGATTGCTCCAGAGAGAATCCAACCATCACAACCCTGGACTTACCTTGGATGGAAAATCACGCAGCCAGAAACTTCTCCAGAGCCACTGCAGCTCTAGGTAAAAAACATTTTAACTTTACATGAGTTGCAAAAACTTCTGGGAGCCATCAGCTGGTTAAAGCCTGTTTTAGGCATAACCCCAGAGGGACTATACCCTCTATTTGAACTGCTAGAGGGGAACTCCAATCTAACGTCTAACAGGTCTCTGACAGCAGAGGCAAGGCAGGCATTAGACATTTGTGCCAAGGCAATAGAAAGTAGACAAGGCAAAAGGGAAATCCTGAACTGCAAATCTACCTAGCCCTAGTTCCCACCAAATACTAGCCATTTGCAGTTTTGTTTCAGTGGGATCAGACTGAGAAAGACCCACTGCAAATTCTAAGTGGCTGTTTCTACCCCATATGCCACCTAAAACTGTGTACCACCTAAAACTGTGTAGACTGCTAATGAGATGTTTGCAAAGCTTGTCGTTAAAGGCAGAGGACGACTGCAGGAACTGGACGGAAGGAATCCTGCCATCGTCTACATTCCATCTACGAAGGACAGCTTGGATTGGATGCTGACTGAGGACGCAGGATTCCAGCTACCTTGGCAAGTTTTGACGGTGACATTTCAATCCATCTCCCTAAACACAGACTGTGGGCAGGAATCGGTAGTTTATCTTTAAAAACCACAACTAGATGCAAAAATGAACCAGTGAAAGGCCTTAGGGCCTTCACAGATGCATCTGGAAAAAACATGAAAGGCTGCAATGACTTGGGTAAATCCTGCCATAGAACAGTGGGAACAAGAGGTACAGACCATGAACCAAACTTCTGTACAGGTTCTGGAACTGGCTGCCATTCATATTGCCTTGGGGAAATTTTCTGAACAACCTTTTAATGTTGTAACTGATTCCTGTTATATTGCAAAGTCAGTACCCCATCTCAAGACTTCGTTTCTTCGAGATATTGTTAACTTTCACCTGTTGTTTGAAATGCGTTCTATTTGAGTTCTTGTCAATCACAGAAGGTTTGATTTCTATATAATGCACATAAGATCTCACACTGAGATGCCAGGGCCAATAGCTGAAGGGAACCGGGAAGCTGATAAAGCAGCTATGTTTAGCACCATACCTAGAGTCTTAGAACAAGTAAAATTATCTCACTCATTTTTTCATCAGAACACACGTTCTCTGAAGAGACAATTCCAGAATAACACTTAAGCAAGCTCGAGATATCATAATGGTATGCCCAGACTGTCAGAAAATCACACCCATGCCATCTCAGGAAGGCGTTAACCCCAGAGGGTTAATGGCAAATGAGATCTGGCAAACAGATATCACACACATCCCTGAATTTGGCACATTAAAGTATGTACGTGTAACTGTAGACACACATTCACAATACATAACCACCACAGCACACGCAGGAGAAAAGGCCAAGGATGTAATGAGACACTGGCTCAGTTGTTTTGCTACCCTTGGTACCCTAAAACAAATAAAAACCGATAACGGACTGGCATACATCTCAGGAAAGGTAAGAAATTTCCTGTCAGAATGGGGAATTTCACATGTCACAGGAATCCCACACTCACCTACCGGACAGGCAATTGTGGAAAGGGCACACCACACACTGAAAGAAATGTTAGCTAGACAGAAAAACAGGGGGAATCTGTGTAGCCCGCAAGAGCATCTGTGGAAAGCCACGTATTTTATCAATTTTTTAAATTGTGACAGTGCTGAAAGAAGTAAGTATGAAAAGCAACACAGGCCTCAGGCTCCCGCCTCCCCCAAACCACTACTCATGGTGAGAGACCTAATTTCAGGACAGTGGGTGGGACCACTGGATCTCATAGCTTGGGGGAGAGGCTATGCCTGTGTGGTTGCAGGAAAAGAGCTTAAGTGGTTTCCTTCAAGGTGTGTAAGGCCCTACTTAGATACACAACCACAGCAACAAGAACCACAGTAACGCAGAAGTTCTAAAAGAGTTATGTTTATGTTTCAGGTTTACATTTAGGGACGACCAACGTGGCAAAAAGCAGTCTGTAAAAATCTGTGAATGTGTGTGAGATGAATGAATGGCAGCAGCCAATGAATGAGCGAGTGAATGAATAAGAAAGTTGTTTGACTGGACAAATATTAAAACACAAAACACCTCACAAAATAACACTACCTCTGCCACAGGGTCACTTAAAGAGAATTTAGTTTTGCTAAACTTAGCCTGTTTCTTAAATAAAGTTGTTCTCCTCAGTTATTCAAAACCCTCAGATTAATAAAGATTAGAAATCTATGCACAGCTGGATTAAGACCTTTAGGTTAATAAAGTTATTTCTCCAAGTTACACTACCCTTTAGGAATATAAGAAAGTGTTATAAGGTTTACCATAGAGGTATAACAGGCCAAGCAAGCAATGTGTTGGGTCATTGCAAGCTTTGGTAGTTTACAATGTACTGTTCTGATTGTTTGCACTGTTGTTTTTGCGCTGTTTTTGTGACCTTCTTATATAATTGAGAGGGGGGTGACGTAGGAGGTATGTCCAAGGCATGAGGGATGTGCCGGGCAGAGAAGCCCAAAGAAGCACGTGTCTAAATGGGTAACCCTCTTGGTTAGAAGATCATGTGGTTTTAGGGGATAAAAGGAAGCGCCGAATTAAAATAAATCTCTTTGTTCTCCATCTCGCGAAGAGCTTGCATCCTTCTTTATTACATAAAGACTTAGTGTCATGTGGTCTGGATCCCTTTCCCCACCCTCGACGTGGGGCGGCCCAGTTCTAGTTCCGTTTCCATCTGAAGAACCATTGCGACACTTTGAAGGATGGGGAAAGGGAACTCCAGGGGTTTCTCAGGGGTCTTTTCAGGCCCCGAGCCTGGAGGGGAGAGGTGGTGCTCCCCCTCCCCCCCCCCGCACGTGGCCCCATGGCCGGCAGGGAGACAGGACAGCGGGTGTGGAGAGGAGGCAAGAGAGTTTATTGTTGGGGATGTTACATTTATAGGGTTTAGGAGGATTTACAGAGTAACCAATTAGAAGTCTCAAGGGGCTTACAGGAACACCCAATCACAAGAAGAGGTTAACAAAGGCCAATGGGAAAGACCTCAGAACACCTTCCCAGGACATTCCTGCATGGATAACACGGGGGGGTTATGCAGGACATTCCTGCATGGATAACATGGGGGGTGTTGGGAGGAAGAAGCACGTGTTTGCAAAGAGACCACCAAAAGCCATTTTAAAACCTGTTTAAACCACAGTTTTCCCATATAATGCAGGTTTAGTGCTACAATGTGGTTCCTGCACTATACAAACTTGCTAAGATTTTGATTCTCAGGGTAAAATCTAAAATGGATCTATAAAACTTCAAGTGGAAAGTTATATAATTAGTCATGGTTAAAATCATAAAATATTTTTATCTTGCCTTCTTTCCATAATAGTACAAAAGAAATTAGTAATTTTCTTACTCACTCTCCAGAATTTTAACAACCTGCAGAAAAATTTGAAGACCAGTGCTAAAAGGATCATACCAGAAATGCAAAGAACCAATATACTGGATCTTTTAGAGAACGAAAAATTTGATCTGGACTCAGATTTCTCCATAGCATAATATAACCAGATGAAGAATATATAGTGGAAATAAAAGTACATTACAGTAGGTAGACCTTTGGTCAAAAAGAGCACATTTTCTGTTAGCAAATATTATTTTGTATTGGGATTGTGCCACGTGGGAGGAAGATATGGGACAGTTGAGGAAACAGGCTGGGAATAGCTATACAGAAGGGAAACAGAGGCAGGTGACATGAAGAAAAAGATTATGCAAAACAGACTGGTCTTGTCTGGACAAGATTTCCCAATGATTACAGGTAAAATGAGATATACGAAGACTAACTGTTGGTGACCTGAAACTCATCAGTATATGACCTACTTGTGAAATCTTCTTCTGCTTTTAATTTACCGGAGGAAAAGTTATCATTTGGATGTTTACATGTGAGTGGAGAATAGAATGAGGATTAGTGAGGGTGGTGTAATCCTGCCTGAAGCCAATTAAGAACTTAATTTTTAATTTCATTTCAAACCATCCTACATTAATTTAAAATAAGCTATTTTTCATGGAAAAATACCCTGCAAAAGAAAAAATGAAATGTTAGAAGAAGTCCTAAAGCCAAAGGTTTTTAATTCAGCAGACATAAAGAGAAAGAAAGAATAATGTAAAACACTTTCAATTAAAAGTGATAGAATATAAGTTTAGCTAATATTTTTCCGACAATAAATAAAGTATCTCCAAAGTTCAGGTTTGATATTCTAAAACGATCAGAGAAACCTAAAATGCAAAATCCACTGAAGCCACTAATTCCATCTGAGAAACAAAGAAAAGAATGTCAGACCTCAGATGAGTCCAGAAAATGGAATTTAAGGAGGATTTTCTAGGTTTTATCTTCAAGGTTTTGATTGTCTGATTAATTAAAAAAGCAGTAAGAACTCTGTAATGATGTAACAGTCTACATAAAAATCTTTCAGCATTCAGCTTTCCTTTCCCTCTCCAGAAGAGTTGGTTTTGTGGTTCTTTTTTTGTTTGTTTCATTTTTCCTTTTGCATTTTCTTTTGCTTCATCACATATAAATTTTTGTAAACATATGAATTTAAAGGGATGGAGTTTTTGCTTCAAAATTCTGAGCAAAGACTTCAAAGGAAAATGTACCAAACATCTGCTGAGTCTCATCAGTTCAGAATGTTTACTGTCTACCTTTCAGAGCGTACAACTCAAAGTTACAGAAAGGTGTGGCATATGAAGGCACGAACCCCAAGGAGAGTGGAACAATGAGATTTTTTTACAGTTCTTATTTATTTATTTTTATTTATATTACAGTTCTTTCATAGTTTATATACCTTGTTACATCCGCAGTAAATTCCCATTAGTAACTTTATATCTACTTTTAGTCAAGCACTCACTGTTCACTATAATATCTGGCTTTTGCAGTTTTGCCCACACAAGGACACATCTCACCATGTTCTCATTTATCTTGCCAGGTTCCCCTTCTAAGTTCCTCTCAAGGTCTTATAGTCTTGGTTCCCTACATCTCCTCCTTGTTTATTTTCTAGGGTACTTAAAGCTGTATGGACTTGAACCACTAAGGCTTGATGTATTGCCTTTTGTATCATAGATCGTAAAGAAAGGAAGCACAATTTGGCTTTTGAGTTTTTGGGTTTTTTTGGTTTTGAGATACTGAACAAGTCTGGGGAACTCATAAACTCTCTTTACTCTTGGTGATCTCAGAGCTGGACTGTGGTTTGTTTTACAGGTTATTGCACAGGACTTGATCCTACCAAAGTCCCACAAAGAGAACAACAAAATCTCTCTCTCAATAATGGACCTTGAATAGTCCTTTTGCCTGAAATTGATAGAACAGAACCTAGGGGGAAAAAAATTGGATTTTTTCCATAAAAAGTGCTTTTGTCATGCAACACTAAGATGAAGATCACAGCAGTGAGTATTTAGGGACTTTGCCAATGAGGAGAATCTACTCTACAACACAGATACAGGTACCTTAGAAATGATTCATGGGAACTAGCAAGGATCTACTTTGACTTATCAAGAATAAATGAAGAAAGGATACATAAAAATATAAGATCAGCATTACCAAGGATGAACTATGAAAATATCTCTTCACAGCTCACCAACTATCCTGCCTCTGAATGTAGCTTGGAAGAGTTGCTTCAGAGGGAAACAGATTCAGGTCAGGCATGCAAAAGGCTCACCCAGCTTTTAGCAAAGTTCAGGGTTTTTCTGAGGCAGAGACAATGTCACGTCTTTGGTTTTGAATTGCTATTAAAGAACTTTTCCAGCCTGTATTTGTTCATATTGGTTTTGGCTCTAAGTGTGCTGCATCAGGCTTCCTCCCTTTCTTCCATCCCAGGGCTGCCTGGCTCTATTGCAGTTGGAAGATCGACATTCAAAAGCAATTTCACCTCTCATCACATATTTAGCAGCTAGTAATCTGCAAACACCTGACAGATCAGCCCCATCCCATGGATTTTGCTGGAATTCAGGTGATGAGGTGATCACGAAGATTTTCTTTCCTGTGGATGGTGAGTAAAAGAGAATAATTCATCTCACCCTTAATCTAAAATGTCATCTGACCTAAAGCAGATCATTTAGATGACTGTTTCTCTCCCTTGGCTAGAAATGGGAATGTTAGCATCTAACAGTGCAGCCTTGTTAAGTTATGGATGTGCTGGGACAGTCAAGAGTGGTGGAATGATCTGTGTTTTTTATAAATCATTTAATTGCTAAAAACATTGTAAAACTGATAAAAATACAGTGATCTATTGCCTTTTTCTGTCTGTGACCTGAGATTTTCTCATATCTTTTTGTACTTCTGTCTTTTTAAGCAGTATGCTCACAAACACACAATTGTATTTATGCTAAAAACCACTCAGAGCAATCTTTTTTTTTAATTATTATTATTTTTTTTCAACAACAACCAGTATTTTCTGAGAATACAGGAAGAAAAAAAGTTTCATCTTAGAAAAATACCCTTCTAATTGATCAATTTCAGTGTAGTAAGTAGCAAATTATTTGTTATTTTTTTTTGGACAAATACAGTAGACTAGATTTTCTTTAGGATTATTTTAGGCTAATTTTCTTCCCTGGATAAACTTTTGTAGGGGGAAACACACTCGTTGCACGATCATATCCTGTAAATTTTATTAAATTACTAATGTTTAATAATTATCCTCAAGAACATTACCAACAACTACTCAAGTTAGAATAAAATTACAAGAGTTTCTTGAGTTTCTCATTCAAAGTCCAAGTCCATGTGAAGAGTTGCAGAAGTCAGGGGAGGTTTTCTTCCATAACATGGGATGTTTCAAGCTCTGCCTATTACTGCTTTGTTTACTTGTTCCTCTTAAATCCTCTCTACCCTGTTTGATAACACCCTTAAGACCTGTTTCTGCCATGAGAATATTAGTTTATTTGTTAGTTTGAAAAACACTGAGGCTTTTGTTACCCACCTTCATGGAGCGACTTCTCCTAACTGACAAATTATCCAAAGTACAACTCCACTGTGACACATCCTATGTCATGAAATTCAAGAGCCAGTGTTTGATGATTGAGTTTTATTTCCAGGATCTATATTTTTTTTGTAGACAATTGTATGTTTTTATCAAAATGTAATGAGCTATATTCACTTTTCTGAGCCAACTAATGAAACCGTAAGGACCAGTGTTTTCACTAACTCAAAATATATCAACCAAACAACTTTTACAATCTTAAACCAAAGACAACTGAAGTGAATTGGCAAATTTGTCTCAAAGAAGACAGAAAGAGCAATACACATAAGAAACAGAGAAAGAAAATCTTAAGGATTCTATAAAGACCACAGAAGGAAAAATGTTGGAAATATTGATTTGCAATAATTAAATAATGCAACTAGCTTTAAAACAAGTAATTTACTTAAGTAAGTTTAATTTAATAGGGAATAAGATGTTTGACCCTCATAACAGACTCTTTAACATCATACAGAAAGTTTTCTTGATTATTAACTCAATGAAAGTGTTAAGAGGAAAAATGTAGACAGAACAGTAAGAAATAAGCATGAAAGATTTTCTGTCATAAAGATTCCTGACTGTGCATAAATGGGATGTGTTTAGCATGAACACCATGGGTAAATCTGCATTGCTGTAGCAGAACTGCTTGTGTTTCTTAGTTTAACTCCTTTGACATTAAATCCTCTATCCCTGCAGCTTCAGTGTATACTGAAGACAGTCGCTAAAGAAAAAAATGTGATCTTAATTAGGGTTTGATTTTCTACTGATATTTTTTAACTGACATGAGCATTTCCACAGAGAATTTTCCTTTATTATACGAGCAGTGGCAGTGGATTCCTCGGGAATGGTCTGATCCATACAATAAACTACCCAACCATCACTGAAAGCTCAACTGAGACATTGGGTTACAATTTCTAGACCATTAGTTATAATGAATAAAGTATATTTTTATTCAAATTTTTATCAACATATGTGTTAACATCTATGCTAACAAACTAACTTTCATTTATCAGGAAAAAGTAATACTGTTCACTCATAAAAGTTAACAGTCTACTAAAGTTGACACTACTAACACACTGTTTGGGCATTTATTTCACGAATAGTTTTAAGAATATACATAACATCAGAGTTATTTCAAAGAGTCTTTCAAAGGAAGACCATTTTTTGTTTTCCTTAAACTCGGGACATCCTCAGAAAGTATGTGTTTTTAAATCTTATGTTCAAAGGAAACTGAACAGAATGGTTATAATCTAAGCTGAAAATTTCTTATTGTCATTTATTTTGATAATAAATAAAAAATATATTCATAAAAATTGTTTATTTCATTTCAGTTTTGAAATCCATGTCACAGTTTGTCATGATTTTTTAAATCATATCCAGAGCCCTGTCCTTATACAACTATATTTCCTCTTGACAAAGCGTTTTTCCAAGACAGGATAGATAATACTAAAATTTTATCTGTTATAACTTTTATTTCATCTCATAACTGAAAAAAAAGGGACTAATTTCTAGTATTGACAGGGTGTTTTTTATGTTATACTGGTAGTTCTGCTGAGAAAATGAAAACTACACAAAAGAAGAGGAACAAAAAAGTAAAAATACTTATTTTTCTGGTGATATAATCTCATGAAATGAAAAACCTCCAAGTATGAAACCTAATAAGCAAGCACTAATTGTATGTTTTGGTATTTTGATGTTGCTAAATAACACCTATATTCTACTGTATGTTGCAAAGGAAAAGAGGATGAAGTAAAAATTTCCTCATGTCAAAAGTTCATTTCAGGCTACTTTAAAACAAACAAACAAACAAACTATATTATATTTCAGTAACTGACTTTAAGTTTGCTTGCAGCTGTTAAAAAATAAGCTGTTTTCAGAGAAATTGGATTAAAATTAACACAGGTGTGTATTTTTATGTTCGCTTAGAGTTTAAACCACATCCACCTCTAAGTCTTCCCTTAAGACTTGTAAACTTCTCAGGACTTCAGTGAGACACAACTGGATCTGTGCAAAAATCTATTTCATTTAACAGATGTTCAAACTTTGTTCTTCAAGTAGTATCCAATTTTTTTTTCCTCAACAAATTCAAGAATTTACTTTAAATAGACCTCTACCACCAATAGCTATCCCCTCAGAAATATCAATGTAGCCCATCTTACCTCTCCAAGACTGAAATTTGACTGACATAATATGGTAAAATACATCAGAAAAATAACTAAACTATTTCTAAATCTACTTTATAAAAAGTTTTCCATAAAAAGTGAGGTTTAATAAAAAAACCCAGTAATTGAGACTGTTAATACGAAAAAGAAGTGTCTGTAGGAAAGACTTAATCAATTTGTTTAAAACTATCTGGCAGCTTCGGTTAACAGCTGGACCTTAGGGGTCCTCGTGTCATTTCTGTAGGCATATGTTGTCCGTAATTGTGCCATCAGTAGTTCAATAAAAATTTTACCTTGAACCCAGCACTGTATTTTAGAGGGAAACACACTTAAAACATCAATGAGTACAAAGACAATATTCCCATTTGGTTTACACAGCCAGCAAGGGGAAGATCTGGCTCAGTCAGTTCAGACAAAATGATTAATTACCTGTGTAGTAATGACATTATAAGTAATTTTTAAAAAAAAAATACCATAATACCACTTGTAATTTGCCTCTGCCCAAAGAAAATTCTGAAAATTACTGTTAAGCACTTAACTTCTCCTGATTTTCCACAGGAATTATATTTAACTTAGCCCCTTTGATTCTGTGTTTTTCTTTCCCTGTGTTGCGGTTTATTGCCAGCTGCTTGGTTTCCTTTGACTCTAATTCCAGCTATTAGTGCCCTTATCCCAGTGCTGGAGCAGCCACGTGATGATGAGCTCACCTGGAAGATGACTGGAGTCTTTTTGCATATTCCACAGCTCTCTCAGGGATAAGGATCAGGTGGTCACTGTATCATTTTTGAGTTTGGCCTCTTCCTCCTCCTCGTGATGGCCCTGCTTTGGAGGGTTCTGCCTGCTCCATTCCTTTCTCTTTCCCCTTCTCCATAGGAATTTCTTCTTTTACTAAACAAGCTGAGCTTTTCTTGTGTGCAGGGGTGACTGACACCAGCCTGAGCTGGTTCTCTGGTTCAGCTGCAGTGGAATTCCCAGGGTGACAACATAGTTTTTTCCAGGTTTTTACTTATTTTTTCAGGATACACCTGCTCAGGAGCAAAATTCCAAAACGCTGGAGATGCCAAGTGTGATAAGACCTTGCCCATACTATCACCCACATCCTGCTGCTCACATCTATCCAACTTCGAGACAGATCTCTAGGGGATGTTCTTAAAGAGTTCTTTAACCTTAAACAAGGCCTGGCACACACTCAGGGACATGGCAATAGACACATGCTGTTTGGAATAAGCCAAAGATATTAAAAATTCTCTGTTTTAACCAGCCATGCGGGGAAGGGGAAGGGGAAGAGGAAGAAGAAAAGGAAGGTGAATGAGCAGGGTAAATTGTCCCTCTTTGTCCCCACAGATTGGCTCTCTGTGGAAAAAGGGTAAAGGGTGCAATTATTAATAGTTTCTGAGAGTTGATTCCAAGTGTACAGAGATGATGGCAGGTCTGGGTACAAACACCAGAGCTGTCTGACAACCACCAATTTTCTCATATTGTGAACCAGTGATACACAGCACAGCAAAATTATAACCTCAGCTTAGCCCTCAGAGACAGCAAACATCACCATAGGGATGTTTATTTACAGAAAATATACACAGCGTGAAATTATAAATAAAATAAAAAATAATAATAATACCATAATAAAATATATAATACAAGGAAGGTGCTGTACAACACTGCTGTGAGAAAATATGCAGCAACTCTGAAAGTAAATAATGTTGTCTATATTTTCTTATACAGCAAAAGTGATACCTTGTTAGACACTGACATCAGTGAAGACAAGATATTTCCTTATCCAAACTCACTGAATTTTTAGAGGCCTGGGAATTTTATTCTAGCCTGGGTGATGGAACTTTTCTTTTTTAGCTTTTAGAAAATATGAGTGATTCTCAACTGATTATTCAATGATAGGAAAAAGCATATAAGTTTTTTTAAAAATAAGTTTAGGAAAAGTTTTCTTCTTTTTTTTCTCCCCTTTTCTTATCAATAGTTCCCAGGTTACATAAATTAATTGCTATTAAAATCTTCCATAATCTTTTAATATCTTTTACAGAGCCAGTATTTCTCCTTTTATTGAAAGGACTTAAAGTTTTACCTTTATTGAGCTGCAGGACCTGGGAGGGGAGATGTTTATATGTGCTTTTTGAGACTTTTTGGGGATGTGGTGTTTCATAACCTAAATCTGTCACATGATGTGAAGAGTCTTATAATTTCCACATACGCACTTTTGATTAAGTAATATCCTTTATAAAAAACTAATTATGGTATCTCTTTCTTTGTTTTTGTGGCAAGCCTAAGTCCAGTACAAGAAAAATCAATTTAAAAACTTCACCCTTCCTTAAAGGAATCCATTTCTCTGCCATCCAGGAGAAACCTATAATCTAGGACTAAATGGCATCATAAAATTAATTAAATTAATGGTGTGAAAGAGATTTCTGTACTAAAAATCTTCATATCATGTATTTCAGTGGTTTATGTGGTCCATGGGAGCATGTGAAGGTAAAATGTTCAACTCAGTATAGAAAGGGAAAACAAAGGGCAACTCCAAAAACAAAACAAAACAAAAAAAAGAGAGTTGGAACTGTCTGTTTCTTTTTGTACTACAACATGGTTATTTTTTGCAGAATTGTGTGTCTAAAAGATGAAGAGATAAAGTTTAATGGCTATTTCCATATCCCTGACTGCACATGACTGCACACTGAGAAATCATTTTCCCTCTGGCTTTTTGTTGTAGTTTTTTTCTTTTTCAAAGGAAAAGAAAAAAATGTTTAACAGGAAAAACACAAAAGGAAAGATGGATTTTGGATGTAAAGAAAACAAGGGGAATTCATAGTTTATGTTGTCTCAGTTTGAAGAGACTGGAATGTTTGCTAAAGAGGATGAGTTATGAGACAGACCAAACTCCTCTCTCTCAGCAATTGTAAATTCAAAATTAAGGGGCTTTAATCGAGGAAGTGTGGAAAAAAAGAAGAAATAACAACCCTTTATTAAAAGATATATGTGTGTTGGCAAGAACAGTAATGAAACATAAAAACAGCTAAACAATAGTCCTGCACCCAGAAGTTCCTTTCAATCAAAAGAAACAGTCTGAATACTTCTCTGTCTTTAGCACAGTTCTGATCACGGTCGGCAGGGGGCGCTGTTGGATCACTGGAGGTGTAGAGCCTGCAGTGCTCTGTGTTGACCTGCAGGGGGCGCTGTTGGGCCCTGGTGGTCACTGTGTGGGAAGGGGGTCTGGGGGTTGGTCTTGGATCGTGGGAGAAACCAAAAAGAAACAACGGGGGTGCCCTCCCCCAATGGAAGAAGGGCAGAAGGAAAAGCAGTCCACCACCACAGGACTCACTGTTGTTCTCAGATGATGGCACCTCAAGGCTCCCCCTTTTCTCCCAGCGAGCACAGAGACTCTCCGATGAAGACACAGCAGACTCAAGCTGGAGACAAAGACAGCTACCTCATTTCCGTCCCAGAGAGAGAACCCAGCAAACTGACCTCTCCCTTCAGAGAAGAGCCATCAAACCCCCTCCCCAAAAACTCCTCCCCTCTCCCCCCAGCCTCTGATGGGCCATCCGTTAAGAATGGCCAGCTAGGTTCTTTTGTAATGCTAATCGCCCTCCCCCTTCCATTCAAGCTCCGTCTCTCCTACAGTGGGGGCAGGGGGAAGAAAAATTCCCCCTCTTGGATTTCTAACCTATAACAATGGTCACTAAGAAGACTAACATATGATAAGTACTGAATGTCTGACAGAGAAATGTGCAGCTAGTAACTTGCCTCATCTACACTAGTAAGATATATCTATATGATGCTCTGTTATTTGACTTTATGACTGATGATGAAATTTAATAATCACAGTCCAGAGCAGGTTACCAGTTTAAAATAATGTATAAGATTTTACCGCTAGCTTCCCTTCATTCATATATTTTTTTCAGAAATAAAAACCCTGAAAAAAAATGAGTAAAAACCTCTTCAGAATGAGAGAACATAATGAAGAACTACCAGCACGAATTTAATGTAGACAATGTCATGGTGAATGGCCTGTATATCAGAAGTCTTTTCCTCCCTTCCATGATGACTACCAGGATCTAAGCAAAAGCCTGAGTCCTATTCTCAGACAAACAGTCCAGGCTAGATACATAAACAGCTTTATTTCCAGCAATGTCATCTATTTTAGAGCTTGGTACAAAAATAGTGATCTTTATTATTCTTTATTACTATTCTTTAGGAAGAGGGTCACGCAAAAAACCAAGCCAAAACAAAAAACCTACCAAGCAAAAAAAACCTCATGAAAATCAACTAAACAAACAAATAAAAAACAAAACTAAAAAGCCCCAAGACCACCAAACAAACAAAAACCTTAACCAAACAAATAAAAACAACCAAACAAAACCAACATGAAACCACCCCAAACAAACAAAAAAAACCCCAAAGAAACTTAAGTTTTAAATCATTTTTTTATGTAAAAACTTTAATGATTCTGGTTTCCTTGCTAAAGGTAATAGAAAATTTGGAAAATTTTATACTTTACTATTTATTTTAGACAGAACATAGCTAATGAAGAATTTTTACATTCTCTTCTGCCTTTTGTTCAATAAACAAAGTATAAACCCCTTAAGTATTTGTTTACATATTTCTTAAACTGTGTTTAGCATTCTCTCTGTACTGTTTGACAGGACATAGCAAAGAACCTTAGAAATCATTCACCAAAAATACATTGATTAAACATATAAGACAGCTGGACAGGGAGAACGATGTTGATACTAATGCATGAATCAGTCACCATTTTCTTCTGTGAAAGGAAAGGTCTCTCAAAGGTTACAGCCAAATTTTCTGCAATAAGCTTCCTTCATATTTCAAAATATCATTCTGATGAGTAGCATCCATGTGCTAGAAATAGCAAAATATTTTGAGTTTCATCCTAAATTCAATCTAACAAGGGTATTTCAAAGAAACCACCAACTGAGCATTAATACCACTTAATTTTGCACTAAATAAAAATATATGTCCTTTTAATGTGGCTTGCCAGATGTTTCTTTCAGTTCAGTATTTCACAATATTTAGAAGGTTTTTCCTCTTTCTGCCTTGTTCCAGTCCTCCTAACATTTTTACATTAAGTATCCATGAAAAGGTACTTCTGTGTTTCATTTAATGTCACTTCTGAGAGTCTCTGCTACACTGTTACACTGCAAAGGTCTTTGCCTCGTCAGGAATCAATATCATTCCCATTTACTAAAAAAAAAAAAAAAAAAAAAATAGAATAGCCACATAGAGGATCCATTTATTTTGCCCAGAGCAGAGTGATTCAGGAGCATGGTGCAGCACACGGATGCTTTTGACAACTATTGTGTAATTCTGCACAGAATATCCTGTGGGATATGTCACCTTGGACTGAACTATCAGTGCATCAGGAGTGTGAGTGCTTGCCTCTGTTCGGATGTGGGATGTCTTCCTACTTTGAATTGCAGGATTTCCAGATCTCCTGAGCTTGTGTAGCTATGCAGCATTACTACACTTTTCACCCATGTATCCAATCATGACAGTTTGCCAGGAATCTGGAAGGAGCAGCCCGTTAAGGAGCTTCGTGGAAGAAGTTCTTGGAGTGCCAGGGCAGGCAGAAGGGAGAGGGAGAGTCACAGTCAGTCTGTTTTTAACACAGCTCAAACACTTCCAGTCTGGGGACCTGGTACAAGCAAAGCAAGTGAATCAGCTGAGAAGTAACTCTAAGAAGTTATTACAGTCTATTTCAAGACTAAAACAAAAAAAAGAGTGAACTGGAAGAGAACCAAGAATTATTTAAGATTGTCCTTGAGGGTACATCTGTAATCAAGTTAATAACAGAGGAAATTGTAGGATGTGGCTCTGGAAATGTAAGAGGGAAAGTCTGGGATACAAAGCTAAGTTCCCAGCCCCCAGCTACTGTAAAATGTCTATAAGGAGAGAATTCTGCCTTTAAAACCAAAAAAACCCAATCCCAAATACCCGACAAACAGCTAGTTAGGTACGCTAAAAAAAATATGGCATTAACTTATTACCACTATCTAAAAGATTTCCATTTAAGAGACAGTTTTGTTAAATGATACAACTGGGAGACCACCACCTCCCCAAGATCTTGCTTTATGGTGAACTTGCCACTGGCTACCGTAAGAGAGGAGCCCCAAAGAGAAGATACAAGGACTCCCTGAAACAACATCTCAGCCTTGGCCATATTGATCATCATAACTGGTCTACTCTGGCCTCCAATCGGGAGGTCTGGAGACACACCATCTACTGATGCTTTTGAGAAAGCACACAGGATCACTCTTGAGGAGAAAAGACAACTCAGAAAGAATCGTGCCTTGCAGAGTGTACCACCTGGGGAGTCTTTCTGATGTGCCTTTTGCAATCGGACATGTCTATCCCATATTGGCCTTTTTAGCCACCAGTGTGCTTGCAACAAGTGTGAGTAGTGCCTTCCCAAATCTTCATTTGCGAAGCCCAGCCATGATGACAACTGGGAGAAAACATGTCTAAAATTTTCCTTCCGGTTAGTTTGAATTCAGAACACCTGCAAAGAACGCGAAAGGGTCCTGTAGACTGGAATCCCTCTGTTATCCCTCCTGCAGCTTCTTCCAACACAGGAACCTGTGTGCTTAGCATTTCAGGTATTTCAGGTGTTGTGGGAGTCTGTTACAATTCAGTTTAACAATTTCCAGCACATAATATTGGCTAAATGGAAAAAGGTTTTGCACAGCATGTGGAGATGTCTCATAATTTTAAAGCTGCTTATATTCTTCCTATTCAGAACGACTTTTCACACATCTCAGAACTAAAATACAACAATGACATTTTTTTAACAATTAGTATTTTTTATGGGAACTATACGGCATAAAAAACTTACAATGTTTGTGTTGCTTCATACTTCTGGTAGGAATGACCTGTATTTCTCACTTGTGTTTTCACTCTTAAGTAGAATAACCACAACAAATGGGGAACAATTAAGTCCTAATTTGCTCCAGGAGGCAGCATTGTGAATTCCCTTTTTTTGTGAAGAAAACTGAGAAAATCCAAAGCTAATCAGTGTAGGTTGCCCATAGATAATCAACACACTAAAAAAAATAAAATAACATTAAAAAAATTACAGTGAAGGACAAATAATTCTAAATCAACATTACAAAGTATTTTTAAAAATAGCTGCTGAACCTTTAGGAAACAAAAGATTGTTGCACCATTAATTAGGTTTGATTGAATTGGAGGTGTTCCTGATGAATCATTGTTGGATTTTTGCACATTGTTGTGGAAGGATCTTTTCTGTATAATTATTGTTAAAGGCAGAGTGTATAAAAGGAGAAACAATTCTTGTGTAGAGACTAGGAGTTCAGAACTGAATATATCAAGTTAAAGTTGTAGGAAGCACATATTTGATGTTTAAAGCTCAGTGTACCACAAAATGCCCTTCCCTCTTTAGAATAATTCAGGGGTTTTAACAATTTTTCTTAATCTTGTTTTACTATACACTTATTTCCTGTATATAATGCTTTCATGGAAAAAGGGAAGATAGTCACCATACAAAATAAAGGAGAATAAATATGAACCAATGAGCATTGTTTTACAAGGATAAAACAGATTTTAAAAAAATAAGAGATAAGATTTCATTATGCTGTGTGGGTTTATAGCCAACGTGGAAGAATGTCTTTTGCTTTTATTTATGTATTGTATGTCTACCAGAAACATCCTCATCTTTGTCCAGTGAAAACAGGCTATGGTTTTCCACATTGTTTGTATTTGGTTTTAATTTGACTCAGTGCTCTGCACACATATTTTAACACCATGTGTTAGGATCATTTGTATGTGGATTAAGAGATGACAAGATACTGGCGTGTTAAGGGAGGTTATCAGCCAATTATCAATCAATCAATCAATCAATTAATCAGTCAATTAGCCTTTCAAAGAACAACAGAGATAAAAGGCTGGCAAATTACAGGTGTTGGTAAACACATATCTTCTATTCAACACATTTATTAGCTTTCTGCCTTTAAAAATTACTTAAGCTAAATCAGTTTTTTATTATTGAGAACATCATTTACACATGACAAATATAAAAATATTTACAAATACTGTTAACTAGAGAGATGCAGCAAATTTCCCTTGTGCAGTTCAGCTTTGGGAGTCTGACGTGGATCAGGTACAAGTGTAGTTTTTACTCTCTCTAATGAGCACATGTGTCATTGCACCTCGGTGTAAAGGGTGCATTTTTCAACCTCATAACAAAATAACAGCATCTGTAGATCAAAATCATGGAATGGTTGGGGTTGGAAGGGACCTCTGGAGATCATCCAGTCCAGCCCCCTGCCAAAGGCAGGGTCCCCTGGAGCAGGTGACAGAGAGATGTGTCCAGGTGGATCTGGAATGTCTCTAGACAGGGATACTTGACACCCTCTCTGGGCAGCTGTTCCAGGCTCTACCACCTCCATTGAAAGATGTTCTGCCTCATGTTGTGGGGGAACTTGTTGTGTTTAAGTTTATGGCCATTGCTCCTCATCCTGTCCCTGGGCATCACTGAACAGAGTCTGGCACTATCCTTTGACATCCCTTGGGGATATTGGTGTGGATTGATGGGATCCCCTCTCAGTCTTCTCCTCTCCAGACTAACAAGCCCCCACACTCCTTGCTCATCAGAGAGATGCTCCAGACCCCTCATCATCTCTGTGACCTCTGCTGGACCCTCTCCAATGTCTCCTGGTCTTTCTTGAACTGTGGAGCCCAGAATTGGACACAATACTACAGATGTGGCCTCACCTGGGCAGGCCAGAGGGGCAGGATCCCCTACCTGACCTGCTGGACATGCTCTACCTGATGAACCTCAGGATCCCATTGTCCCTCCTGGCCTCCAGGGCACTGCCAGCTCATGGCCAACTTGTCATCCACCAGGACCCCCAGGTCTTTCTCCACAGAGCTGATCTGTAGTAGGTCATCCTCAACCTGTGCTGTTCCTTGGGGTCATCCCTCCCCAGGTGCAGGACCTGCACTTGCCCTCGTTGAACCTTATTAGGTTTTTCTCCACCCAACTCTTCAGCCTGTCCAAGTCCCTTTGAATGACAACACAGCCTCCAGGTGGATCAGCCCCTGCCCCAGTTCTGTATCATCAGGTATGATCAGATAAACAGAATGAATAAAACAAAGGACTGGTGGGTTGGGGCACTCCTTTTATCTCCAAGGAATTTAGTTGCCAGAAACAGGAATGATATGTGAGTCAACAAATAACATTTGTTATTCAAGCACAAGTCTTCTCTGTCCAACTGATAGAATCTGACTTTTCTTCAGGCTCAAAGGCCATTTTTTTTTTGTTTTTTATTTCAAACACAATATTCTCGTGTTATTCGGAGGACTGTGAAAGTGAATTTAAACCTTGTAAGTGTTGAAGAAGTGGTTTTGACACAGAAAAAATCTGTGCGTGAGTGGGCCATTTTTTGGTCGTATGCATATATATGGTTGAAATGCTGCATTTTAATCACCAACTTGTAAATGCTTAGTGATCAAGATCTTTTAAAGTCTTTTTGTAAAGTCTGTCTTCGGCTACTCTTATCCACTTCTGCTTTTTTTTTTTCCTCTCTCCTATTCCCACCATGAAAAGAAGGATTTTGAGAATTAATATGCTTTTTCTCCATGGCTGCAGTGCTCTAATATTGTCTATTTAATTAACAGAGCTACAGAAACTTATTGTTCAATGGACGTTATACACCATTACAGCTCTGGTGAATGAGTACACCAGATTTGTAAAAACCAGTCTAATTTACAAAATACTAAAATATTTGACTCCTTATATTAAAAAATAAGTTGACCCATAATAAAATTCCATATTATATCCATCCATAATTTATAATTGAATTTTATAGCAGGAATTAATCTTTCCTATTAGCTGACTGGAACCAAAAGAGTTGAAAGAAAACTACCTTTGTGAAAATTCTGATTCTTGAGTACATTTAAATATAAAACTTGTTTACTATATATTCCTATGCTTAAATATATGTTTGCTTTGAGTTTCTCTTTATTTCCTTTAGAGGAATTATTATTATTATTATTGCTACTACTACTACTGCTACTACTATTATTATTATTTCCACAACTATTATTATTATTATGGTTATTAACATTATTAACATTATTTATATAATACTTTATATAATATAATATAATATAATATAATATAATATAATATAATATAATATAATATTTATTATTAGTATCAGTATTATTAAAATACTGCAGCACCCTCCTGCTCCAAGGAGAGGTGAATTTTGAACCCCAAAAAAAGAGATGATGTTGCTGGTGCTCCAGGACCTGCAAAATCCTCCAGAGATTGTGAGAATACAAATGTCAGTCTAAGGTTGAAGGAGCTTTTAACTCAAACCACCCAATCCAACACAATTGACACCACAAACACAGAGAGAATTGCATGTATATGTCTTATTTTTTCATAAAAAATTGTTTTATACTTATTCTTTTTCCCATTCACTTTTTTTCTCTACAGTAATTTGTGTCTTTACCTGCAATCTTAAACTGGGAATTCTCCAGGGAAGGGATGTGTTGTACCCGATCTTGTACAGCAGCTGCCTGGAAAATATGCTTTGACTGTCAGTAGAGATAAAATCAAGTGAAACAAAATGAAGATTTCTCAAAATGATCGTGAGAGTCAGAGTACTCACTGGAAAAGTGGAGTTCCCTGGTGGAAAAGAAACAGTCAAGATATTTAAATGATATACCAGAAACCTAGATGAAGCAGCTGCATTGCCTGAGCCAGAGCATGGGTCAGAATCTCAGCCTCTTGTGTCAGGCAAGTTTTCTGGCTGCTATACCACTAACAACCTGAAAAGAAAAGAGGATCTCTTGTCTTCTTTAGATGAGTGTGCCCTTTCCCATCTCACAAAAAACTGTTCCACCAGTCATGAAAAATGTTACCTTTCAGAAATTTAACTAGAACTAGCACATCTCCTTCCCTGTTAGTGTTTTTTTTAGAGATCTGTGTGTGATGAATATCAATTTCTAACACACAGTCACCAGGTCTTAACCTCAAGACAAAAACAGCAACAAGAACAAAATCAACCAACCCAATGAAAAAAAACCAACCACCAACCCAAGAACACTTAAGAATAATTTTATATGACAAAAAATTTTTGTCATACACTGAGGCAGCATGACTCTGTCAGTTCACTGCGGTACCACAAAAAATTTTTTCTAAAATCTCTCATATTGTCAAATTCCAACATGAATTACCTACAGACTGTCATGTTAGACTGCCAGGTATCAGCAGATGGAAGAAACAATGTTGGTTAGTTGTTCTTTTGATTCATACAAAACTAATAATTGAAATCTGTCACATGTCTGTAATGTTGATTTGAAATGAATTCCACGGCAAGAGATCAAGAGCCAAACCTTGTAGCTCTAATAATATTCCCTTATTTTGAAATCATGAGATTTTTGGCAAAGTTTGCAGTTGAGTCCTTGAGATGCAGATGGCACAATACCATTAAATACTTTATTGTGGTGTATTGTAATGGTTCCTCCCCAGGGTTCTGAAATTGTGTGTCGATGAACTAACTGTGCTGAAAGTTAGTGCCGAAAGTATGACAAAGTAATTCCTAAAATTCCTAAACTCATGTTTCAAATCTTTTTTTCTCCCTCAGAGTAAAATAAATTAACAACAATAAAACCCAAAAAACCCCCACCTCTTCTTATTTATGGCAAAGGTATGCAACAGCGCACAATCTGACACCCTAAGAACTCCTTACAGCTTAAATGGTTGAAGCATATTCTTGCTAAGATGAAAATATGTTTTGTAGGTGTTTGAAATAAACTCTTTCACCAAGTTCATTCATGGTGTTCTCCTTAAAGTTCTGATATAAGTAACAGTAGGATGCAGACCTCAGTACAACATGTTTAACTTTACAAAACAGCAGCTTCAGCATTAAAACCAAAACAACACCTTGGTTGTTACAAATTTAATGCGGGAACTTCAGATTTGCCTCTGAAAAGCTGTATCTGGAATTTTATCAACTTTCGTCTAGCACAGCCCTTGTGCAGTTTGTAGAAATTCAGCTTGATTTGGTCAAGTCTTAGCAAAAACCAGGGAACTCTGATTTCTGAGTGTGCTGGTTTAAAGGTAAACCAGCAGGCGAAATGAACTCAACTCAAAAGAGAGATTATAAGTCAGAATAACAATTTAGTAAAATAACACGATAAGTACAATTATACAGACAAACAATTGCTTTTAACCCACAAACCCCAAATATATAACCCAGCACCCTGGGCCATGAACAGAGTGGTGTTCTTTGGGCCCTCCTGAGTCCAAAGTAAAAGGAGAGGGAAAAACCTGTTGGTGGGAGTGCTGTTGCAGTCTGTTCAGGAGTGGTGGTTGTAGTCTGGTTGAAAAGTGGTGGTTGCAGTCCAGTCGAGAGTGGTGGTCTGCAGTATGGCTGAGAGCAGTGGCCTGCAGTCCTCCTCTGGATCCCACAAGTGGTGGAAAGGTTCCAAAACTCCAAGTTTATATATTCTCCAGTTCAGGCAGGAATGCTCAGTCCTTCCCTCAGAGTGGGGAATTCCATAAAAGGGTATGAGGATGCTCAGTCCCTCCCTCAGAGCAGGGAATTCCATAAAGGGGTATGAGGATGCTCAGTCCTTTCCTCAGAGTGGGGAATTCCGTAAAAGGGTATGAGGATAGGAACATCTTCCAATTTCGCAGGCCTCTACTGATAACAGTTTCTGGGAAATGGCATGGAAGGCTATAGAATACACAGTTTTGGGCTACACCCATCCAGTGATGAATCGGTCTCAGCTGTTCTAACTAGGACACTGAGACCGCAATACATATTAAAGAGAAGGAATTCTTGTATCTTCTGCAAACCTGGATCACTGCACTGTGCTTCAGAGATGTGTCTGCAATGATTCAGGGTGGAAATATGTCCTGATATTGGGGCATGAGAGGTAAGGCCAGCTTTGTTAGAGATTTCAGAGAGTTGTTTGGTCCCTTTTCCCTAAACAGCTGTTTAGAAAGGTGTAAATGTTCCAACATTCCCACTAATGATGGTGATTTGGCTTTGCTATAAAAGGCAGCACAAGAAAACCTGTGGGGAAGAACAATCTTCAATAGTTCAAGGCAGACACTGTGCAAGTGGAAAAAAAGGGAATTGTGGACCAGTGGGGAGAGAGAGACAAACTGGAGGAGAGACGTGTGTGTTAACTTGGTTCTGTAAGGAACTGAGGTCTGTTCAGATAGACAGTCTCTCTTCCACTGACTGATTTCCTTTCATATTTGCATCTGGAATACATGGGCCATGGAAGGCATGGGAACACAATATCTGAGATACCAGTCAGACTCCTCCTCACCGTGGAGTGGAAAAGCATTTTAGAAACTGATGTGGGTGGCAAAGTGTGGGAAGAAGCAGTGTCTCAGACACTCTTGGGTCCTCATCAACCTCTCACAAATGCAGGTACCCCATAGTCCTCTGGCCAAGGGACTTCAGTTCAGCTGAAAGTAGGCATATCGCAGCATCACTGGCAGCATCACCACTTGTTGGCACAGAGGCCTTAGCAGAAATTTTGGGGGTCCAAGATGTTTTTCTGGACATCTTTCCCCCAGTTTGGGATTCCCAGAGGTTTGGGGAACCTTTTCACCCCTGATTTGGGGGTCACAGAAGTTTTTGGAGGCCCTTTCCCCCCCACACCCCCAGTTTGAGATTGCCAGAGGTTGGGGGACTCTTTCTACCCGTAATTTGGGGGTCCCAGGTGTTTCAGGGGAAACTTTGCAGCCCCAATTTGAGGGCCTTGGGGTCTTGTATGACACTTCACTCCCAATTTGCAGTTTCCAGGTGGTTTTGGGGACCCTTTTTGCCCACATTTGGAAGGTCCCAGGATTTCAGAGACCCTTTTACCGGTAATTTTGGGATCCAATATGTTTTTAGTAACCCTTTTCCTCCCCATGTTGGTGTCTTGGGGGATTAGGGACCCTCTTCAATCCCAATTTGGGTTTAGGGAACCCTTTTCAGGCCCAATTTAGGGAATGATTTTCATCCCCACTTTTGGAGTCCCAGTTTGGCGCATGACTTTATCTTTTAACCTTAATTTCAGCCATACAGAGGAGTGACATTAATCCTTAGCTCAGATTTCTGACATACTTAGAAAACGGAGGTGCAGGAAATAAATAAGGCGGTTTTATTACAGGCACACCTCATGTCAAGATACCCAGAAGCCATTTTGTTTGAAGAGTTGGGGAGCCATTTTGTGGTCGAGGACTGGTGGGCTGCTTACAGTTACTTATTGTTGCTTCCAGTTAGGGTGTGAAGGTGGGCCAGAAAATGTATGTAAGGCAGTGAACCAGTTAGGGTTCACTGCCAGGGGACCATGCAGCTGGGGTAGGGAAACAACCTGATAGGTTGGTTAAAACAACCACTGGACTGCAAGAAGAAGATGATATCACCTTTTAAGGAAGAAAAGAAGTGGAGCTTGGCATGGGAGGAGCAAGGGAGTGGTTATGTAAATCAAAGGATCTTAACAGAGCTCGCCCCTCCCATTCAGGGTGTGCTCAGACCTGACCATGAGTCTGGTGCACCCAGCACACTGATTATAAAGTTCTTTGTTTCACTTTATTTAACTGTCTCCAAAATTTTAATTAGAGATATTTCTCACACAGGAACCACGTGGTGCTGGTGACAAACTGTATGCAGAGGCACTGAATAGACATATAAACAGACACATTCAGCTTCTGCACATCTTAGTTATGCTGAAAGAATCCACAAATCTAAATTCCTTTCACAAATGGGCAGGGAATAATTTCAGCTGAAATTAATTAGCTCATGGTTCCGCAGCCTCAGTGGTGTGCTAAAGGCTTTATGTAACAAAATATGGGAGTACCTTGTTTCAGGGTTTGTGCTCATACCTTACCCTGTGGACCCTTCTCCTCTTTTATGTTCTTGTGGGCATTACAAGTTCATCTTATGCGAATCAAAGGATTTATTTTAAAACACTCTCAGACATTTAGACAGAGTTCTTTAGTGTAGTCCTCTGTAGACAGTAAAGGCCTGTTTCCAAAATAAAAGAAAGGTAATCAAAACCAACTATGACACTGATTTTGTTGGCTTATTTCTATAAATAGTAACAAAAAAAAAAAAAATCTGTGCTGCAAAAGACTGAAGGAAAAAATACTCTTTTTTTTTTTTTTTTAGTGGGGTTTGAGTGTTTCCTTGTGTTGCACAGCCTCTCTCCCTTTCCTGTGATGGAAAGGGAGAGACAATGCTTTTGAACCAGACAGGTTTGAGGGAAAGCAGGATCTTCCACAAAACCCACGTTTACTTTAACAGGAAACCTTTCGTGTTCAAGAAGTGGGGGATCAGGCTGTGTTTGGGAAGAGATGAAAGAACGGATTGCTCTCATTTTTAGAGGCAGTGTCAACCAAAGAATAATTCTGGCAGCACTGCTGCCCTGGTGACAGACAGATGCATTATCACTACTTTTCTCAAATACACAGCAAAGGTTCGCAGAATCAGAGCAGCCAGTTGTGGTGACAAATCCCCCAAGAACAAAGTGCATATTATTAGAAAACATTATGGGGAGCTCTGCAGCGTGCAGCAACGGATTTTATAGCCCTAATTACAACGGAGGTGGCAATATAATCTCTGCCTGTGCGCCCTGGTCTCTGAACCCGTCCTGATCTCTCTTTAAGAAGGCTCCAATCTGGCCAGTGCTGTGATGGCAGGCGGTGATAAAGCTAATCTCCTAAACAAAGCCCGTATCCAAGATACCCTAAAGGTGTTACAGGGTAATTGGCAGGTTACACTTACCCTGTCTAGATGACAGTTAAAATCAGCAAGAGCTTGGCAAACAGTAAGGATTAGCTGTTACTCTGTCTCTGCTGCAGCACAGGTGGGAATTACTCGGTTCATCTTTTGTGTAACAAGTGTTAGACCTGATGTCACTGCTATTGAACATTAACCATTATTCTGTTTCTTATGCTAAAAACATCTTCATGTCATACTTTCAGATCTGTTATTCTTGTTCCTTCACTGATGGCTCTTTATATAAGGGCACTGTGACTGCCTATATTTCTAATAGATATAATTTTTTTCTGTCTAATATACTGCAGGACTTCAAAGGGTTAATTTGAGCATGTGAGGCAAGACAGAAAATAATGCAGGAAAAATAAGCTACTCACGAAAGTAAGATGAAGGAAAAACTGGGGACATTAGCAGACATGGAATAGCTCTTTCCCAGTTGAAAATATTGGGGGTTTGCCTTAGATAAACAGCAGCTGATCTGTCTCTCCACTCTACCTCTTCTACTCTGGAAGGTCAATAGGGATCCTTAACCTAAGGGAGGGATGTTGCAGATCCCCACGGCAGTCCCTGTGGTCCCTTATCTGGTAATTCTGTTAGGCAGAAATTCCTGATTAAAAGTGCTTAAAAAGTGCTGATCATTTAGATTTAAGAACATTAAAAAAAATGGGTGCACAGGAGTTCTTGATCCTGAGTGACTAATAAACAAATAAAATAAATATTTGGGTAGAAAAATGCAGCTAAGTAAAATTCAGCAGAAATTATCCTGAAGAGTAGAAACAGTTTGGAAAATGAAAAGTAGTCTTCATGTCCTATGTTCACACTATGGATGGCAAAAAAAGGAAGATAGAATTATTAAGGGTTAATATCTGGCAGCTCTTGAGCCCACTTTGGTCTAAAATTCCAAGACAGAAAGTATATCACGAATTCAGATGACTGAAGGAAGAATTTTGCCTTGCAGATAAATTGAAAAAAAAAAAAATAAAAAAGTGTTTATGTATTGAGTATAAATATTAATATTGATATAAAAGGTGAGAATGTCAGCTTCAGCTGCAATGGTTTGTACCATCCCAGTCCCATCTTGTCCATATTTCAGCAAAGTGCCTTTACTGTTGGGAACACAATAAGGATTTGCAGATATGTAACAGGATAAGGGAAAGAGAACTGTCAGGATGCCTTTGGTGTTGGGGTTTTCCCCATAAAAATGATGTTTGCATACCTGTAGTATTTACAAAGGACAGACACAAGGCATGTTTTCCTGCTGTCAATGAGGCCATTGCTTCAAGAAAAGCATACTCTAGAAATGGCAAATATACACTCTTTCTGGACTTTAGAGGACAACGAAGGACGTCAGGTCAGCTTCTTCACTGAGAAGGTCAGGTCAGGGACTGGCCACTGTAGAAGGAGAGTGCTGGGAGATGCTGCAACCACAACAACCCTGATGACAATATTTGCTATGCAGCACTGAAGAACTGCGAGCCCACAGCACAACAGCAAAGGAATTATTGAGTGAAACCCAGGCTATAACAGTGAGTAGCACAGTGTGGCTTATACATCTAATGAAATCCACATTAAGAAAACCTAGGTACAAGTCATTACTACATTTGATTTGTGAGGGACAGTCTACACGTCAGAGCCATCCTCAGAGAGCTGAACTGGAGCCGGATGATGTGTTACCCTGTGCTAAGTAAAGTAAACGGGATAGAAGGAAAGTGTCAGATGAAGGAGACCTCCTGCAGCAGCCCCCAGCCAAGGTCCTTCCAGGAACACAGGAGAACAAGCAGGAGGAAGCAGCAGATAAAGAGAAGCTCAGCAGAGTATGGCAACAAGAAAGTTGCAGGAACAGTCTTATTATTCTGAGGTGGGGAAATGGATTTTATTGAATAAAACTGACTGAAAATCTGAAAACAAAACCACATTGCACTTTAGGTAAGAAGGAGACATAAAAGCCTTTTGTTGTTTCATCCCTTTTAGCTGAATAAACAATACCCTAGCTTTGACAAAACTATTACTGTGTCATTTTAATCAGCTGCACAGGGCTTTCAACAGAAAAAGGCTTCCCAGTACCGAGTGTAGTTAGGCCCTTTAGATTTATCCTAATTGGAGGAATAAAGAGGGTGCATTACAGGATTATTCCCTCAAGAAAAATAAAAAAAAACCAGGCAAGCCTGCCACTTGGGGGTGCAGGCATGCTGGGCTGCCACAGCAGCTATAGTGCAGCTTGCCTTGTAATTATGACAGCTGGATTCTTGGTTGTAAAACAGAGATAAGCAGTAAAATTAGCACTGCTGTGGAGAAACAATGCATTAATATCAGGAGCTTTGTTAAGGCTTCCTAAATTTCCACTATCTCTATATTCACAGCAAAGCAACCCTTGGGGAGAAATAAAAGTATTTTCCTTCCAGACAGCAGTTCTTCAGGGAGATCTCTGACATGGAGACTAACATGTAAAATCCAAGTTGCTGTGGAGGTAGTGATGCAATCGTAGGTGTGTCTGTGCAGCTAAACCAAGACATGACTGCAGCCCACATGAGTGCTATCAGGTGAATTGTGCACATTATAGTGAAGACAGTGGAAGTTTTGGTGGATGTAACAAGCTACTGAGTGTCCACACAGAAATGCTGGTTTGCAGCCTGTGAAAACGTATCTTCTCCACCGGTATGAGCTAAATTAATGTAGGGGAGATTTTTTTTTCCCTTTATCTGTCCTAGCTGGATGGATAATTCTACACTGCCCCACCACTGCTGGCTGAGGGCCACTGAAGAGGCCTGTGCCCTCATGAAGGGTGCAGTGCACACTTGGTGCATGCACCACTGGTCTGCACCCAAAGCAGAAAATGCTCTGGTATTCTGGGTGTCAAATGCTTTTTATGAAGGTGTGTTATTTCTGTTAATTTCATAGTTTAACCAGCACAAAAAAGCCTGATCCTTTTAAATCTTTACTGACAATGCAGTGTGTTGAAACCAAAACACTTTCAATGTCAACGAAAAATGTGATTAATTGCTAGCTGAGATGTAAAACCAGAGCTTTAGGGAAGGGCTATCACCCTGCCACTGACAGGCGTTTAATGGTAGACAAAGGGGTTGCAAAATGAAATGCTGGAATTACTTTGAGGTGCCAGCCAAAATAACCAACAGATCAAACGACTTAACGGGTAGTTTCCACTCCTCCTAATTTCACGATGTCTCTTCTTGTTGTCATGCAACCAGCCCACAGCTTCTGCCGAAATGCTTCTTAACAACGCAGTGCTATTCAGTACATCCTGCTATTCAGTACATCCTTCTCACTCGGTAATTGCATTATATCTTAATATAATATTAATTTTGGGTCTTTTGCTATGAGGGAATGTAGAGCGGATGCAAATTACAGACGTAAAATGTCTGAAGAGACTTTTGATGACCACTGGGCAATTAGTTTTTGTGGGTTTTTTTCACTCTTGTAGCTCCATATACCCACTTAGGGAAAAGATATAAGAATAAAAAAGTACATAGTGGTCTCACAGCAGATCTTCCCGTCCTCCCCTTGCACTACTTCTGAAATTTCAGCACATCTTGCATTTTTGCTTTAACTTCCTCTTAGTAGCGGGCAGGACAGCATCCTACCCGGGGAGGGAGAGGAGTGGAAGAACAGACATCTTCTGGGTCTAGTGGAAGGTGTCCCTGACCATGGGATGTGAAGACTTTTGAGGTCCCTTCCAACTCGAACCATTTCATGACTGTGATTCTATCCAAGTTCCCTGTCTGGATATTCAGGAAGAGTTTTAAGCTGAGGCAGTGCATGACTTGGACAGCACCTACGGGACACCTGTGGAGGGCAAAATACCTGTGTGGAGGGTAAAACACCTGCATGAACCTCATAGAAGAGGGCGGGTACCCACAGGGACTAAGCCACGGGAGAGGAACTCCAAGGATACAGGGAGCACAAACAGGGCGCTGCGGGAGCATCCGCGCGATGAGCCAGGGGTTCCCATCCCTGTCCGGGCGCTCCATTCCGCATACCTCATCCTGCATCCCACATCCTACGTCCCACACCGCATCGCGGGCGGGGAGCGACCTGGGTGTGTCCCGCGGCACCGCCCCTAGGAGGAGGAGAAGGAGGGAGAGGAGGAGGAGGAGACAGGGCCATGCTGGCGGCGCGGCGGCACCTGGCGGGCGCGCAGAGCGAGAGGGCGGCGGGACGGGCTCCGCGCCGCGCATAGGGCGCTGAAAGCGGCTGTGGGAGTGTAGCGGAGGCTACACTGGGCCGGGGAACCTGGACCCTCCCTTAGCATCCTCGCAACGCAGCGCCGGGCGGAGGCACCGCTCTCATCCCTCGGCAAAGGCGGCGGAGAGGAGGAGGAAGAGGAGAAAGATGAGCCGCGCGGTGCTGGCCTGGTTGGCGCTCTGCGGGAGCCTGGCGGCGCCGCGCCCCGCCCGAGGTGAGCGCCCGGGGGGCGCCGGGGATGGAGCGGGCACGGACCGGGGATTGGGGTCGCACCGGAGCTCCCGCAAAGTCCGAGTGCAAGTGCGGGGAGGCGGCTCAGAGCCGGCTACCGCCGTCTGTTCTCTCTTTTTTTTCTCTGTAGATAAGTATGGGGTTTTTTTAAATATCTGCATTTGAAACACAAGCCGGAGGAAGATCCATCCTCAGATGCGTTCTGTTTTTGAAACTATGCTTAAATAGAGGGGAAAGAAACGACGTGAGAGCTTAAATCTTCCCAGCCTCTCATCTGGATTACGTTTAATATCCGCAGAGCTCTCCACGTCTCTTTTTCCCTTCCTCCCCTCGCCAGCCCTCCCCAGTCACCAGTCTTCATTGTAAATTTGGAGACTTGAGCTCCAACACACATACCCAGCAAACCGCGGAACACTTTGCGAACACGTTCGGGGGCTTCAGCATCTCGGCAGCAGCGAGTAGCTCTTGCCAGGCCACCCTTTTGCTGCCTCCTAATTAGGGCATCTCCACCTAAAACACCAACGGCGCCTTCTGGGTGTCTCACCCCCTTCCAGGGGAAAAAAAATAAAAATAAAAGAATTAGAAAGCCAACCCTAACCCAGAAAGATAACTTTAGAGCTCTTGGGAGTTCTCTTTATTATTTATAATAATTGGTTAGTGCGGGCTATGAGGGTTTTCCCTCCTCGCATTAAAAAAGTTGTAGGAGCTCATCTTGCGACGAGCTGATGGAGGGGTTGTGGGACCGGTCCCCGCAGCAGAAGGGGCTGCCTGGGGCGGTAGGCGATCACGCACTGCCCATTCCGTCGCATCACAGAGTCAGTTAGGTTGGAAAAGACCTCTGAGATCATCCGGTCCAACCTATGACTCCCGCTAGGACACCTGCTGGGGAAGGGGCTGGGCTGGGCTCCAGGACCACCCTGGGTCCCCTCGGAACCATCAAGGGTCCTCTCCTGTCCCCCGCGTCCCTCCGCGGGGCCTTTTCCTCCTGTGCGAGCTCCGAGCGTCTCTTTGTGCCGCGGATGTTCTGTCCCTCCCTGGGATTCCACCCGGCTTGGAGACCTTTTTATCCTCCCACTTGTACCTTTCCCGAGCTTAGCAGAACAACTGTTGTCCTGATGAATATTCCCATTGACTTTTAGACCTGCTCCCCTCACCTTTTTTTTTTTAAAATGAAACCAGTGTATCAGTAAAGCTGAATATTTTATTAGACCTTAAATTATTCAGCACGGTGGATTCTCAAAATCCGGTAACATTCATACAGTTACAGTGAACACGTGATAGCTTATGCAATGTGTCCTTGTACCTGCAGATTATCCCCCAAATTCTTTTCTTTTTTTTTTTTTTTAAACAAATGATAGCTGTATGTGCCACGAAGTCTAGACTTGTCATAAGTGCTTTGCATCGGGCTTCTGTAGGACTGTAGTTCACATCTGGGACATTTTCTCATTAAATTCTACAGTTTGTCACGGTTTTAGGTAACTTCAGAACAGAGAGAACTTAATAGATTTTCTAGCAGGAGTGAAATAGGAAGGAAAAAAAATCCATTTGCTCTGTGATTGCTTAAGCTTTTCAGTTGAAGGTTTGTCCTTGGCTCTTCAAATGAAACAGAAAAAAATTATACAGTCTTTTCTTTCTGCTGAAACAGAGCAAAATGTTGCTTGACAGGTCTGATATACTGGGTTAATTTTGCAGGCTGTCATAACGTTTACTTTTAATAGATCCTTTGAAAGTTACAATGACTCTGTAAGTAACCAAAACTCTTTAGAAAGCAGGTTTTGAACAATGCAAAACTTGCCTATACATTGTTTCAACATCACTTGCTGGAGAGCCCATTAATGTAATAATGGTGTACGATGAAAATTTGTGGAAGTGCAGTGACTGGTTCTTCCCCACCCTTTGGGGTAAATTCCAAGTGCAGATCAAAGTTAAGTCATAGACTTCATTACTGACCTGCATTTCAAACCTACTGTTAAAGAACAATACCAACTGCTTTTTGTTGTTGGGGCTCTGCAAAGTAATGATGGAAGTCAAAATCCTATTTACTCATAATGTCTTAAAAACATCTTTTGCTTTTTGTGTTTGGTACAAATACACAGTATATCAGCAAGTCTGGGGTTTTTTTGTCTTGTTGTTGTTGCTTTTAAAGGAGAGAGAAGGGTGAGAAAATTGAGAAATAATGATAATGTTGAAAAAGTCATCTCAATGGGAGACTGTAATTTTCTTCTTCTTGGCCAGTCTAATAAATTTGCAGTCTCATGCACTGTAATAGGAGCCTGATCTTCAGACGTGTTTATATGCAAGTACATGATAAAACCAGGCTTCAAGGATACAGTGACTTCTACCCCTTAGTTTGCAAGACAGCTGTAGATGCATTTTTAATAAGCAATGTCCTTTTACACGTATTTCAAAACAGCTGTAAGCTTTTGCATTTACTGTTGTTGCTGTTGTTCCTTGGTCAAATTTGAACGAGAACCACTCTAGTGTTCTGCTCTGCAGTGGATGAGACAGAAACTACCAGGGTGAGTACACAGACTACAAGAGATTATTTCAGGTGGAAAAAATGTAGTGTATCTCATGTATTCTAATACAGGTTCCTTAATCCCCACCATGTATTATTTTTAGGGACAAATAAGCCAATACCTTTCAGAACAGTCAGTAAATATTGTGATCAAAGGAAAGGAAAACATAATTTAAAACCAATGGCTGTTTCAGTCCCCAGATTTACCTCAGGCCATAGGATAAGCTGATCAGCTATGGTAATAGTGCTGTAAGTGCACAGTAAATCAGTATATCCCATGTCTTGGTGATAAATGGCTTTGCAACAGGACCTTCTGAAAAATTACCATTTGTGTCATCTTTATAGTGAAGCTGATCCCTAAGTTGTATCATCCTTTTCCACTTAGCAGGCTGCTGAATTTTTATGTGTGCTGTGTCTAAAAATGATGTTGACATTGCCAAAACCAGTCAAGCCTAGTTCTTTATTTTATGTCTGTGTCCTGTCAGCCCAAGATAAATACTTTGCGACTTGGAAGAAACAGTTTCAAAGATGTTGCTTTTTCTCCATTTCAGTGGGAACCTTCACTCTCTCTGAGGCTTAGAAGTTTCTATAAAGCCTCATTCTGCAGCTGGAATGAGCTGCAAGGAGTAAGAGTGCTGGAAAATGAGAGGTAAACTGTGGCTTTGTTCTCATGTAACTATACTAAAAGGCTGAAAAGATCACAGAGACTTTTAAAGACCAAGATTATTCTGTTTTACTGAGTGTCTTTGCATCTTTGGATGGCAATTGCTTCACCACAAACTTCCGACAGTGTGACCCTGCATAATGATTTTCACTGTTCTTTTAACAAATTACATTTGTTTTCAAATTGATTTTCCATGACTGCTTGTATAGCCTCCAGAAAGCATATAGAGGATATACTATTGCATTCTGTACATGTCTGGTCAGCCCAGGACAGAATTTGGTGTCAAGCCATGCGTTGTTATAACTGGAATTAGTAGTTTTGGTATTATTAGTTGGGGGCTTTTTATGTGTCCAGCTACCTGTTTCACTACCCTTTATGTCCTTATCCTTTACGTCTTTTTTCAAGGGATACAATTCATACAGGATTGTGTATCAATGGCAGCATAGTGAAAAGGGATACGGTCTTATGTTCTCTCCTCTACATTTTTCCAGTTATCATCAGGTTCAAAATCAAGGAAATGATCCACTTTGAAAATTATTTCAAAAAACAATGACCTTCTATTAAGAGGGTGATTTTTATACCTTAAATTAACTGTTTATGCTGCACGTGTCCATACAACAGCAGTAAAAAATTCACAACACCCTGATACCCTTTCAGAGTGAAGATGTCCGGGGAAGTGGAGTTTAAGAAACTATAAGAGTCAGGAGATAAGTCTATATTATTCTCAAATTTACTGTGAGTCACATAGGAGTTAGTATGTTACTGTTTTAATCCTCTTGTGTTCTTAAATGTTTCACACTCAGGTAAGCCACAGAGCCAGGAGTATTTGTGGAATCTTGAATGATGGTTAGTGTTGTATTACAAGCAGGATTAGATATTAGGAAGAAATTCTTGGCTTGAGGGTGGTAAGGCCTTGGCACAGGTTGCCCAGAGGAGCTGTGGCTGTCCCATCCCTGGAAGTGTCCAAGGCCAGGTGGGATGGGGCTTGGAGCAACCTGGGCTAGTGGAAGGTGTCTCTGCCCATGGCAAGGGTTGGAATGAGTTGATCTTTAAGGTCCTTCACAACCCAACCCATTCTATGATTATGTGATTCTATGACACTGAGCTTGTTTGTAGCACAGTTGAAGCCCAGCTTGAGTTTGAATAAATATGAGTTGAACGACAAACGGATATTAATTTATTTCAGCTTTCAAAATGTTCACAGTGAAACCTTACTCAGATGATCTGTTAGAAAATAAAAGATGAGTTAAAAAAAGATTCAAACCCAAAGAAGGGTTGTAAGAACATCAACATCTGCAAAATTAAAACCTTTGGAAAATGCTGTCTTATACTGGATGACCTACACACAATTTTCACTTAAAGTTAAGAGGAGAACCTAGGGGAAAGGCAACAGGATCCTAAAGTCAGTGTGTTTTGTCAGCCTGAGGAATAAGTGATGATGGGTCTAGGTTATTCTCTTTATAGAAGACTTGGATCTTATGTTTAAGGGAGAACTACTTACAGTGTGTAGTGACAGCAGGGTACGGCTGATTTTCTAGCAATATGTGTAGACGGTTGAGCAGCTTTTGTCCATTTGCATTGCAGAACCGGAGCATGGGTCCATTCAAAAGCAGTAGCTGCAGTTGTGGACTAGGATGCTCTGAGAGCAAGGATTTGAACTGTCACCTGGTATGCCACAAATCTGGAGGCACAGAACCTGCACCATCTCCTCATGCTTTGAGGTTTTATCAAATCCCAATCTTGCTGCTGTGGGAATATACCGGATATATTTGCAGGGTTTTTCTGTTTGTTTTTTTGTGTGGGTTTTCTTCCCTCTAATCTGCAAGCTGTGTTACCTTTCATCACAGCGGGGGTGCTCTTATACTTTAAGTTTTAAAAACTGAGAAATGAAGCAAACCATGATTATCTAATAAAGTCTCCAGCTAATCTAGCTAATATGTCATGTGTGTGAATGCATTATCATGTGAAACATATCTGAAAACATCTTAATTTTACATAAAGTGTAGTGACTGTCTGGATACATACTGTATTTTAGGTATATTTTCACTTTAGAGAGTTATATCCAATTATTTGCCTCACATCTGGTCTGATACTTAGAAGTTTTAGTAATAAGATCTCTTCATCCTGTGAACTCAGCTTGCAGAGCTCTGTATTTCAACTAAAAATTTGGTTTATATATAACAAAAGTATAGTTATATATAACCAAAAAATGCCTAGAATTGGGGGGGTTTTTTTGTTTGTTTGGGTTTTTTTGAGAATAATGATAGTATTCCTCACTCTGCTCCCCTAAAACTTTTTAATAAGGGACCATTTGTAGGGAAGAGATTGGTGTGGGGTTTTTTGTTTTTGTTTTTTGTTTGTTTGTTTGTTTGTTTTTTTAATGCATAGATAGATGTAAGAATTTGGTTAAGTTTTCTGAAAATAGAGAAGACAGTACTAGTTCATCTGTGCCATTTAAATGGAGAATCCTGGACTATCTCAGCTCTTCCACCTGCAGCAGCAGAACATCAAATTTTCAGTTTTGAGGAGTTACAATTTTTAAACACAATATTTAAAGCAGCCAGCTGGAAGTGTGCAGATGACAACAGGGAGGAGCAGCGGATGGATAAGCAGGATCAGGCAGATCAGTGCTCCTCGAGCAGAACCAGGGCTGGATCCTTGGCACATCCTGGCAGGAAACCAACGAGCAAAAAACGTGTGCATTGTGTGAGACCCTGGAGACCACAGGGAGCAGGGGAGGGAGCCAGACCTCCCCCAGAGGAGATAGGAGATTGGATATGTTGGATGTGGGGTGCTCTCTGTTGTCTCTGGTCCCAGGTGGGTGTGTGGGAGTCTGGGGTCAGATCCAGAGGCACAACCCATCCAGGATGCAGTATCTGCATCAAGTGATGACTCTTGGTTAAAGCTACTGAGAAAATTTCTAACAAGAAAATGCTTTTATCAGAACACTATAATTCTGTACATACAAGAGTTTAAACAGTCAACAGTACCTTGCCCACATGGGATGTGGACTGCATGTGTTGACTATTAAAGTACCATGAATTTGAACCTGAGAGTTCCAAATTTTTAATTTAAATACAGAGCAGGACTTTGTTTTAGTGTTTTTGCAGATAACATTCTTTTGTTCTTCCTGTCCCTCTCCACTTGCAATTCACTATTTCCTTGGTAGTTTTCAGTTCTAAACAGCACAAGGCATTTGTGCACAGCCAGATTGTGGCCCTACTCTCTACAGTTTAGACAGAGAGGGGTTTTTTATATATCTTTTGAGTATTCTCACAATAGTAACTTTTTGACAGACAAAAAAACCGTGAAAGAGATGACTGCTTTGCCAATTTTTAGCTACAGTAATTTTATTTGCTGTGTAAGTAGGCTGACAAAATTTCTACAAAAGCTGCTTTTTTTTCTTATCATTGTCAGGATGCTGTGTCAACCTGCATAATTATGGAGAGCTCTGACAGCAGTGTATAAGTAACAGTAATTTCTGCCATCTGATTACCCATGTCTTGGGTTTCTGCAATCGTGAAGCTACAACAGACAACACAAGAAATACTTTTGGATAGGACTTGCACACACCAAGCATGAGCATGAAAAATAAGAAATAGGAGATGTTTGATTTATTTTTTGTTTAGCATTTATTTCTTTCAATCTGTCTCTCCCTCATCTACAACAACTTCTGTCACTGCTGGGTATTGAGTCCACCATCAGCAAATTTGCAGATGACACTAAGCTGGGGGGGAGTGTCGACCAGCTGGAAGGCAGGAGGGCTCTGCAGAGGGACCTGGATAGGTTGGAGAATTGGGCTGATTCCAACAGGATGAGGTTCAACAAGGCCAAGTGCTGGGTCTTGGAAAAGTAAAAGGTACAGCTCTGACATGTGGCTCAGAACATCTTGTACACAGAGGAGTGGAACAAGTGTCTGATCTATAGTAAAATTCCTAAATCTCCAAATTCTTTTACTGCCAGACATGGCTGAGATGAGTAGGTATGCCCTGTAAGATCTGACACTATGGCCAAGCCCATCTAATTCTTTTGCCACTGACTTCACCCAGATTTCAACACTGCTGATGGTCTTATGCAAAGCAGTAAAATTTCCTGGTATTTTATCTTGTTGGGATAACTCAGGGCAGGACCAACCAAGTGCCACTGATGGTGCAAGGAAGTGGGCACAGGGAGGAGGGAGTGGATTGGACAGGGCTGTTGGACACCAGATGTGTCCTCACCTGGTTTCCTCAGAGAAGAGGAGTTACAGATAGTTTTCTCAGTGACAGTTTTACACATTTTTTTCCAAGGAATAGATTTCTGGACTGACCCTAAGGCATGGAATGCCAGATTTCTTCCTGCCTTGTGTAGAGCTCTGTATGTCCCACTGTGGAAATACGCTGAGAGTTCAGATCCATGAGTATCCATGGGTTCTTGTCTGTATTTCCTTGGATAGATGAAGGCAGAGGAGCAAATTCTGTATTTCTTCAGCTATCTCCCCGCCCTGAGTGGCCATCTTCCCATCCTGGGGCAGATTCAGTGTTGGTTAACTAACCTAGTAGGTTATTTTGTTGAGGACAGATTACTGTGTTTTCCTTCCCTAAGTATTTTGCTGCAAATATTTATCCAGTGGATAAAGATCCCTCCTGGGCCTTGCAAAACAGAGGAGACTCCGGACCTCCTGTGTACTCTCAGTGGAACAGGAGGAGCTGCCTGTCTTAGAAATTCTGCTCTGGCTTATTTCTAAGCAAGAAAACTGCTTTAAAAGTACTGGTGAGTCAATGTGGTTCTGGCTCCTCCACTCAGACCAGCTGAAGGCTGAGCAGGAAGAAAGAATAAGTGAAATGAGTAAAATCATTACATGCTTCAATTACTTCAGGAGGATAAAGAGAAAACTCTTCAAGATGTCTGAGACTAGTGATTGACTAATTTTGACCAATTAGTCTGCTGCTTCATTGTGTTTTTTTGTTTGTTTTTATTTTTGTTTTGTTGTTTTGTTTATTTGTTTTTCATAATAAATATTTTTAAAAAAATTTCCTGTAAAAGCAATAAATAATTAAAAATAGGTACACTGGTTCCTTTTCCATCAGTAATGAGTTGTGGTTATGGCATTAGTACGTGTAGAAAAATCTTAACAGAGTTTTAAATGCTAACAGAGTTTTAAATCCTAAGTAAAAATTTCCTTTTGAGGCAGAGGAGGGAAGGAGGACTATTCCAAAACTGTATCGCAACTTCACTGGAATAAGGCTCACTGAACTTTAATTATAATAATTTTTCTGAACTTTTTTTGTAGTTATTGTCTTTAGAGGGGCAGCATTTACAGAGGTGAAGAATTGTAGCAAAAAAACATTTTTCATTTTTTAATGATTTTTGAGTTTCAGGAAGCTCCACTTTCAGCCTATGAATGGTGTAGTCTGGCAGATAATCATGAAGCCTTGTGCTAGCATCTTTCATAACAATCTTTTGTCTTTTGGGTCACATCAAGCTTTTTCGTGGTGTTGACCCCCACCTTATATTCTTGACATGTCTGTACACCCCAGACTACACAACCTGAAATCTGAAAACAAAGCTCAATGCATCACGTGGAAAAAGGCATCTACTTTTAAGAGGAATAATGAGATTTGATGACTTATGTCTGCTAAAATTTGTAGTATTAGATCCCCTGTAGTACCAGCTCAAGCACAGCAACTGCTTGCATACACATCTCATTATGTGTGTGAGAGAGAAGCATTAGAATAGTGGAAATATTTACAAAAAGAGTTACAGGTCTCTCACAAACAGGGAATCATCTGGAACTGCTGCTTCAGGAGAACTCTGTTAATGCCATTCAGTATTATTCTCATTCATTACTGTATATGCAGGAGATCCTAATTTCTTTTTCATTTCAAAATGATGTGGAAGAAACTCTTAAAATTGAAATTGCAAGTGCCCAGTCTGTTTATAGCATAATATATGTCTTCTGTAACAGTTGCCTTCTGAAGCCAGCTGGCAGCTGGCTTCTGGAGCTTGTAGAAAGAGATAAGAATCTGAATAACCCCCCTGTAATCCAGGAGGGAACAGTTAGCAACCTGCTGAGTCACTTGGATCCTCACAAGTCTATGAGACCAGGTGGGATCCACCCAAATGTGATGAAGGATCTGGCAGAAGAGCTCACCAAGCCGCTTTCCATCATCTACCAAAAGTCCGGGCTCACTGGGGAGGTCCCAGATAACTGGAAGTTGGCAAATGTCACACCAATCCACAAAAAGGGCCGGAAGGAGGACCTGGGACTACAGGCCTGCCAGCCTGACCTCAGTGCTTGGCCAGGTTATGGAGCAGATCATCCTAAGTACAATCACACAGCACCTACAGGATGGACAAGGGGTCAGACCCAGCCAGCACGTGTGTAGGAAGGGCAGGTCCTGTCTGACCAACCTGATCTCATTTTATGGTCAGGTGACCTACCTGGTGGATGAGGTGAAGGCTATGGATGTGTCTACCTGGACTTCAGCAAAGCCTCTGACACCATCTCCCACAGCATACTCCTGAAAAAGCTGCAGCCCATGGCTTGGACAGGGGCACTCTGTGCTGGGTTAGGAACTGGCTGGAGGGCCGGGCCCAGAGAGTGGTGGTGAACGGGGCTGCATCCAGTTGGCAGCTGGTCACTAGCGGTGTCCCCCAGGGATCAGTGTTGGGCCCAGTTCTGTTCAATATCTTTATTGATGATTTAGATGAGGGGATTGAGTCCACCATCTGTAAATTTGCAGATGACACCAAGCTGGGGGGAATGTCTATCAACTGGAAGGCAAGAGGGCTCTGCAGAGGGACCTGGACAGGCTGGAGAGTTGGATATTAGGAAGAAATTCTTTACAGAGAGGGTAATCAGGCACTGGAATGGGAAGTGGTGGATTCTCTGTCCCTGGAGGTTTTTAAGATGAGACTGGATGTGGCACTTAGTGCCACGGTCTGGTAATCATGGCGGTGTTGGATCAAGGGTTGGACTTAATGATCTCGGAGGTCCTTTCCAACCCAGCTGATTCTATGATTCTATGACTAATTTTTAAAAACCTTTAATATAATATAGGATCTCAGAACAAATTTTCTGTAGAAAAAGCAGTTTTGGAAAGGGTCTAGTTTTGCTCTGCCCCATTTTTCTGTTAAGATACAGAAGAAAAACTACTGAAGATTTTAGACATATTACAGCTGTTCTTGAATTTCTGGTAGATTACAGGCTGCAGTGTATGTCTGTTGAAATTGGTCTTATGAAAGGTGCCACTTCAAAATTGATGTGGTTTAAAAATAAAACACTTAGTTCTTTTGACTAGTACCCTCCCTGAATCACCCCTGCTCTTTAGCTTCACTTGGAGTTTGGGCTTTGGGGAACAGCCAGAGGTTGGCACCATTCCGCAGGTAGACATCATTCCACATGTAGACATCCTTCTGCCAGTGACTGAGGAAGGAATGGGGTCATTCCTGTGCCACGTGCTTCCTACTGCTGTAAGGGGAAAAAGGAGAGTATTTAGTCTTGATGCTCTCTAAGGAACAGCAGAACCCTTATTTTCCTGGTAGAAATGAGGACTTTGAAGAAATTACACTTCTGTAGAATTTGTAGTGTATTGTCAATGCTGTTCTTGGAGCAGCATGGATGTGTCACCACCTGATCCTGTCAGATCTCATGGTAGTCTGGTTATAAACAGCAGTGCATGAATTGTACAGGGATGTATTATCTCTGGAGGACAGGTCATTACTGTACTACCATGCAATATTTTTGTTGGCTTTTGGCTTTTTCTAACACATCTTTGAGTACTAACACAGGGCAGGTCATTATATAGTATTTACATTCTGCAATATCCACCAAAAAGTGAAGAGTGGTGGGGATGTTTGCAGGTTTCTGCATTCAGTAGAGCTATCTCAGGCTGTCAAAAAATTTCCAGGGAATGTTTTCCTGCATTAAAAACAAATATATTTATCCTTGGTATCTCTGTAGTGATCTAGTTTGTTTAGCACTAACTACCTTGAATTTTTAGACTACATCTACTGGGATGGGAGAGTAAAGAATAAATTTATTTATTTATTCACGTATTTTTGTGGGAAGAGGTGTAATTCTCTTGTATTTGGCTGGATTTTTTTTGTTTCTTGGAGCCTGAGGTTTTCATGAGGTCCTAATTTCACCCTTTGCACAAAGGCTTTATATGGACTTTTTATTTTTTCCAGGAACTCTTTAGATAATTGAAAGCCTTCTAATAATTCTGAACATTAACAGTGTTACAAGTCATAATGGCCAAGAACTAGAGTTAGCTGCAGTACACTCAGGGCAGGAAATACAGACAAAAGGCTCCACTGTGTCAAACATGGTGTTATTTGAAAGTGTTTTCAGGTTTCAGCTTTATGTTATACCTTAACCCAGTGCTTCTTTTCTCTGGACTATTATTTTATCTCTTTTCATTTTATTTTCTTTTTCGATTTGTAAATTGAACTGACTTGGACTTGGGGACTTTTGATTTTTCAGTGGATGGTTCGAAGACCAAAGGCTCTGGTACGTGTTAATCCAATCTTGATATTGAAAGTAGGTTGTTTTTCAGATATAATTTTTTTAAGGAATATGGATTTTTGTGTCTTCTCTTGATTTTAATAATGCAAAGACACCTCTTTTGAATACAGCAGAATAACTTTACACCAAAGCTGTCCCTAGATTAATGTCTGCAGCTTTGCCAAAAACTATTATCTGTATTGCAAGCTGTCACTTCACATCCTAACTAAGTTATTAAATCTTCGGATCAGATGTGCAATTTTTTATTACTATAAACATAGTTTAGGATTTTATAGTTTTAGAGAACCTTCAGGAAAAAAAAACCAGATGCATTGATGTATTATAGCCTACTGGAGAATGGGATAAAACCTATCTGAAATTTTGGGCTGTTAGATTACATATTCAGGTTTGGATTTGTGTCTCATGCGAAAACAGAGAGGAAAAACTACCAGCACTGAATTAGGTGTGTTGTGCCTTAATAACTGAGAATCTCTTTTTGATCCTGTCTGGGCCCCTTAATCTGGGTTGCTTGTTAGCAATTATATAAAATATTTATCAACTTTTTCTAGCACAAAGTGGCCAAGTCAGCCTTTTGCAACATACCTGTTCAGTAACACTATATCCAAAATGAACTCCACTGTCTTTCAAATGTAAGTGTTGCAGAAGGCTGTTTTCTCCTGCAAGAATATTTATGTTGATGTGCCAAACAAGTCTGGCTCTGGCATGGGCTGGACCATCTTCCCTGGAACACCAGAGACCTCGAAGGAGGATGCTGTAGCCTCAGCCTTGGGCTGTGGAGATGCCCAGGGTGGGGGCAGTGGTGCCTGTCAGAATGTGCTGTGTGACAAACAGGAGACTGACAGGGTCTTGCAAAGACCCCGCAAAGCCAACAGCTAACTGCAAATGAGGAGAGAAGTCTAAGGCACCATCCCCAAATGAGCTGTGATGAGAAACTTCCATGATGGGGGAGGCTGGAAACTCATCATTTCTGATGTCACATCTCAGCTCTCTTCCCCAAGTCTGTTTTTTCAGTTACAGGTACCAACCAGGTGAGAGAGCAAAGGGGAAAAAAAAAGGAGGGTGATAGTTAAAGAAGACTTCCCTGCAGGAAACAGACAGGATGATGTCTTGTCTGGGGCACTTAAGTTTAGGGTGGTGCAAGGAGACTGTGGTCAGTGATGCTATTGGGATGGTCTGACAGAGAAAATGTGGGGTGGTGTGGCAGTGGGCGTGGGAGGAACTAACCACTCATAGTGGCAGAGTCCTCCCCAGCCAGGCATTTGTGCTTAGAGAGGTGGGCCAAGGAGAGAAATAACCAGCACTGGGTGAGCATCAAGCTGGGGTGACTGAGACAACCTCACCCTGGGCCAGTGGGCCAGTGGCTGCATCCAAGGGTGCTGGGAGCTGGACAAGTGCCTTTGCAGAGAGGGACATTTGGAACCTCTGGGAGGTCCAGGGAGGACCCCCGTGACCAAAGAAAGGCAAGTGTTGCATCCATATCCCATGAAGTCAGAAAGGTTGGCTGAAGGGGGAAGCTCCAGGCTAATCAACCTTGCTTGGTTCCTGGGAGAATCATTGAGCATATTTCTGGGAATGTGATAGGCAAGGTACCTGGGAGCTTTCAGCATGGGTCTATTGGGGTAAATCACACCCAACCTGCCTGAGGGCCTTCTGGGAAGAAATGGCTGGGGTGAGGATGGGGGAAGAGCAGTGGATGTTGTGCACTCAGCCCCTCTGAGTGCACTGGTGTTTGCATTTTTGATGCCCAGTTTAGGAAAGGCCTGAGTAACTGGGGGTGAGCTCAGGGAGACCATGTGGGGACTGGCTCCCCTGCCCTGCACACAGAGGAGACCTGTGGGACCAGGGCTGTATCATGGACAGGGCAGGTTCAGGGGCAAAATGCAGCTCCCACTGCCTGCAGGAGGGGGAGGTTGAGGAGACAGAGGCAGACTCCTCACAGCAGTGCATGGCAGGACAGTCAGAATCACTTTCTCTGTAAATATGACGCTTACTGGGGGTGAGCATGAAGACTCATGCCCCTCTATAACCCCCATTTTGAGTGTCTGTGTGAGCTTAAACCATTGTTCAACTGCCTTCTGAAGAATAGTCTCTCCTTTCGACATGAAGAATAGGATTACATTTCATGTAGATGCTGGCAAAATAAAATTTAAGACATACAAGGTGCATCTGGTGGTTTTTTTGGTTTTGTTTGCTCATTTGCTTTTAATTGTTGCTTATCATTAATAAAGTAGGCTAAGCAACATTAAACAAGCTGTGATTTTCAATTTTGTGGGGTTTTTTGTTTTGCAGTTTTCACTTTATCATCTTGCAGTTGTGTGGGCTGGCAGCAAGAACCCCAAAACAAAGATTTACTTGCATTATTAACTTTCCTTTATGTTTGTTTATGAAATACAAGTGAAAAAAAAACCACTGGGTAGCAATATGTGGAGATTCTTCTTGAATGTTTTTCTCCTGGAGGTGGTAATATTAGAAATATCCGATTTCCAGACTGGTACAGAAAACCATGGCCTTCAAGCACATTAGAATGAAGTTATGAGCCTGCATTTTAAAATGCAATCTGGGTTTGGCTCAAGAGACCTCGGATGAAAACCTCCTGCTGAGATGATGAGGTTTATAGATTTAAGATTCGGTGATCACACAAAGAGTTTAACAACTCTGCTTATATGAGTGTTAAGAGAAGAAGTTAAAATGAACTGAAATGGCGATTCATTTTGGTTACACTCTGGGGGAAGAGCAGACACTTTCTAATAATTAATTATCTAATTTAAAACATCCCTATTTCTTGACTGAGGTAAGGAATGAGGTATTTTGTGTAATAAAGCAGCTGATCTTTAAAACTAATGGAAAGTGCTGTTATATTTTTCACAAAACCTATGGGCACTTTAGTTCACTGGGCTGTGCCTCGAGAAATTAGTTTCAAGCAAATTAGCCAGTAAAATGAACGTACCCTGCACCGGTCTATTAATGAAAACAGTACGTAAACACGGCAGAATCTGCATAAGAAGATAAATAAAAATATGCATAAATTTAATGGTCCTGATTACTTACCATTGATCATTAGTTTCCCTTAGTTCAGTCTGAAATGCTTCTTTTGTTTGAAAAATGAGAATGTGTAGGTTCAATAAGCCAGGCAGTTTTCATTGCCTTTGATTGCCTTCGTTACATATTGAGAGCATTCAATAGGACTTAGAATTTAAAAAAAAAAAGGTGTAATTTTGCAATTTTCGATTTTGGAAAATATGCTCTGAGACATACCATTTCACCTGTTATCACAAAAAGCCATCAGCTAAGGATTGGATTCAGGATTAATGCTCAGATTTCTGCATTTCCCTCTAATGATCACACAAGGATTCTCTCCCAGAAAAATGTGCAACAGGCTAAGAGTCCCAAATGTCATGACCCATTTGGTAGGGGGCATGATGTTAGTTATAAATTCTCATCAGCCTGAACAAAGACACCAGTCCACGTATCAGGGAACTCTCATGCTTTATGATATAGTTACATTCTCTCTGGCAATTAGACACTATTTAGTTTCAAAAGTGCTGGCTATCAAACCCTTAAATTTTACAAGCTCCAACAAGGTCCAACTCCTGCAACAAACTTCAAGTAACAATAGCTCTCAGCTTTTACAACTTCGGCAAGCTCCTAATCCTCTTAACAAACTTTTGGTGTGGAGTAAGAGGTAGAATATGAGAGCTGCACTTTGCCTAGACAGAGTAAGACAGGAGAAAGATAAAGTGGAAAAGAAAAAGAGAAAGAGAAGGAGAGAAAGAGAAGGAGAGAAAGAGAAGGAGAGAAAGAGAAGGAGAGAAAGAGAAGGAGAGAAAGAGAAGGAGAGAAAGAGAAGGAGAGAAAGAGAAGGAGAGAAAGAGAAGGAGAGAAAGAGAAGGAGAGAAAGAGAAGGAGAGAAAGAGAAAGAGAGAAAGAGAAGGAGAAAGAGAAGGAGAAAGAGAAAGAGAAAGAGAAAGAGAAAGAGAAAGAGAAAGAGAAAGAGAAAGAGAAAGAGAAAGAGAAAGAGAAAGAGAAAGAGAAAGAAAGAGAAAAAGAGAAAGAGATCTGTCTAATTCTGTTCTCACGGTGACTAGGGACATACTGGCTGGTACCACAGCATTGTGTTAGCCAACCACACAGAAAAATGAAAGAATCTCAAACATTGTAGCCTCAGGATAAAAGAAAATGTTGCTTGGGCAGCGATGGAGCCTCATGAAATAAGAGGCTGTGATGGTCAAAGCGGTCATAGTGATCTCCTGGTGTAACTAAAGGTCAGGGATACCATGTGACACAGGGAGCTTTAAGGATGGGTTTTGAGAAGATGAAAGGCAGCTTTATTGAATTTCTTTCTTTTGCTCAGTCCTGCAGAAAAAAATAAAATGGCAGAATACCTTTGTGGAAATAGTGACAGCAGAGTCTCAGAGGAAAGGAGCCACAGAGGTAGAAGTAACTTAGGGTTATTTATGCTTTTTTCTCCATATCTTGCTGTCAGCAGTTGCTGTTTACAGAAGTAGCCCTACTTGCTTCTGGTTGAAAGCCAGAGTTTTGTAGCATCTCTGTTCTCCGCCAGCTGAGGGTCTGGCTGCAGGTTTTTGACAAAAACAGCACCTTAAAGCTGTAGAGCATCAAGGAATAGTATAATAAAGTCAAGATGCACTCGAGTATGATGATATTGGGAAGTCTTACTGTATGAGTAATGTTTCAGGCAACTAGATATGATATTCACTAATATCAGCTTGCCTGGAGAGTTTCCTGCTTGGGCTACATTCCCTGTGTTTTTTGTATGGCTCTCTGTATGCTAGCTTCTTGCTTTTCTAGTAAGGTTACAGCTGAACTTGCTGTAACTCAAGTGCCAGGATACATTACCTGTGTAATTCTTAGAAATTAGCAAAGGTGAATTTTGATTTAGCAGTAGATGAGAGGAAAGGTGTGGCTTGTCATTAAATTTCTGGATTCTTTTTACTCATAAAAAGCTGATTTTATCAGTAAATACACTCTGCTTAAAAAAGTCTTACTTTTTCAAACATATTTCAGGCAACTTTTGTGGCTACTCTACATTCTCATGGAGCAGGAGGGAGCAACCTCTTTTTGAGGTCATCTGTATTTCTGATCAGAAATCAGGATTGTGTTCTGTATTAGGGAGGGTTCGAAACATACCAAATCTTGAAACCATGACGCTGTTAAAAGCTTAACAAAAACCAATATTTTGAATTGAGGTGGCCAACAAAACGAACAAACCCAAAAGGCAGGAAGGAGGAGAGAAATAAGCCCCCAGCACGACCTCCCCAGTTACCCAGCTGTTGTCCATAAAGTAATCTTACCGACCTAGAATGCCTAGAATTACCCATAGCAGAAGCTGCATCCTTGGAGAGTCAGTAAGTTCAGAAACTGGCAGGCATCCCCACCAAAAGGCAACATTGTCCTTGAGGTAAAGCTAGCTCTCTTCCAAGAAAGAGCTATCTGCTTTTTATACAATTAATTGAGTGACCACAACCTCCCAGGTGTGGCCAGCACCACCCAACCAGAGGCCCTTTGTCCCACCTCTGGGTTATGTAAGTGCATCTCTTCTGCGCACGTGTGGCTTTCCCTGTGCCTGCGTACTGTACTCAGGGGGGTCTTTTCCAAATGGGGGTGTCCTTCATCCTCCTCAATCTCTCCTTCAAGCGACTTTGGAGGACAATTAACCAATCACAGGACACCAATTAAAACAGTTTATACAAGAAGCTCTCTTCAAGGACAACTTTCCAATTTATCTGTGCTTGTTTTCCCATAACTTGGCAGGGAAAGAGCAAAACTTTCACAGGTGGTGGGGCCAAACACAGACCAAAACTATCAGCATAATTAATCCCGATACAGTGTTCATAGGAATTTCACTGAGGTTATTGAAACCATGCATTTCAATAAAGAAAAGAAAAATACAACCTTTGGTTCATCCAGAAGAAGGAACTTTCTCCTCCTTCTTTTTGAGTTTCTGGTGATGTTCCTCCCAAGCCACCAAAGTCAGTAAATCCAACTAAAACCACCAAATTGCTTGACACATGTGACAGTTCCAAGATTAACACCTGAAGGGGTTGTTTCTTGATCACCAAGACCTACCTACAGCTTTCAAATATTTGTCCTTCAAAGTCAGAGGTTTCAAACACACTCCATTGATTTCAGCTGTTTTATAGTAATTTTTAAGCCATTTCCTATTTCTTTCATTCACTTCCTAGCTTCTGAACTTAGGAGTAAGAAAGTAAATCATGCTGATTACAGGCTTCCATTAAACAGAAATAGTAATTTTTCGCACTAGAATTAGAAGCATTTTTTCATGTGAAGATACTTAGATGTATTTGTTGGGTCAGTTTAAAATTTGCAATTAGAAGGACTGAGTAATATAACAGAAGAGTTTCTGTTATATGAATTACCAGACTTCCACAGCTATCTGTTGAAGAAAATGAATATATATAGTATGTATTTTCTTACAAAAAGATGAAACTGTTGCACTTCATAAAAGGCAGAGAGAGAGCAAAGAAAAGATGAGAATTCATAGAGAGCAAAGAAAAGATGAGAATTCATATTGGATGTACCATGAGAATTGGGGTATTCCTGAATGCAGTGCCTAGAATAAAAAATCTTACTGTCTCTCACTAAGGTCTTAGTGACTATCAAGGTTGCAACTTTGAATATTCCTCAAGTGATACAAAGCTATGAAAATTACTGATATCTGAGTGTATTTAATCCTAAAGATAAGCACATATATTCCTTCTCATATTTATGAAAAAACACCCAGTCACTCCAGCATTCCCCTTGTTGTTTTTTGAGATGGAAGATGAACTTTTGACTGCACTTCAGCAGTGGCTTTTTTGACTTGACAATTCCCCATGTTCAGCAGTGATGTGGTGATCTGAGATGGGGATGAAGTGTTTTCTTTCACTAGTGTTGTCACAAGAGGATTTAAATCATCTGACACAATTTCAGTTGAGGACTGTTCTGGTGGAAAAACCCAAGGACAGCAGAGTCATCAAAATGGTAGACTAGGATAGAGAAGTCAAAGGAAAAAGAGAACTTAGTAGTATAGACAATAACAGAATCATTTTAGGCATTTAAAGAGTAAATCAAATGCTTCCTAAACAAATGCAGTTCCTTAAAATGTGTACACTGGGGGTTTTTTTGACTTTAACCAGAAAGAAATTTTAGCTACATGTTACAAACACATATTTGAGGATGAAACTAAATCTGTTAAGAAAAAGAAACTAAAATCACCAAATGAGTACATAAATAAATTCAATAGGAAATGAATCTGTAAACAAATTTGATGAATCTGTACTTTAGACCTCCTGTAGCACTTCCCTGTATTACAGTGAGTAGCTTCCCCATGTTCATTAACAGCAGGAGATGGGGATCAAAGTTATGTGGTTTTTACAGATTTTAGGAAAAGTAAGGACGTTTCACTTGTCAGGTATGACTGCTTGTAAAAGTGGACTCTTGCCTGAATAAAAGTCAACTTAAAATGAAGCATTCACACCAGGGTAATTGGTGAAAATGTCCTTTCCCTTATCCTGGGACTCCAGGTATTTGTTTGCATCTGGGAGTACTTTTTGTTTTGTATTCTTAGAGTATTTGTCATGATGAAGACCTACTTCATGAATAGTAAAGCATTTTGACAGCTCATTACCCAGAGCAATAGATACGCACAAAACTTTCTGTGGCTCCCTGTGGCCTGTTAAGGGACTGTAGGTTCATTCACTTTGTATATAATTTTGATACCCTGGGGTCAAATTTTCAAGAGTATAAACTCTTGGATCTCCTTATACAAGTTGCATCTCTTGCTCCTCCTAACTCTGGTGCCTTGTGCAATATCCAGCTTCTTCACAGAGAAGAATTTGGTGAGTTTGAACTCAAGATACTGGTGTAGATATGTGAAAGTGCAAGGGGAGTGAAACAAAGTCAAAAAACCCTTTTCTAGACAGACTTTGCCAAAACTCTGCACAAAGAGATTAACTACAGATGGTAGGAATTTTTGGTCACTATTTGAGGTTAGTGCTGGCTACCCAGCACATGTTGCACTGTGATGCCATGTGGTGGCACACACCTGCACCACACCAACACAACTTGAACTGCCCTGCCCTTGCTCTTTTCAGGTCTAGTGTGGATTTTCTTGCTGTTGATTTACCTGAGAAACTCTGGGCAGCACAGACCTTCTCTAAATATTTTCTGATGTGTTAAATTAAAATTGTCCAATGAAAACAAGAAAATAAACTGGGAAGTATAAATAGCATTTTCTGTCTCTTAACTACATGTAACTACTGCCATTATCTAGTAACACCTGGGCAAATATTTCTTTATATTCAGCTTGCTCTTTGATTTATGCATACCTTGCCTGTTAGTTAGCCGATGACACGGAAGATACCAATACTGCAGGGTGGTCACATCTGCAAACAGTCTGTGTGGAGCAGGTCTTTACTTAAAACAGAGAGCTGGTGTGTCATGGGAAGTTTTGAGGCAGTCAGATTTCTTGAGTTTGCTATGTTTTTTTTAAAAGAAATCAAGGTGTGTGTGAAGACATATGCACACAAGAGTGGGTGAAACTCTGCATTACACACGTTGAGATGGAAAACTCAAATTTGTCACAGAGAAACAGCCTTACACAGGGTTGTGTCATCTGTAAAAAGTGTCCCAGTGTTGCTCTTAGCCCGGGGCTCTGCCAAAAGGTACAGAACACTGTCAAGATTTTGTGTTCTGTAATTTCTGCTTTCTTGTCCCTTTTCTTCCTTTTTCCCAGGTTCCTTCTCATCACATGAACAAACACACCCTTAGCTTAGTAATGAAATGTGAAGGGTGTTAACTGGGACAGATGGAGCTGGAATAGCATCCTGGGAGGAAATTTGAAAGCTACCCTTTGCCAAATACTTATAAGCCATGAATCAGCAGAGGGGAGAGAGGGTCATAAAAAGATCAACAGGCTCTTTTATCTGTGTAATCAGAGATGCTTGTCATGTTATCGAACAGCCAAGTGTTTGCTGTTAAATCCTAGAGTGTTTTGCAAGGTATTGTGTATTTAGAAACTGTACCACGACATAAAATATCTAAATGGAACCGACCATTTTTATGTAAAATGACCTTTTTCTTGTTTCTTTTAATTGTCCATTTAGTAAATACTATTTTTTTTCCTCTTTACAGCCATGTTAATGGTGAAAAAATTAAATTTCACAGTTACTGCAGATTGATTTCTTCATTTAGAAAAAAAAATATTTATTCTAATAAATGCTGTTTTGAATTATTTAGTTCTTCATAATGGAGCAATAATTTTGTCATTTTGAACTTACTGTCTTGTTTTTGCCCTTTCAATAAACTGATAGTCTTGGTCACCTGGGGTTGAGATGTTAAAAACTGTGAGGAACTTCATAATCTGACTGTGCTTCTCATACAGTTCTTCGGTAACATGTGAGAGCAAGTGAAGCAAATAAAGTAAACACTCAGTAAAATTTTCCACTTTCAAGCATGTGGGATTTCTTGGTGGGTTTTTTATGACAGAAATCACTAAGTGAATTTTAGTTATTCCTGTTAGTCATGTCTGAAGCAGAAATATTGTTTTAGAAATTCTAAGTAACTGATGTGTAAGCTAAATAAGTAGGTTTTTTAAGTGTAAACCCTCTAAGCATTATTGTGTACAGTATTCCAGGCTGTGATAATGGGTTTGGCAGAGCAGCTTTGTCTATTTTACAGGTTTTGGTGTGCATATGGAGGATGGTAATGGAAATTACTGCATTCAGTGATTACCTTGTGTCAAACTTCAGGTCTTTCCTGTGCAGTCTGCCATTTTGTTTGAACAGAATGAAATTACTCTGGGAGACAGAATTTTAGGAAAAGTACAAAATGTCTTGATCCAAGCTGCTTTGCCATCAGTCCTTAGATTGAAAAGTAAGCCATGCTTAGAAGTTTTAAGTAACTCACATGCCTTTTTCTCTACTCCTTTGCAGTTGTAGAGGTAACAATTGTCCATATCCAGATGGGTTGTTTATGAGCCAAAAAAACCCGTGAATGTGTGCCCTTGATCAAAATCAACAGGTTTAGGGAAGATTGGGAAGGTGTAAAAGGCATATGTATTACATTAAGCTGAACATGACATGGGTGAGTTGTGGACACCTTGAGCAGAGCAAGTCCATGTTTTCTGTAAAGTAAAATAAGGACTGTAGTACCTGCACTGGGTATGTTTCTCGTACGTGGCTACCAGTTGCCTGATTAAGTTTTCTGGGTTTTGGTTGTTTGGTTTGGTTGGCTGGTTGGTTGTTTTTGTTTGTTTTGTTTTGCTGGAGGGGAGTTGGGGGGGGCTGTTTGGTTTGGTTTTTTAACCATAATTTTTGATGCACAATAAATACAAGCTTAGGGTTTTTGGTTCCACATCTGACCTTCCCACCTCTGGCGTAAATGGTGCTCTGATAGACCTGCTCCTTTTGCCAGTGTGTTTCACATAAATCATGTGTCATTTGCTCTATTTAACAGAAATACATTCCTTCCTTCGTTTGATTTGGTTAAAATGTCTACTGACTAGTAATGCAGCAGTTCCTAAGCTGGGTATTAGCAATCATCAAAGTAATATGCAAAAACTTTTTCCAATTTTCAGAATGTTAAGTATGAATAATTTACATACAGGCAGTCAGTAGTGGTAATAGGTCCCTTCCAACACAGAATATTCTGTAATTCTGTAAAAGAAACATGTAGGGAAAACATCAGGAAAGAACAGTGGTTGAAATTAATCAGAATGTGGTGTTGATTTTTCCCCACTCTTATTTTCATGTTTGTGGTAAGCTCTTTGCTCCTCTGTGTGTGCTTAAATTTACTTTTTATCGGTGACCATGACTGTTTATAATGGTCCAGATGTGAGCTAAGTGAGATCTTCGGCATCATGCTCAGGTTTTTCCACTTCTACCAGAAATATTTCACCTAATACCACCTCAACATGCCAGTTGCCTTTTTCATGGAGTAAAACCAGTATGGATCATATGATAGATTAATATGATTGACTAGCTCTTTGAGCCTACAGCTCAGAGGGACATGTTAATCCCAACATATTGAGAACTGGCATGTTGTTTTTGTAAATGCTGTCTCATCTGTATTACTGCATTGAGTCCATCCAATTATTCCTCTGCTATGCTAGTGTGCCTCAGTATTGGTAGCATTCCCAAGCTTTGTACCACCAGCAGGGTTGCAAATGGAAACACTAAAAGACCTATTCAATGACAAGTTTCAGAACAAATGCGTCTCTTTGCTGGAGTTACTCTTTTCAGGGTGCTCATTATCCATGCAAAGTCTAGATTCACCTTGCATTGTCTTTGCTAATGATGCTGACAGGAGGCCCTGCTAGCACTGAGCTGGTGGATATAAGTCCTCCAGCATGTTGCGCAAAGAGCAGCAGGTGGAATTAAATTATGTGGAGAACAGGGATGTAGTTGACCTGTTGCGATAATGATGTATTTCTGTGTCTGTTGTAAAGATGATGGTTTTAGACATGCATTAGACTCATTACAATTTCACTGCATAGCATCTGAGTCCAGGAAAGTGACACTTCTAATTAAGCTGGGAGGCATGGGCAGGATGTCTGTTGTCATGAATGCTGTGATAGGTGGAATGTGTGAGGCAAAGCTGAGGGTTGCTGATGACTCTGGAAGAGTCATATCCACGACATCTGACTGTGTCTCCAGGTGTCCAGTGCAATTATGGCATCAGCCTGAGAATTGGTAGAAAAAAAAAGCAAAAGGGCAGCACAGACGTCCTCATAAATGCTGTTGTCATCTACGTTTTTGTGAGGAATGGTATCAACATAAAATGTATTATCATAATAAAAGGTTTCTTTGGAAGTGGTTACGGAAGAATGTTGAGGACAGATACAACAGAGTATCTTTCTGATCTTCAGCTTATTCTTCCCTATAGCTTTATTTATTAGTTTGTTGCTTAGAGAAGAAAAGTCATGGGTGGGAAGGAGGAAGGCGAACAAAAGAGATCCTTCTCCAAGTGAAAGAATAAAGAAATTTATGTGGAAAGTGGTTGAGAGCACAATAAAAAGGCAGAAAAAAAGTAGTTAGGGGAAGTGTCAGATGCTCATTCATCCTTCTTTAGATTGTTTTGAGCCTCCTTTTGAGGTAGTGAGAGAAGATTCAATTGCATTTTAATCAACAGCTCTGTCTTTTTACAGCACACTTCTTTAGCATAGGTGTTACCTCAACTAGCTTCTGCATAACATTTTCCATCACTCATTAGGAATATTTCTCTTATTTGACTTTTCTTCTTTTTCTTCCATGCCTACTCCTTTATGACTCCAAGAGACATTTGTGCAAAACATTGTCAAATTTCATGTGAGGCTTTTTTTCTTTTAACCTTTCTGGTATAATTTCTTTTGTTCCTTGTTCTTCCGATCCTGGTTATGGTAGCAACTAAATTATGCAATTCAAATGCCTATGGAATATGGCTGATGAAACAGGTCTGTTAAAAAAGTTTGTGGAATGGGTTCTCACTTTAAAACTGATCCTGAGTCTACTTATACTATCAACAGTGTTGCTGAGTTCAGTGACATGTTAGGAAGACCTTCAGATGTCAGGAAACATTTACTGCTTTCGGGTGCTTATCGTAATGTACTAGAGAAATAATCTCTTGCACCTTTTATTGCTTCATAACTACTAAAATTCCATAACAAACCAGTAGTAGTGATAGTGTTTTGTAATATATATGGAAATAATATTTAATCTAGTATCTAACTAATAACAGGTTTAAATTAAAACCCTCTTCTTATCAGCTGAGGGAAGATTAACAGGAAACAGCAAAATAACCATAAAAAATAGGTGTAGAAGGTTCTTTTTTTTAAAACCTCACATTCATATTAGCATTTGTGTGGATTGCTGCACTTCACCAAATGGTTTTTGAACTCCAGGAAACTGGCATTTGGCAGCTTCCAGAGCATAAACATGGAGGTTTATAAGTGTGTAAGTAAAATGTAACGTCCTTTGTGGTTTAATACACTCAGACTATATAAACGATGTGGAGAACCCACTGTCCAGACAGATATTAGGATGTATTATACATTTACATATAAATAATGTACAGTAAGGGACATAAAGACATAACAGAGATCACAGTATTTCTTATCACACATTACGCTCTAATCACACATTATGCTTAACATAAAATGGGGATCTTGGACCCAAAAAGTCTGTGGTCTAATAATACCTGTAAAACCTACAAACATATGTTTGTAGGTGGTTTTATTTATGCGTATTTGGCTTGTGTGTGAATTTTGATATTTCCAAGACCAGAGTTCTTGAAAGGTAAAAAATTGTGTGAAGGTATTCTGGGCTCTGTGTTTCAGTATTATAGCAGTATTATAGACTCTGGCTCCCTAAATCCTTTTTATAAACTGCATAAGGATGTCATTTACCTTAGGCAGCATACAGCAGCAACAAAACTGAATCTGTGTCTCACTTTTGATGTAAATTTCCAACATTTTTATTTTTTCTTCAGCTGCTTGTGCAAGAAGTTCAGGACAGATTGAGCAATAAATGTGAATAGATTATCTAGGTTTCCCCCTCTATTTTTAACCAACTTTTAATGTATTTCTGTGTTGCCACTGTAAATCACATTTGGCTTGTCAGAAAGGATTCTTAAAATATTTTAAATACTTCTGTAAAAACTTTTCTAATTATGTATTTTGATTGCAAGAATGGATTTTAAACTGCTACTGGTATTTAGCGTATTTATAAAGTGGGCTGCCTGATAACTGATGATGTATACTTGGGCTGCATATTTTGGCATAGGGATGGGACAACACGTGAAATAAATTATCTAGAGCCATATACTTTCACAAAACTCAAAAGAAGGTAAGTATTTTGAATTTCTTAATATCTGACTAAGTAAATTGATGCGTATTTAAAAATTAGTTTAATTAAATGGCATATATCTTTTTACTTAGAAAAGCAGAAAAAAGAAGTCCTTGGAAATCGGAGACGTGCAGGGGTGCCTGACCAATCATACCAAAGTAAGGTTCTATTTATGCCTGGGAAGGAAAACATACAAGAGGAGCTGTAAATCTGAGGTCTAGACATTTGTGTGGACAAGGGATGTTGCACAAGGCACGGAACCAATTCTGTTCATGTTACCCTTTCCTTTTCACTTGAGAACTTTCAAGAGTAGCTTTAGTCTGTATGATCATAAAAATATGTGCAATTTCCACATCCTTCTTTCATCCTTCAGGAAGAAGGGCTATACCTGACAGGACTATATAGGTTATATATTTAGGTTTACTGGCAGTTTAGCCCTGGAGGAAGAGAGAGTTGGAAGGTAGAGATGAACAGTATAGGAAGAGAAGGTACATCTTTCTGTAGTGTGCTCTGAAACAAAAGGGAACATGAAAACTGTTTTTTCCCCAGTTTGTATTTGATAGAGGGAAACCAAGAGAGAGTCCTCCTTATTAGCAGGGAGATGTACCACGTCTGTGTGAAATAAATTTCTGCCTTTGAAACCTTCAGAGAAATTGTGCAGTAAGGGAAAAGCCCTTTCAAAAAGTCAGAGCTGAGTTCAAGTTACTTCTCAAATTTAAGTAGAACCTATTAATCTATTGAAAGAATAGTTCACTTGTAAGGAGCCCATAATGATATTGATACCTTCCTCCCTCCTCCTGCTGTTCACTGTCACTTTTATATAACTCAGATAATACTTCTTGCTTGGTCATAGTGATAATGGTGCTTCTTTAGACTTGGTCATAAATAGGGTTAAGAACATAAAATACAAAACTTTCTCCTTCACAGTAAAGAGGATCATGACCACACTGGGGACAAACTCCTTCCCAAACAGGTCTTGTGATGAATAATATTTCCCACTGGAATTGGAATGAGCAAAAGTATCATTTGGAACTCTGAGAATAGTTTTAACTATCCTTCTGTTAACTTTAAATTTGTTTTCTGATAAAGAATGCAATTACTTACTATCAGTGACTGCAGTGGGAATCAGAGTTTAAAAATTCGCTTTATTATTTTAAAAGGCTCTGAGAAATAGACAAAAGTTGCTTTATTTTCTCTTCCTGAACTGCTGAAGTTAATAGCAAATGCCTTCACACAATTAGCAGATTAATAATCAAGGTTTTTAAGACTACTTAAGATTAAGAATTTATCTCTAGACCTTTCAAGTTCTCAGATGTAATCAGTTTAATTAGTTAGATGATGCCACCTTGAAGAATCTTAAAATTCATTTAACATTGGGCTGTTCCTGCTCTCCACTTTCCCTTCAGGAATGTGTTCTCATTTGAGTGCTTCATTCCCAGTGAGCCATGCCATAGTAGTAAATTTTAGAGGTTATTTTAATGGTTTCTAAATATTAGTCTAAAGTTAAGGCTTACAGAAATAACTAAGTACCATGGTTTAGGTTTAGGAACTGAGGAAATTTAATTTATTCTGTCCCTGGAAGAAAATTCTTTGTTTCCCCTTAGTCAGTTTCATTCAATTTTTATAGCTTTTCATCAAGTCTGAGTTGATACATCTTTCCTGTTCAGCTGCTCTAATTTCTGCTTAAAAAAAAAAAATAAAGTATCTACAAATTAAAAAAGTACTAAAACAATATTAAGTTTGCAAAGTCAGGCAAGCACTACAAAGGTAGAAAATGCAAAAATTAACTTTGTCTGAATTGCCTTTATTTAGCTTGTCTTTGACTTGTGATGTCATAAGTGATTGGAATTCATTACATACTGTTTTCTGTCTTAAAAGTTGGGATTTTTATCATGGCACAAGGCAGTGGTGGGTGTTTTTTCACTTAGTAGTGCATCTCCTCGTTCAGTAACTGATGTCTCTACAGCAGGTTTTGAGCTGTTATGCAATGATCTCAATGGTCATGCAGAATTCTGTTATTTGTATATAGTATATTTATATAGTATATATAGGCAATATTTGTATATAGTGCTTACAGATATAATCAAATTTTTTTTGTCCTTCTCTTTCAAATATCTGAGCATGCGTACATGCTGCTCAGGGAAAGTGAAACCTTTTTGATCAGTACAGGAATCTAAAAAAAAACCCCAAAAAACAAACAAACAAACCAAAACAAAGGTATTAAAAATTCCTGGATCAAAGTTGATCAGAAGATTAGGCAGAACTTACAGATTTACCAGTAAAGAAAGGTATGTGATAAGTCATTAGGTGACTGTGTTGTGGGCACACCTCATTCCCTTGCCTGTACTCTTGGGTTAGGTGGTCTCACACTAAAGCAAATGGATGGAAGTGCCTCTTCATTCAGTATTTTGGTAAAAAGGGACATATTTTCATGTTCTGCTGCCATAGCTTTTGCTCAGGTTCAAAAAGCAATACAGACATACTTTCACAAAAAAAGTCTCTAATTGTAAATTGCTGTGATCCCCATAATTATCTAACCAGTGCTTCAGCAACACTAGAAAACAGATAATACACCTTTGATGGTGAATTAGCAGGAAGTATTAGCAGGCTGTTAAAATCTTATATTCTTTACGCACTGTGACATGGCTTTGGAAATCCATGTCTTTGATACAAATATTTCTGCTCATATCAAGCAACCCTAGTGCCTAAATCCAGAATTAAGGCTTTATATCTTGCAATATGTTTGCTTTCACGTAGATAAATGCATTTATTTCTTCTATTCAAGTAGCACCAGAAAATAATAAACCCCTACTTTTCAACAGAGAGAAAATCAACCATGTATTCCATCCAGTGGTGAGAAGGAAGAACGAAACTTGTAGCTGGGGTGCTGCAAGATTGGAATCTGGGGGTTCAGATCCTTCACAGACAAGGACTTCTAGTGGGCTTTTATTGTGGTCATCAGCAGGCAAAGCTGCTAGAAACAACAGTGAAAATCAAAATCCTGTACAATTACTTTGAAACTGCTATTTACATCCTATTCTGGTTAATTTTACTGCATATTTTGCATTTATTTTGAGATATCAAATTTCAGGATGTTATCACATAAGCAACAAAACCAAGTAGTAACCAAAACGTATTTTTCTGTGTTTGCATAACAACCTACTGCTGCTTCATCCACTAAGAAAAAAGTTCTCCCAGAGACTCCAGACAGACAAATATTTATCTTAACATCAAAAGGGACATGAGTGTAAGAGCATAGAGAATAGGGAAAGACTATTGTGTGTCTCAACCCTCTGAGGAGTTCTCCTCACATAAACTTTTATAGCAATAGCTCTTATAGATCAATCTGAAATGGGTGAAATTGCCCATGCTTGGAGTTATCCGGGAATACCTATTACAATTAAACTCATGATGGATGTACAGGTGTGGACAAACTGCAAGCTGTAGCAGTGGAAGTGATAAGTTATCTCTTAAAAGTGAATGCAGTGAGGATTTCAGGAATGTGATGTACTGTGAAGAAGGAAAAATGATATTTAGATAAAGTAATCATGAGAGAGTCTGGCTGCTTCATGAGTAAGTGTCAATCAAAACCACATTCTGTTCTCAAATGGCAATGCAGAGTGTTGACATAGCTGTTATCCATTCAGATGTAGCATGTACCACTCTGTCTTACTAATTTCCAAGGGATGCAGCGAGCTTCCAAGATAAAAATGAGAATATATATGACAATCCAAGAAGGATCTCAGCTGAGAAGGTGCCAATTTTTGAATAAAACTAAAGACACAACAGTGTCAAACAGACACTGATGAATTTCCTCTCTTTGACTGGTATAAGACTCAGGATTGAAAGGGTTTCTTGTATACTTTGGTACTACCACTACTACCAAAAAAATCAGTTTGCTGTCTCTGCAAGGGAAAACTTGAGCATAGATTTCCTTGAAAAAGAAAAGGTGTGCAAAACATAGAGAAAAAATGTCATTTGCTTAGTGCAGATAGGAAAGAGGGAAAAACCAGTAGATATCTGGAAGCTTGAGGTGTGGTTTCCAACATAGATTTTGTGATAACCGCTAAGGCAGAGGACAAGTGTTCCTTTGCAAATGCACTTCTTTCTGAAAAACCCAGCAGGCAAGGGCAGAGCAAGTAATCTGAGGGGAAAAAAGCTAAGAAAGCATTTTTCTTTCCTCCAAGGATTTTGCTAATGTCTGTTTCTCTTGAATTAGATGTTTAAGGATTCAGTCAGGGGGATGGAGAGATCCTACTCTGTACTCAGTATTCTTTCTTCCCCTGCACTGCTGAGACCTTTTTTGTTTGTGCCCCCCTCATAATTTTGTCTCTGGTGACAGGAGGTGCCCAGACAGGAACATGAGAATGACCACAGCGGTTTGTTGTTGGTTTTTAAAATCAGCTTACCTTGCAAACACCATCTCTTTTCTATTCTTTGTGTTCTTTCTTCCTGTACCTTTTCTCGTCTGTGTAAACAGCAGCTCTGCCCATCCTACCTAGTAATCCAGAACAAGGGAAAATAAGAAGGATAGAAGCAGTCTTCTTGGGGAATCAGCAGGAATGGATTTGAACACTTACTTTCCTAGACTTGCTCTCCAAAAGGGGTAGTTTTGGGTGATTCAGTGTTTAATCCACAATATGGGCAACTGTGTAGAGATTTCAGAATTTTTTAAGGCATAGAGAAGTGGGAATGGGGACAGGCAAGGCACTACTGACTTTGATGAGAATTCTGTTTCCAATTCACATCTTGAGACCATAACAACTGCAAGATTCAAGAGATTTGGGAAGCGCTCACAGAAATTTTTACTTAATACGTTTTTTTTCATCTACCGTTCATTAATTTTTCATCACACAGAACCAAGGGTATGACTTAAATACAGAAGAAGATTTCTAACAATATCGTTATTCAGATGACACGTTTTTAAAAAGCAGATGTATTGCAGTTAAGCTTGTATCTTGAAGAGCCAGCAGTGGTTAAATGTTCACAGTAAGAACTTGAGAGGAAAAATTTATATGACAAGTAGGGAGTTCATGGGTGGATACAGTCACAAGTAGAGTTTTGACCACCACAAGAATTTAAATTTCTGGAAGTGGTATCTTAATCCTAAAATCAAGACTTAAGTGTCTGGAAGACTCATTTTGGAAGACAGTCAAGTTATCGCATGTGCTTAAAAGTGTTGTGATAAAAATACGTGTTAAGACCTCAGAAGCTATTTAGACACAATTAAGTGGCAAACACTAAGACCATTTTTATGGTTTGAAACTTTACATTTTTTTCTCTTACTTTCAGCTACTAACATGTGAGGAAATTGTAATTAATTTGTCATATGCAGTCATATGCCCCACATTAAATATTTGTTACCAGGAGTAGCTAAAAACCTCAGAGCTCCTAAGCCCAGAATTGTCTAATCCTGTTGTACCTGTCTTAAATTGATACCACAAAGAGATAGGATTTATATCCCAAAGACACTATTCAGCATCATGTAGTTCCTTCTTTTCTCAGTCTGGTGGAACTCTCTTATTGGTGTTCTGTGAGCATCTGTTGGTACAACAGCAATACTTTTGAAGCTCTTAAAATGGAAACTGGATCTCCCAGAAGACACAATCAGTACAGATAGTAAAATATAACCTAATAAAGTATGTAATCAAATTTTTACCTAAAATAGACTGCAGTTTCTTAGAAAACTGGAAGCAGTCATTGGTATTTTTCTGTCCAGATTTCAAAGGTGACAGAAATTGATCCCAAGCACTAACATTTTTACAACTTCGTTTCTGAAGAACACCTTAAATATCCTGTCCGTTTGGATTTAGCATCTTGATATTAAGATGCTTGGCAACAGGTTTGAAGTTGCAAAGAAAAGGCAGAAAACACAGGTTAGTTGTGTGTGGAAATTTAAAAAAATATATATCTGAGCCTCTGCTCTACTGATCTTCCAACTGAGGAAGATTTTTAGAATTGAATAAAGATAGTATCCTGGGGTACATCAGGAAGAATGTGGCCAGCAGGTCACAGAGGTGGATCCTACTCCTCTGGCCTGCCCAGGTAAGGCCACGTCTGGAGTGTTGTGTTCAGTTCTGGGCTCCACAGTTCAAGAAAGAGCAGGAGATACTGGAGAGGGTCCAGCAGAGGCCACAGAGATGATGAGGGGTCTGGAGCACCTCCCTGATGAACAGAGACTGTAGGAGCTGGACCATGTTGTTCTGGGGAGGAGAAGACTGAGAGGGGATCCCATCAATCCACACCAATATCCTGAAGGGATGTCAGAGTATGGTGCCAGACTCTACCCAGAGACAGGACGAGGAGCAAAGGCCATAAACTCAAAAAAACAAGTTCCCCCACAACATGGGGTAGAACTTCTTCCAGTGGAGGTAGCAGAGCCTAGAACAGCTGCCCAGGGAGGGTATGGAATCTCCTTATCTGGAGACATACCAGACCAACCTGGACACATTCCTGTGTCACCTGCTTTGGATGACCCTGCCTAGGCAGGGAGTTGGACTGGGTGACCTCCATAGGTCCCTTCCAACCCCAGCTAGTCTGTGATTCTGTGATTCTGTAAATTCAGGCTATCAACTTTGTCAAATGCTGGCTGAGAAACCTGAAATCATCTGGCTTTATTCTCCTTATGTGTCCCCACACACTTAGGACCAGTCTTGTGCTTTATGGCTCTCATGTGCTGGTTTGTCCTTCTACTGCCCAGTAAGTGCTGTCTTGCACTTACTACTGTGTTTTAATTGATTACTCATTCTTCCTACCACCCATTCTGATTCCTTGTTGGGTTTTGTGGCTGTTTTTTGATGGTTGGGGATTTTTTGTTTCTTTGTTTGGGGGTTGTTTTTGTTTTATTTTGCTTTCTTTTTGGGTTTTTTTTGGGTTTTTTTGACTGGTATTGCTGATATGACTGACAGTAAGACCAAGGAAGAATAAACGATAATGATTTCACTATCAAGTATTGGACTGCTACCCACTGTTCACTGGGTGTGATGTGGACTAACCGTCCTCTCTCTAAAATCTTCTCTCCCAAAAGGAATGTGGAGTGCTCCTGGATGGCTTGTTATTTCTGCAAGAGACAGAAATACTGTAAAATTGACTTACTTTCTTTCCAGGAGAAGCATTTTTTCAAATATGTCCTTAACTGTACTGAAATAGGATGATTAGGAGAAAATGGATGAGGGAACAGTGAATCCGCTATCAGTGTAATTCCAAAGAAATGACTGTGGCACAGAAACTCCTTTGTGTTGCATATCTGTTGAACTCAAGACATATTACATTGGAATTAATGTCACCAATACATCAATGATTTCATCTAAATTCAGTTTTATATTGTTGTCTGCTTATATCTTCATGTTCATGTGTTTTCTTGCAAATGACAGATTGAAAGATTGAAGTTAAATCATATCAAGCTGTTTGGTTTGTATTTGTCTATACTTTGACCAGTCATCTGAAGACTGTTATGGAAAGTCAAAACATTGAAAAATATTTTATTGACAACACTGATAAAAATAAGAGTTCAGCACAGAAGTATTGTTTATTTTTTGACTTTATAACACATAGTTCCTCTAGCAAGTACTGGCATCTCAATGCTATTCCTGAATGTATGGTTTGGCTTTCTTATGCCATTTGTATGCTGTTGTTGCTGCAAGGTAGAAAAAGTTGTATGCACAATATAATCATCAAATAAATGGATTTTTGTAGGGCTTTTTTAGATTGCTGTAACTGCAGACTTATTTTGACTGGTAAGAATAACCCTGAAAAGTCAAAGCAATTTTGCAAATATAGAGTGACATAGCTCTGAATCTGCACTTTTGAGAGGGTCAGACATCTCAGAATTTTATCAAGTAGGAATTTCTGGAGAGAGATACAGGCATCTGTCTTGAATCTTAGAGTTCTACTCATACTGCAATGACCTTTAGGAGCTTCTGTTGGCAAAAGAAGTTTTTGTTTACTTTTGCAGCCATACTCTTTGATAGTATTTACTTTAAAAAATGCATGAACCTGAAAGCCAGGCAAACCAATGTGAGATTTAAAAGGAAATAATCCATTTTAGAAGCTTTTCTAAATGACAGCAATAACAATAATTAAAAATTGTACATCAGGGAAGCTATTCCAAGTCTTTGTCCTTCCTTAGTCCTTCCTGAGGTAGAGTTGTTACACCATTTAAGTCTCCAAATACCCCTGAATAATGCATAGTCCAAAAAAGGATTTAGTAGGAATTGCATTTACACATAGATACAGTTTTATCCACTAAGGTAAAATGATGTTGTGCATACATTTTATGAATACTTGTCTGTTTTTAAAGCTGAAAAATTGACACAGAATACAATCCAGCTGAGTATCTGCTAATTAAGCTGATTTATGAAAGCCAGGAAAGCTCATAGGGAGAAGCTGGTTAGAAGTTGTAGAAAACTAAAAATAGAGAAGTGAATCCAATCTCATATCCTTAACATACTTAGGTATGGATAGTCACTGGTTCCATATGACTCATGAATTTTGATTAGGGTACATAATTATTACACCTCGGTTTGAAATATTCAAGCTTGTACAAGTTTAGCAGATTTGTTGTTTTAAATGCAATGTAGCATTTTAAAGCATGTAACATAAGTACATTTTATATGCTAATATTTGTATGTCATCCAGAAATTACTGCTAGAGAGATTTGAAAAATAATTTCTCCATAATCATTACTTGTAATGGCTGAATTTTATTTCAAATATGTGTTTTCACATTAAGGTAGTAAGAAAATGTTTAGTATCAAGTTAAGATTAAATTTTCTTTTTGTTTGCTCTCACAAAGTTGTCATCCAGGATTTTATGATGGATTGAGTCATACTTGTCTATACCCTTTTTACTTCTATTTTGCTGTTTTTCCCCAGTATTCTCAGTGCAATCTAGTCACTTCCCAAAATAGAAACATTTCTCAAATATGGTTTATTTATAGGTAATATATAAACAGATAGCATTTAGTGTTCCTTTTGTCAATGCTGTTACATATCTAAAAATTAAAAAAAGAGTTTTTATTTATTTGGTGCCCATGTCAGAGTTAATATTTGGATCTTCAGTTACTTAAGTTTTTGTATATTTTTTCTTTTATTTCCTATGAAGCATATTCACACAGAAGTAGCAATTAATCTCTAGTACAAAACAAGTACAGTTTACATATTCAATATTTACTGAGCACTTGGGACCTAATTTTACATTACAGTACAGTGTTTGCCTATCTGTATGCAGCTGCCTTTAGTTAGTTATACAAATGAATTGGGGCAGCTACTCTAATAAATGTTAGTTTTCTAACTAAAGCAAAATAAAAGCAGACAAAATCAAATCAAGGGAAGGTTTGTGTAATCTTTCGTTGTGTATCTGACAGCATAGTTATGCCCGGATTTGGTGCAATTCATGGAATCACAGAATCCCAGAATGGTTTGAATTGGAAGGGACCTTAAATATCATCTTGTTCTACCCACTACCATGGGCAGGGGCACCTTCCACTGGACCAGGTTACTCCAAGCCCCATCCAAGCTGGCCATGGACAATTCATTATTGTAACTTCAGAACTAAATAATTTTTAAAGGCTCACAAAAACCTTTTGGTCCATATATGCTCAGAGTAAGTGATGATTTTTGGCATTTTTGGATGTTTTTTATGTGTGAGGCTGTCATGGATGGAGTGCTAGGCTCTACTCTGAGTTTAGTTCTGCCAGAAGATTCTGTGCAAATTGTCAGAGTTACTCTAAGGTTCTGGAAATAAGCTTTTGTTAATTGATGTGTTTACACCCAAATAAACAAACAAAAAACCCCACAAAACCTCCAAAACAAAACAAACAATCAAAAAACCCCACCAAAACCAAAACAAACAAAAAAGAAACCCCCCCAAACCAAATGGAAATGTATCTAAGTTACAGTAGATAAATCAGTTGAATTTTGCAGCTGTTTTTGGTTGTAAAATTTAATTGAGGACAGAACATAGCCAGACAATTAGCTGCAAACATGATAGCAAAGACTTTTGAGGTTAGGTGAGATAGGTAACATTCCTACATCTCTTCCTGTTTTCACTAAGTGAGAATTTTCCTCAGTTCCACCAGAAGGCAACTTTAAATGGGTGTAATCTTTCAGGCTTCAGGTGAACTGGGAGAATTTGAAATAGTGCTAGATTCTAAGATTTAGGAGGCCTTTGTTTGTGGAGAATTGCTCACCAACAAAGTTACATATGTTAAGGCTTGTTGGGTGAGAAATCATATATTTAAAATTATCTCATAAACCATCTAAAGAGGAGGGTGAGGTCAGAAAGTCAGGCATGATCTTGAGCATCCAGATCTATATTAATATATTAGTTGATTGATACTCTTTTAGCTCTTGTGATAACACATAAAAAACTTCAGATCAATTCCTCATTTCATATCTTGAAAGAATTGTTGGAGTTTTCAGATTGAGTTAAATGCAGTTCTCCCTTCTCCACTGAATTTCAGAACAATGATCTTCGACAACTATTTCCAGAGTTTCTTTGAACCGCTTTAATCCGTGCTTTGGTGACAGTTTCAAAGACATGATGAGGCACTTCTAATGAGAAAATATGCATAATTCCATAATGCATTTTTTAAAATGGTGAGTACCCATACCAAAATAATAAAAGTCAGTGAATAACATCTGTGGATTCTCCTACATGAAACTGTGCAAAGTCCTGGTGTTCTGCCTGTGGCAAATTTTTTCCTTCCATTGAGGTGTAGCACTGTCACACAGACGGATTCTGCTGCTTTTGAGTTTCTTTGTTGTTTTTTTTTCTTTAGTTTTGGTTTACTTTGTCGGGGAGGTGTTTGTTTTGGAAAAAGACACTTTAATGGTGAAATAATATTAATCACCTACTAGTTTGGGAAGTTTTTCAGAAGGTATTTTGTCCAGCGTACTTGCAGGCTCCATTTACATTCCAGTCAGCCTGTGAAAGTCTTTAGATAGCAAAAAAACCCCATGAAGTGATATTTACAGCAGACATTTCAAAATAAATGTTGTCTCATAGCAGGAATATACAGTATTTGTATTCATGTGAGTAAACTGACTTCATAAGTAAAGACACAGATGCCTGAAATTCACTGTAGGGAAATAGCTTTGTGAAGGGGAAGATATAAACTTCAAAGCAAGGTGGCACTAAACCAGGCTGATTTAAATGTCAGGTGCACAATCATAAAATCCAATCTCTTAAGTTTGAAGCCCGTCAAAACCTCATTAACTTTAATGAGACTTATAACACACATCCGAGGAGACAGACTGTAGGGTTGAGGCTCAAATTAATATAGAGTTGTTGTATGACAACTTACTAATAACATTAATCTTTCTGCAACCTATTCTGACAGGGTATTATGTGGAGGAGACAGGACTTCATTCTTTTTTTCTGGGGGAATTTTTACCATGCACCTGATTACCTAGGGAAAATGAGTCAGATTAACTCCTTTGGGCTTGTGAGGTTGCCTGTCTGTATCTGTCTATCTGTGTGTGTAATTCCATGGACTTTGTTTGCCACAGAAAACATATGACCTGTGAAATGAGTTTCCTCCTCCTGTCAGTGTTGACTCAGTCAGTCGGACCCCTCTTTATGATATGTTTTGCCAAAAGCTAAATGTGTGTTTTCAAACAAGAATCAGGACTTAAGAACTGAGTAGAAACCTGCACATTAACTTTGTAATGTATGTCATGAACCAAAGTAACTCAGCCAAAACCAGCACAGTGTAACATGTGAAACGAGACGATTGAATGAAGGCTTCTACTTCAATTTTCTGTAAAATGAGATCTATTTTTTTTTATTAAAAGTCAAGTTTTTTTATTTAGAAAGTCAGCCTGCCTGATGTATTTTAATAATGTCTATTTTTACAAACCACTTTATCAACCATACTCTTCCAAGGAAGGTAGGTGGAAAGGGGTCACTACAAGTGGGGAAACAGAGAGGATGAACAAAACTTCTAAATTATATTTTGGATATAGATGAAAATAGCAAAATATAATTACAATGTTATAATTTTTCCCCAGAAACTCTAATGATATTTGCAGGATAATTCTTAACTCCATATCATCAATCCCTTTTGTAACTTTACAGTGAACTAAAATGTGGACCCTATAAGGATCATCAGCATAAGACTTAGAAGTCAGGATGTGATCAACTTAATAATTCTCCCAGTTTTTCCTTAGAGTTTTGTTTTGGAACCTCTGGTTCAAAATGAGAATTGCTAAGCTGAGCAAGCAATCAGTGCGACTGTCAGTTATTTAATTTTAGTTCAAGCATTCCTTTTTTTTTTTTTTAATTCCCAACTCATTTTTTTTCCTAGTCATTGACTGGAATGGTGATTATTTGTATTTTTCAATCTGAAGAGAGGAAGAAGTGTGTTCTGTCCTCCTTTAATGCAGTTTCAGCAGTGTATTTGCGTTGCATGTTTCACATGGCCTCTAAATTTTAAAAAAGATAATCATTGTAAATAATTAATTGCTGGCTTGTTGTAAAGCAATTAATAAGAAGCAGGCACCCAGGAATATCTGTCTGTTGTAAGCGTCACTTCTTGCTGGTAACTGTAACTGATGCTGTATAACATTCCCATATTTGTTACTTAATGGGGATGGATGAGCTCTTAGATAAATTATATTTGTGATTGCTTGTTTGACTCCTTAGGCCCTTAGAAAACACACCAAGTAAGTTTCAGAATTAATTTTTCGTTTCTACAAAAAAATTAATACCCTTTTAACTTTAGAAGTTTGGGCTGTTTTTTTTTTTCCTGCGCCTTTGGTACATGGCTGCTGCCACACTGCTCCTTCTTTCTGTGTTTAATTAGCACCAGGAAAGTTCGGTCCCTACATAATCCATTGTACATTGACAATTTTTCTCGTAAAAACTGAATATTGTAATAGAATGGCATTCTCTACATTAGAGTGTTTGAAAAATCATAAGTTTTTCCACACTATGACTCAAGCTTAAGTCACATTGTACTTTCCTATTGAAAAGCAGAGCCTTTTAATGCACCTTCGATTTTCTTTAATTTCTTTATTGTGCTTATGATCATCTCTGTTTTCCAAATTCACATATGAGCTATGAATTTAATTTTATGAAGCATACTACTTGAGAAGGACACTTAATTCCTTGCTTGTATTGAAGTACTTAAAGAAAACACTAAAACCTCTAAAATTTGGGACAAAGACTCTTGGTGTTGCTGTGTGGGAGTGCAGTCAACACAGCAGGCTCTCACTGTTTTGCGTAACAAAGAATTGAGTCATATCTGTAGTTCAGTTTTGGCAAAGTAGTGTTTGGAAGTTGCTGTACTTGTTTGTTTGATAATTGCATTTTCTTACAATGTGGTTTGAGTGCAGTGGGATTTTTTTTCATCCAGCTACACCACTTTTCAGTTCTTTAAAACAAGGAGTTTGGCTGAAGGAGACAGTTAAGACAGGCTCATCCCAAAGCTTATGATAAATTTATACTAATGCAAAAGCTTTCAGTGGAGAATCATGTGTGAAAAAAATATAATATAAAGGTCTAATATTGTTGTTTAGAAGTATATCTAAGGTAAGTGGACTGAGAAGAAATGGATAAAATTCTGGATTCCTACCTGTCTTTTGGGCTAGATGGCACTGGGCTGACAATAAAAGAACTGCATATTAACATTAGTAGTTCACATACTTTGGGTATGATGGATTATCAGCAAGAATAATTCAAATGCAATGGATAACTGAGGTTAGATAATTTCTTTATGTGTCTTCAGAAAAAAAAAACAAACAAAAAAACAACCAACAAAACAAACCAAACCAAACCAAAAACAAAACAAAAACAAACAAGTAAACAAAAACTAAACTCAAACTCTGTGCAAAATCATACAGTTCGAGAGCTCTACACCTGTATCCACAAAATGCCGTTGGGTGTGTTATGCAGAATTTCAAGGATTAGGAGCTCGTAAGAAACAGTTTGAATAGCTTAAAAATGTAGTTAATGGTGTGTAATCATCTCACACAGTAGGCTTTCATGTCAGCCCTGGAGAGTTATGAATTTCATCATAAATTACCATGATTCATCATACTAATCATATTTCATCATAAATTGCCATGATTGTTCATTATTTCAGATGTAGGTTATATGTTTTCTGGGCTTCACTGGACATGCAATTACTTACAGACCATCAGTTGTCACACCTTATTGTATTAATGATAAATTAAATTTTGGAGTCATTGCAGTGATTTGTTTTTACACTGGTTACTCCTTGTAGAAAACTAAGAGATTGCAAGTCCCCATAGCCTAAATCAAAGCCAGATGTTTGCATCATAAAGGATCTTACTCGAATAGCTTAGGCATAAGGCCAACATTTCTACATTCTCAGAAGCCATATAAATATTGAAATACTATTCCAGTATCAGTTATGTCTCACAGTGGTGAAGTTTCTTGTAAAATACAATCTACTGATTGAAATGGTAAATTGGTTAGTTTCCTTGAAAATTAAACTAGCAATGTCTTTATTTGCACAATTACAAATAAATGTATATAATTATACATTTTATAAATGCAGTGTATTTATAATACAGGTAAATAACCACCCTTTTGATTGCTATGACAGTTTGGTTTTTTACATACCAAGGGGGATTTTCATTTAATGAATTTCCCAGCAACTAAATTTCCCATCTAACTAAATTTCCAGCTAAAATCATCTCACTAAAATTTCTTCCACCACTTGTTGCCACATTGAGTTGGAATTAATAACAACTTCAACACAAGTTCCCCGTGAGACATTCTGTTGTTTTTTTTCCTGAAACCACAATGTAGTAATGATAACTTAATGTCAAGTTTAGGGGACAAACCCTGTTTTCCAGATCATTTCCATGTAGGACATTATGCTGACTGTGCATGAGGTACACCAAGCAATACTGAATTGAAAACAGAAAAATTCAGCAGCTGAATTAATATTATATTTATGTTGTGTTGTAGCAACATTCATAGTTGTGCCAACACAAGATCTCAGAACAAGTTACCAGCCCCCAGTATTGGCTTCTCCCACGTGCTTCTGTGTAATACAGTGGTAGTTTCATTTTTTTTTTCTTTAAATAATCTTCCATGACCTTTTAAAGGAGCAGAGAGAACAACATGATCTGATCCCAAAAAGCAAACATTCGGAATCTATGCTTAATTATGGGTCAGATAATCATTTTTGATTTTTGCCACGGAGAAGGTGATAATAACAGCAAAACTGTTGGATGACTGAAAATCTCTTTGTACACAGAGTTTTGGTTATCTGGTGTTATCTTTTACTGCCTTCTGCTTTTTTCCCCCCCTTTTAATTTCTGCTTGAAGAAAAATTGAAACTTGAGATAGGACTAGAGATGAAAGAGATGTGTTATGGGTGAAAATGATTCTGTTGGCTCATGATATGAGGAGTATACAAGGATTATTTAAATAGGATTTTTCATAGTTTAACGTTCTGTCTGGCAAGTGTTGTTGGAGGGACTGAAAATAATGACCAGGTGTGAGCATGGTGAGTTATTTACAATAAATATATGCTTTGTTACACTAGTTAATATCTCATTTTCTTTGTAAGTTTGAAGAGAATGAGTTCAGTTATTTTCCTCATACCACATTTATTCCTCAATCAACACTTTCTGGTGACACTGATGAGATTTTTCACATTGGATTTTGATATAGAACAGGTGAAAATCAAGGTATGGGTAAGTATGGAAGGTATATATATCTTTTTACATTCTGAAAGAAAAAAAAGCAAGGATTTATATTGCAGACTGAAAAAGCGTTCTCCTTGAGTTTTTCATAATTGAATAAATATCCTATTTACTTAATTAAACCAACAGTCTGTGGCTTATAGGTATGTAATTAAGGAATCACTAACCAGTCAGCAGTGCATCACCATTTTTTTTTTTATTTTTTCAATCCCTTTGGCCTTGAAATGTAAAGTAACAACAGGCTTATGAATCTATCATGTATAATTAGCACCTCCTGAATGTGAATAACTTTTTTCACCATCTAACATAAAAATGCATCCCATGGGATTCATCATTACTGAAAGAAAGTCTCATAAGAGCATTGTTATTAAAAAAAACAGTTTCAAGAGAATCTCACAAACTCTGTAGTCTTTTTAGTCTTTTGAATAAGCAATAAAAACATAGGCACTGACTTCTCAGTGCATTTCATATTTAGAAACTAAAATTATCATGAGTTCTCACATTTTTTTATTTTTTAACATACTAATCATGAAATTCCAGGAGACCCCCAGAGGAGAAAATGTTATTTCACACCTACTACCTTCTACTTGACAATGAGAAGTGTTAACATTTAGTTCTCTGTAAAGGTGTTCCTCTGGTTGCTGGTGGTTTGACAGGGTGCTGCTCATGGCCCAGGGGCTGGAATCTCTCCTCTGCATCCCTGTGGAAGGCTGGGCAGCAGCAGACACAGAATCAGCCACTGCTCTGCTGGAGTTTCTCCCAGGATAATTTTTTTAGTGTCAGTTATCACACATTTTTATGGAATATATTCTCAGATTGCTGCCTATTTACTACACGAGAGTAGAGCATTGCAGAATAAATACGGTGTGGAATTCTCTCTCAGAAGGGGGAATTAGATAGGAAGATCTTAGAAATTCAGAACAAACTCTTTGTGGAAACACCAGTGTTGTAAAATGAATAACCAAAGGGCAAGGTCCTTGTTGGATTCAAGCTTAAATTTGCATTAGGTTAATTTTGGCATTCTTAAATCCACTTTGGAGTATTGCAGGCAGAGTGTGAGCTGTGCTGCTGACACAACACCTGCCTGTTCTCTGTGGTTCCTAGTTGGACTGCTGAGAGTTAAGAAAGCAAAGAGAAGAGCAGGACACAGGGACAAAGATGAGGAAACAAGTGTGTTCCCTCCAAGCAGCCTCAGATAGGAGGAGAGACATATGCTTCATTTTTGATGATGCTGTTAATGACTAATCTATAATATTGCTTATCAATTTGTTACTCCAGTACTACTTTTGGTTTTGTAAAGTGAGGTTCAGAATACAGTCCATCTTAAAATAAGCAGAACATTTCAGGTAGACAACCTCCTTTCTACCTAATAGGAGGGTGGAGCCAGGTGGGGGTCACGTTCTGCTCCCGGGAAACAGGGGACAGGGTGAGAGGAAACGGCCTCAAGTTGTGCCAGGGGAAGGTCACGTTGGACATCAAGAGGCATTTCTTGCTGGAAAGGCTTGTCAGGCAATGGAAGGGGCTACCCAGGGAGGTGGTGGAGTCCCCATCCCTGGAGGTGTCCAAGGAACTACAAAACATGGCACTCAATGCTCTGGGCTGGTTGACAAAGTGGGGATCAGGCACAGGCTGGACCCAATCGGCTGGGAGGCCTTTTCCAACCTTATTGATTCTGGGATTCTGTGAAATATGTTGGCCATATGGACATTTAAATCAAGTCTTGGCACATCCTCATAGTTTTGTTTATTTAAAAAGAAAAAGAGAGCGAAAGCAGGGAAATGAGAGGAAGAGTTTTTTCCTGAATACACATGTGCACATTCCTGTGTCCAAACAGCTAGGGAAGGTAGCGGCATTACCTAAAGGGCTTGAATGCAAAAAGAATAATAAGTACTAAATTTCTGCAGAATTATGAATTTCAGGACTAAAATTAACTATGTGTATATGGAAGTGACTTGGGAGTACCTGTAATCCTGGTTCCCACATAATTTGGTGTCCAAGACCTGGAGCACAAAGCCTGCAAGATGCTCAGTTCAGTGAGGCTGCTTGGTCTTGGAAGAGACCCTTTGATGTACGTGTAACAGGCTGTGCTTTAAGTCAGGTAAATCTTTGAAATGTTTGGGTTATTATAACCCTTCTCATTCAGCAGATCTGGAAGTGGAAGCTAAAATTTAAGAATCATTTATCTGGGAATTCTATACCCAATTGCCAAGGCCTCTAAACTTGTTGAAGTGTTTTTTCTGAAAGGCTGAACTCCAGACTTTTTTAAAGCTGTATCTCAAATAGCATTCTTTGAATAGCCAACTAGCATAATATATGCTTGATTGTTGTTGTTGGTATTTATGTCTTTTTTTTTTATTTTATTTTCTCTGGATTCTTAGCAATTGATAAGATCAGTTTTTCCTGTGTGGATTGCAGCAGGGCAGTAGTCCATATAAATGTGCCTTGGTATGGAGAAGAATGGGTAGGTATTGTATTTCCCCCTTGCCTTTCTTAATTAAAAAAAGGCAAAAAAAAAAAGGCAAAAAAAGGCAAAAAAGCCAAGGGGGGAAGAGGAGGGGGAAAAAAAGGCAAAAATAAAAGCCTAATAATCCCCAATCAAGAAACAAACCAAAACCACACACTGCTAACAAAAACGCCACCCCCCCCCCAAAAAAAAAGCAACAAACCAAAATCAAAATAAAACAAACAACTAAAAAAAACCAAATTAAATAAACCCAACTGACCAAAAAAACCTCAAAAAATTTGTTAATACTGCCAAAGAACAATAGTAAAGTTCAGTCATCATCAGTTTAACCAAAAAACTTCACTTTCTTGGGCTGAAATGAGGGCACACATAAGAGCTGTTCTCAGTGGTGCCCTGTGATCTCCTTTCCTTATGGCTACTGAGATATTTTGGTTTTGTTCCGCCCCAAGAAATGGCCTGCTTAGATTCTCTGCTGTAGTCTGTCATTGAAAAGATGATTGTTAAGCTTCTGTATTGTGCTCACCTGAAGCCTAGACCTGAATGTTAACAGTGAATAGCAGGCAGAACACAAAATAAAACGAACCCCAAGCTAACAGAAAACATCCAGGCATTTGCCAAATTTGCTTAGGAAGGAAAAAAACCCCACAATTAAAACTCATTAAAATCTATGGGTTTCATTAGCAAAAGTACTTAATACACTATTAGAAGAGAAATGTAGGGAGTATACCTTCATTATAACAGCAGTAGGAAAAACTGGATATAGAATTGTGCAATCATAGAATCTGATACCACAGAAAGGGGATTTTTGATGTGCACAGAACCTATGTCACTCATAATAAAATAGGTTCATTATATAGAGCCAGGCATAATGCTATCACAGCCTCTACTGCTTAATTCTTGATTCTCCTTGATATAGCTTGGGTACATCATCTCTCTTGGGTGTATCAGAGGTTTATCAGCTCTTGGACAATGCATGGTACTGATTGGAAGACAGTGAGATTTGAAGACTTGGTGTCAGAAAAATTCTTCCTTTCAATTTATGCAACGGCAAAAAATACTTGCAGGACAAGGAAAATTGCGCCAAGAAATCCTTTATTGCAGCGCTGGGTGCAATCCCAAGTCACATGGCCTGGAAAGCACACGTGGTTTGAAAAACGCACTCTTTTTGTACCCTCTCGATTACATAAGATGTTAAATATTCAACAAGTAACAGGTATTTTACCTTAAAAGGTAATTTTTTGAATTCGGGAGGGGGTGTCACCCTCCCTCCTGATTGATTGATGACACACACCCCTGTACATGTACAGGGGGCTCTCTCTGCACACAAAGGCCAGCCACATGGCCAGGGTATAGTTTCCATTTTTATATTTTTTCCCTGTTCCGACCATGACATTTTCCTTGCGTCAGGCCCAGATGGGCCTTTCACCTTACAGTCTCCACGAGGCACCTAAAAAAACCTTGGAATTAAATGAAAGAAAAGTCCTGCCACCCTCTGTTTTTCTAGTAAAATTATTTTGCTTATAATGAAACCAGATTATTTATTTCTCATATTGGTAATAGACAAAACTGAATGAGTCATCTATGGGGACTCAGTAATGGGCCTCATTACATTTTGGTGGGATTTTTTTGTTGTTTTGGGGTTTTTTTTGGTTTGGTTGATTTGGTTGGTTTGGTTTGGTTTTAGGATGGCCAAAAGCAGAGATGTGTTTGCTATTTCCACACATCATTTTTTTTTTCTGTTTACTCACGTTTCTATTGTGGCAAGATCAGAGGTTCTTACAAAAAAAAATCCCAACCAAACAAAACTAATTAAAAAAGAAAAAGAAAAAACACCAAACCCCCAAAAACCTAACCAAACAAACACAAATCCATAAGCTTTGGACCTGACCTCTTAAAAAGTATCTGGTTTCTTTAAGACCAGGTATCTGGTGCATTTGTGAGGAAGAGGATGATTATGGAGGTACTGATAATTTTGCAGTTAAAAACAGAAGCAGTGCAGTACCCCAGGAACTAAAATTCATGTGACTTAGATTTCATGCTGGTAGATAAGCATTTCCAGAAATGCTTACAGCTATGATTTTCAACCAGTGATTTTGACTATTAGCACAGAGATCTCTACTAGTGATAAATATTATGATTTCTATGTTGTTGTTTTTTTAAACTGCTTTAATCGTGGTTTTTAATCTAATTTATATGCTAATATGTTTTATCTGAGAAGACCTGTTGTCTTCATTGCACTTCTGATGGTGAAACCTACTAAATTTACTTCATGCTTGCTTCTATTTATTCATTTATAACATGTTTCAATAGGACTGCAGTGGAGTGAAGTAGTGCCTGGCTTTGATCAATAATGACCCAAGATGCTTTCTATTGTCATGCCTTGTAGATTACTTTCAATTGTTGAGCTTTTCAGACAGTGTTGTTAGGCTTCCTTGGCAGCTGCTGAAAGGAAAATATTCATGTCTCATTGTCTTCCTTTCAGTCACATACCAGGGTAGTTGTATAAAAAAGAACAAGGTTGCAAAATGCTGAAATTGTTGTCTTGAACTCTCTGCAATATCCTGATACTTCAAATGCAACTTTCATAAACTAAATCACTTTATTTCTGAATAATATAGGAGGAGAATTCAGCAAATACCTTTGTCCAGTGTAATAAACGCCTGACTCCTTTTAGGGGTATTTTGTTTAATGTTTATTTATTGATTTCTCTAAATGTCTTTCATACCTCTTTTTAGTTAGAGGAATACTAGCAGGAGCTATTTGCAGCCGTTTCTGGCTTAGTAACCTGGCAATTAGGAATACTACTGAGATAAAACTGATATACCACTATAACAATCTAAATGGCTCGAGAGTAGATGGTTCTTAAAAATAAAAGCTTTGAACTTCATAGCAAGAAAGTTGTAACAGATAAGTAGCAAGTAGAAAATCATAAAAGGCTATACACGACTTGAAAAACACTACTGACTGAAGCTGAAATAATAAAAAAATCAATCTGGCTAAAAAGTGAAGAACTAATCAGAAAAACATGAGAAATAGGAAATGTGGTTTAAACATTGCTGGACTGAAAAATGAGACAGGAAATTGGAGGAGAGGACAGAAGCTATACCATGAGGAAATTAAATTCTAAGAAATTGTCTTAAAAATTATTTTGGTGGTTAAATTAAGTGGTGGAGAAAACAATTCAAATATAGATGCTGTTGACAATATTGGACAGGAATAATACCATCAAATTAATGGATTTAATTTGACCTGGCACATGCAGGTAGCCTTTGGATTTAAACTGATTCTGCTGATCTTTTTAAAAGCTGTTTTATAACAGCTCCTGACATAGCACCAGGATACTGATTCAGCTTTCTGGAAGAGTTTTTTACTTTTTAACTTCGCTGGGAGATTTATTAGTCCTTAAAACCTGCAGGAGCGCCAAGTGTTGTGCAAATAATACTTTTATCATCCAGGATGTTCAGCACTGCTCTGCATTATGTACTCCTTCTCTTTGCCAGTAACGAGGCAGGATCATCAGGGGTAACAGTGCCTGGGTATTGCTACAGGGCTGGTGCCAAACCAGGGAGAGAAAACTGAATTTAGAGCAAGAATAATGTCCCAGCCCCACAGTGGTGACTAACTCTGGGTGGAACTGTCTCGTGGCAGGCAGTGGTCTGGGCCAGCTCAGTGAAAAAATGTGTTTTCAGAAAGTTAGTTTGAGGTCAAGGATATCAAAGCAGAGAAATGGCAGCAGTTAACCCACTGTGATTCTGATTCATGGGTCCTAGAAATACAGAGGCCTGCACGGGCTAAGGACAATAATTTGAACTTGGGAAGGGGAACGACCAGCATCTATTTAAAAAAATAAATATCTAAACCTGTACTGAAACAAATAAAAAGCTCCAGTGACAAACACACAGCTACAGCATGCTCAAAATAACAGGTGATTCTCTTAATGAAGATCACAAATAGAGGGAAAAACAAAGGAATTCCCCAATGAGCCTCTGGGTTGTTATTAACACCTTCATTTGAGAAGAAATATGTTGAATTCCAGGCTCCAATATTATAATCTATTTATCAGTCTTTATTATTGTAGTCCCTTTTTTCATCAAGATCAGGCTGCAGCAATCTATTTACGCAGTCACAATAACTCCTTTATATGTTCTGGTGGTGAATAATGAGGCTTCTCTAATTACTTGGTTGTGTTTGGTTGAAGAGAGAAAGAAAACTGAATAAAGTTAATTCTATGAGCACATGGGAAATAAGCTGAAGTACAAGGACAATGAGCTTGGTGGTGATTATATAATCATGAAATGGTTTGGATTGGAAGGGACCTTAAAGATCATGCAGTTCCACCCCCTACCATGGGCAGAGACACTTTCTATTAGACCAAATTGCTTCAAGCTCTGTCCAATGTGGCCTTGGATGCTTCCAGGGATGGGGCAGCCACAGTTTCTCTGGACAACCTGTGCCAGGGTCTCACCACCCTCACAGATAAGAATTTCTTCCCAATATCCCATCCAACCCTGCCCTCTGGCAGTGTGTAGCCATTCTTCCTTGTCCTGTCACTCCAGGCCCTTGTAAATAGTTTCTCTCCACCTTTCCTGCAGCCCCTTCAGGTCCTGGAAGGCCACAATCAGGTCACCCTGGAGCTTTCTCTTCTCCAGGCTGAACAATCCCAACTCTCCCAGCTTTTCCTCACAGCAGAGCTGCTCCATCCCTCTCATCATCTTGATGCCTCCTCTGGACTCACTCCAGCAGCTCCATGTCCTTGCTGTGCTGGGCCCCCAGGGCTGGAGGCAGCTCTGCAGGTGGGGTCTCACCTAGGGGGGCAGAGGGGCAGAATCCCCCCCTGCCCTGCTACCCACGCTGTGGGATCAGCCCAGGGCACGGGGGGTTTCTGTGCTGGGCCATGTCCAACCTCTCCCCCACCAGCACCCTTAAGTCCTTCTCAGGGCTGCTCTACCTGCTCATCCCCAGCCTGGATTGATCCTGGGGATTGCCCTGATCCAGGTGCAGCACCAGCCCTTGGCCTTGTTAAACCTCATTAGATTTCCAGGGGCCGCTTCTGGAGCTTGTCCAGGTCCCTCTGGATGACCCTCTCCTTCAGGTGTGTCACTGCACCCTCAGCTCTTGGTCACCTGCAAACCTGCTGAGGGGGTTCTCAGTCTCCTCATCTATGATCTTGGCCTGTTAAGTGGAACCTCTCTGTGGAACTCACAGAGCTTTACACTTGTATACAAAAGCACATCGTCCCCAAAGTGTGCCCTTCTACATTCAAGCCTTATGCTTTTATGTACTTTATCTGCTTAGTTTCTGTAGGTGCCTGAGCAAAAGGATTTATGATGAATTTAAAGAGAGTATTTTAAGGTACCTTATCTATAACAGTGATAGCATGTGAGAGAGAGAAATTGTCCTCATTAGAAGGCAAGTTTTACTTCTCAGGAACATGCCACAAACTTGTGTCTGTACATGTTGATTTGCTGAAACTGGAAATCTTCATAATTGTATAATGCTTCAGTTTTTATTAGGAGGTATTTTATTATCAGTGTCAGAAACTCAAATGTGTCACTACAAAGTGTACTGAATTCCTGTTAGAAATATTATGTAAATTTCAGATTAATTAATTTTTATTTTTGTAGAAGTAATTACCATAAATATTTACTGATAATTAGACAATAAACTGAAGTACAATTGTGAATGGAATATTTAAAAGTGTTGATGACACTCAAGCTCTTTCAAATAATGATATTTCTGTATTTTACAGGTTTAAAAACCCTTTAGAGATAAAATCTAGAAATACTATTTCTTAAAACTTAAACTAGTGCTCTTATCTGAATTATTCCTTTTTTTTTAAAATCTCAATTTACTGTTCTACAGCAATCCAGTGGCCTGAGCATCCTTACACAACAATATTCTAATACTGTGCTTTTAAATGTAATAAATTTAAACTACTTCTATCTCAGACTTAATTGAGAAGTAAAATCATCATTCTTTCATCTGTTCAACTGGAAGGGCTTTAAAGTTTTACGAAACAAAGTGATTTTTCAATGATTTTTTTTTTCATTGCTATCAGAAACTGTTCTCAAATTAAATCTTCTGACAGAAAAGATGTTCATGACCATAAGTGTTTTCGATTCTGGATCCTTAATCTACATTTAGTAGTGTTATATAATTTTATCTTGTATACTTTACATTTTGTATATTTTGATCTATGTTACAAGCATATGTATGTACACATAATACGCATGTTGTATGACTGTTTTGCTAACATGTAAATCCATGTAAAGTCCTCTTACCCTTAAAAATTTACTGTCCTCTGTTGTGGCATCCCATGTTTACAAATTGTAGGAATGTGGAAAAGATCAGAAGGCATTAATATAGAGTGCCAAAGGTTTATGGCTTTATTTTTATCTATTAAACTGTAATCACCTTCCTCCCTTTGTTCCTCTACACTGGATGAAAAAAAAAAAGGAATTAACTTGCATTGTGGTTTTTTGGGGTTTTTTGTTTGTTCTTTTTTAAAAATAGATTAGATTTATTTATGTATGTGTATTCATAATATCCAGTATTTTCAGCTCCTTTTTAGTATTTTTCCCTTCCTTTGGGATTTACTCTCTACTTAGTCCTGTGTTTTAAAAATACATACTGTGCATGCAGACCCAGGACTCTATTAAGTGTGCAAGAACAGCAATTGAATTTCAAACAATACAATGTGGGCATTCTATACAAACTTAACCATGTTAACATTTCATTACACTAGTTACAACTACATGACATTATCTGGATGCAGTTAAGAAAGAAAAGCTGCAGATAAACCAAAAAAAACCCCAAAATAGATAGGTTAGGTAAACCCTCCTTGTGTTTCTTCCCACTAGTGAGACAGAGTGGGAAACCAACTTTCTTTCCAGGTCTGCTCCAGGCATGCTGTGGCATCTGGGGTGTATCTGGGATCTTGAAGGGCAGGTAAGTGACTTGGCCTTGAGATTAGAAGCAGTTATAACGCACTTCACTCTTCCAGATAGATATTTTGCAATGTCAGATGAGAACCTCTCTAAGAACGTTTTTTTTGTATTCAGAAGCTGAAAGAGGAGAGTTATTTAGCATACTAGTCAAGGATCTGCATGTATCATTATTAAAATAACTGTTAAGATCCTCTTCCATTTAGTGTACTAAAAGTATCACAATCTCAGTCACTCTGTGAACATCTTTAATTTACACTGTTCTCTGCCAGACTTTATCCTTTTTCATCCTTTTTCAATTACTGTTCCCAGCTCTTCATTTTCAAATATTGTCCATAAGTAGCAGCAAGGGCATACAAGCTGCTACCCACATTTGTTTAGCTTTAGTTTACAATTTACAACAGATAACAAAAATTAAATTAAAAACCACTGCCAAGAATGCGGTTTGTTACTGCAGTGTGGCCACAGTGAGATGGAATTTGTCATAATCTAATTTACCACCTTGGCTAAATCCTTGTTTTAGATGTCTGTGTGTCACATACTGCTGTACAGATTATAGAATCTATACAGGAGTCTTTATATGTGTGAAAGTTTCGGATTTCATTCTGCTTGTAGAACAAGGTGAACGCAATAAGGTAAAAATTGCATCTGTCCTTTCCAGAGACTCTTAGCAGAAATGACCTAAAGGATTTTCATCATTCATCCACATGGGATGCTTACATGCTACTGCCAGCCGCATTGTCCAGAATAAACAGAATCACTTCTTTACTGTAGCTGATAGCTGTAATGCCCTTATTATTTCATATCTCTCACAGGAGGGGCACATATCTGCAGGGCCTGATTAATATTCTGAGTGTGATCAGTAGAATCACCTTCCTATAAAGCCAGAAAGCAAATTATGAAAATCAAAAATACTGTTTTACCTCCTCAAGTGACATATCTTTTTTGATGGTGACAGGACTTTGGTGGTGATGGATCTTAATATCCATGGGGCCAAAAATGCATGAAATGAATACAACAAGACTGGGTAATTATAACAAGGGAAAGTTACAGAATATTTTGCTTTATTCTCTTTAGCTGCAGGGTTTGGTGTAAGAGAAGACGTCATTTTAGAGGGTGTCCGTGTGGGAAAGCATGTTCAGTGCTGGTGTGTTTGGTAAAATGGTCATCTCATGTGTTGGTGGGCTTTGGAAAGGAATCCTTTGTTGCCTCACGTCCTACACTTGCTTTATTCCTGCCTGCAGAGGGGTTTGGTTTTGGAGGAGCTTGATTTAATCCCAAGGACTCAACCTAGAAGTCGAGCTAAAGTGGAGACCCTAATGGTTACTGAGCCTTCTCAACTAATACCAGGTTATCATGGCACCTTTAGGATCACATGGAGGGAAACGATTAAATCTGAAGCAAAATCCACAGATTTCACATAGTGTAGATTCAGAAACTGTATTTTGCATTCAGAACTATTTCTTCAATAGTGTTGGCATGTGTTGTAAGAAGATATCACCAAAGAAGCTATTTAAGAGTGGATATCCAAAAATAGAAGTAACTAGAGGTCAGTGAATACTTTTCAAAGTGTAATGAGAATATGTTTAGAATTTGTGTTCTATGGTATTTCATTTTGGTGAAGATAGAAGGGTATAATGAAACATAATCAGAGTTTTAAAAACTGTTAATGATGACTTTTTAATTGCTCAGCTTTGAAATTTGGATTTACTGAGGATGGGAAAAGATAAATTCACCAGTGTTGAGATTAATAATTGCCTAGCAACCAGTCAATGGATACATCCAATATAGGGAATACAAAGGTAGAACAAACCAAATTCATTTCCATATATATGAAGTACATATAAGTATGTAAGTATAAATATATATGTGTGTTTATGTATAAACATAGACACACACTCTGGTGCTTCCCAGTTGCTAATCTCAAATGCTGTGGAGCATAAAGAAAGAGGAATGGAAAGGAAAACTGTGGATGAAAATTGGGAATATTTATTTAAATTTATAATTCCACAATAAGTATTTGGGTTCTGTTTTAAATAATTTTGTTTCTCTAATGAAGCAAAAGTAGAAACTGGAAAATAATTATCAAGACCAGTATGAATATGTGTATGAATACTTTCAGTCCAGAAGGACAAGAAGGATGGGAAGGTCATAAACTGTAAGATTGTTAATTTTAAAGGACACTATTTGGACCGTGATGCTGATTAGGCAGTGGGTGTGGATTTTTTTCTCTGTGGAAAACAGGGGATGGGCAAGAAAGAAGCTGCCCTGCATCTGATTTCTTCCCTGATCAGGTGTTTGAGGCATTTCCAGAGCCTTGGGAACCATGGGTACTTTAAGTAAAGATTTAGAAAAAGATGATGACCAAAAGCCTTAATGTAGATTAAGTCAAATAAGAAATCTAGATTCCTATATTGACCACCTGGTCTGGATATAGGGGTGGAGCCTACTAACAGCTAGCAGAGAAGCAGGCAGAAGTCCAGCAGATTTTTGACAGAAACCAGTAAAACTGTTTCAGGAGATCTGCAAAACCTAGTAATTCTTGCAATAAATGTAAATATTTTATTAATCAATAAACTTCAAGGGAACAACATAATCTACAATCTCCTGACCATCTTTAAAAGCAAAGGACAAGTGACAGGAAATGACAGTATATTTACATTCTGACTTGGAATCTCTTTTGAAAGATTTAATTGAATGAAACAAATTAATGACAGTTTAGCCTAAGTGCCTTGTGCAGGAAGTCTCAATTTAAACTCTTATTCTTTCCCTTTTCATAAACCCCTTTCATCCCACAGACCTGAACAGGTGCAGAAACTCAGGTTTACCCACCTGAGTGTTAGCAAGTGGCAAATAACAATGTAAACACAGGTGACGTGTGTGACAACCATAAATCAAAGGAATACCTGCAAGGAGTACCTCGGTAATTTTTTGCCAACTTTGTTGAGCATGCAGAGAGAAAAGATGTGGGAGACTGTGTTGATGGGAACTGGGGTATCTTCATTAAAGGCATTTATCAGCTCTCTCCCTTCTTGTGTGGGAAATATCACTGCTGGTGGTGGGTGCTGGTGTGTCACTGGTACCGTCAGCTGATCAATCAGAGGGGGAATATATCTCTTTTTCCTTTGATAAAGCAGTGTCTCGGCTGGTGACAGCTTCTCCCCAAATCCACATGACAGCATGAGCATGAAAGATTTCCCACAAGCTGTAAAAATACTCAGAAGTGTGTTATATAACCACCCCCCCCTTTAATCGCTTTTGATCCATTTTATACTAATAAAGATGTGAAACGACAGGAATAGTTCATCTTTCTTTTTTTTTTTCCCTACAGAGCCTGTTGGCATAGAAATGAATTCTCTGTAACCCATGAAAGAGAGAAAAGTTTACTTTTTAAGCTGTTTTCTGTTTCTAGTTGTGTTTCATATTGTCAAACATCAGATACATATAAAAATCTGTAACAGCAGGTTGAAGTACAGTGGCCTACTGCGCTTTCACATTCAAATGAATAAATTAGCTCATACTGTAGACCTTTGGAAAGGGAAGAGATTATATTTTTTAAGTCAGAAGGGGATTTATTATAATAGAAATTAATCTCTGCAGATATTATTTTAGAGCTCTATTCTAACTCTTAAAATGGAGACACATTTTTACAGTATTGTACTATTAGATTAAATCCAAAGCTTAAGTCAGCACTTCATCTTCACCCAGGATTAATGTTTCAGCCCAGTTCCAGAGTGGAATACAAATGATAATTCTCTGCTTAGAATAATCTGATTTTCTTTTCGTACTCAGGGTTTGACAAGTCAACTGGTGCATCCCCTCAGATTACAAGACCAGAAGTAAAAATTAGAGAAATTTTTTGCACCTGGTTTACACAAGCACTTTTCAGTTCTCCACCACAACTACAAGCTACAGCTTATTCAAGCACATACAGTCTCTTGTGATCTCAGAGGCTTTCAGAAGTAACTACTTTGATTTTTGTGAGACTTGTGATAAAATCATGAACTTCTTACTCCAAGATTAACAATCTCATGTAGTTTTTCTTTCCAATTCATGTGTAGACGTTAAGAATTGATATTACCTGTTCATGCATTTTATAAAACTGTTTAAACAGTGTGCCGTTATTATTCTAGTTAGCAAGTTTGCTGAACTTTTTACCTGCATAGTAAGCAAATCAGCCTAGAAAACAAGCAGAAGGAGGTGTAGATGAGCTATTGGTATATAGAAAATTTATTTTTCAAATAATAAGGGAGATAATTATTCCAACTGTCTTTTTAACTTAGGAAAAAACAAATTAGCTGTCTCACCATAAAATCTGAAAAAAAACCAGCTTACAAATTTCTTTAAAAGAACCTAAGAACTCATTTGTTTCTATGTTCACATTTTGCATCTCTGCACAGGTGTGTATTCAACATGATTAATGGTTCTTCTTCTAAGCAGTAGTTTAGCTGTGGAGAAACAGGTTTGAACTTGGGCACTGGACAGATGGTTCTGTAACTCAAAAAACTAGTAAAGCTCTCTTCCTGAAAATTGATTTTAATGTGAAACTGCTACAGGTAGCAAGTACTTTCTCAGTCTTCTGCTGAAGTTTAGGTGCTCTTCTGGGCTTCATAACCGAGGCTCATTTTTACTGTCCCTAGACCAGATTTGACTGGCGGTTTTCAAGGCTGTTTGTTCTTTGATGCCACCTGGAGATTTCTTCTTTGAAATTAGTTTTATCCCCATGAAAGGGAATGGTTATTATTTTTATTTCTTTTGAAAGGGCTTTAAAAATAAGCCTTATTTCCATTAGCCATGTAGAAAATTGAATAAAAGTATAGCTGCTTTTTAGACAGGAATGATGGTCCATCTGTTCCCTTGAATGGCGAAACCAAGTGCCTGAACTTTATAACACACATCACACAGCTTACCAGTAAAGAGCATTGTGTCTGCCTAAAAACTTGTGTGGCTAACATCCTGAACTCATATGTCATTATGTTTGCAAGTACAACACCAGTGCATTTAGCTGAGTATCAGCTACTGTAAATTTCAGTGCCTCATTATGCAATGCATATTAAGTGTATTCATATTTATATTAATGTATATTATATGAAAGCAGAAATAGGGTCGAATTTTTTCCATGTACACTTTCTGTTTCATGCAACATTCTCTGTTTTTGAATAATGTAAGCAAATCTGACCTGAACACCTGAATGGTCTTTCTTAGTCACTTCTTTCCTTACAGTTTTGAAATGTTGTGAATCCACAGGACTATTTAAAGATGTTTCTTTCTTTGTTATCATGTCATTGTCTCGAGCAGATGTTTCTTACAGCAACACTTCTGCGAGAAATCCTAGTAGTTATCATTCTAGGTGTTAGAAGATAGCTGAGGGAATTTTTTTTCATATTTTTAATTGACAAACATTAGTGAACTGCAAATGAATCAGTGTACAGTAATGGTAGCTGACTGTTCTCTGTACTTTTACAACAAGGAGTGCTTCGTGAAAATGCAGGTGGTTGTGGGATGGAACTTCTCTCTTTGCCCAGTGCATCTTCTTCAGCCTTCATACTACAAAATTTTTTTCCATAAACTGTGAATTTCTGTTCTTGACAAGGATTGAAGGGCTAACTGTTAACATCTTGGTGTGCTGCATTATTTATATGGAAGACTTGATTTTCTTTGTTTCAGGTTGTCCTTTGCTGTCAAGTAAAGGATTACATTCCTCAGTAAAGAATCACACAATTTTTGTGGGGTTTTGTAGGACAAAATAATATGTTATATAAAAGCTTAAAGTTCAACAAAGATTGGGTTTACAGTTTTTACCCAGCTCCTCACCATTGCTTGCTTGTGGAAAGAAGCAATTCAGTATTTTATTGAAAAGGATGTGGTTTAAGAGTGGTTATGTGAAGGTACATCATGGAGTGCAATGGACTTAAAGAATAGTTCTTCTCCAAGTGCTTCTATAAAAGAGATCCATGCTCATTGATTGAGTTATTCGCTAAGGACAAAAACATCATGGTCTTAAAAAAAATATTCTAGTTGTTATTAGAGAGCAAATATAATAGCATTTTATTTGAGTTTTGCCGTATAGTTTTTCCTGAGTTTGGAGAATTAAAATTCTAATTTTTGAGTATGTGTGGATCTCCACTTTAATTTTATTCTTTTTGTCATGCTCTTTTTATTCTTAACCAATTACTATTTCCAAAGAGAGGATGAACAATTCACTCGAGGATTTATTTGACTTAAGAAGTTCTGAAGAAATTAACAATGTGAGGAAAAATAATAATTAAAAAAAAAACAAAACCAAATTTAGTATACTCTGAATGTTTTGTCTGCCCCTCAATACAGTGAGGTCTGTGATAATGCAGATTGCATTTCTGCCTGTCTCGTATTGGCCTTTTTAGCCACCAGTGCACTTGTAACAAACGTGGATAGAGCCCTTCCCAAATCTTTGTTTGTGAAGCCTAGCCATGAGTGAGTGAGTGAGTCCATGAATTATGTCATCAAAAAGGAGGAAAAGTGTATGTATATACATACATAATTTAATTTATAAAATAAACTTCATATATAAAATTGATTCAAAGCAAACATTCCCTAAAAGAGGTAAATTCAAAGTGGTTATGAGTTCTACCAGCCTGGGGGCAAAAAGGTGAGGGTGTGTGAGCTCATCCTTCACTGACTCTGCTCCACAAGTCCCTGCACTGAATCTCAGTGGCTTTGATGCAATGAGATTTTACTGACTGAGAATTTCCTAGGGATGACATGAAGGCAGCAATAGCTGTAGCACATGGTTTATGCACAGTCTTCAGACACGCTTTTACACCTGAGTGGCCACTTAATGAAAAGTGAAGGGTTAGTCAGACACAGGAAAGAAAAAGTATGAAAGATTGTTTTTATTTGACAGTTGCATTTTACTGGACTCCTTTCAGAGTGTCTTAATTATGTACAATAATAATTTTTATTTTTATGTTTTTATTTTTAATAATTGAGTTTCTCTTAGAGTGTTTGTTTAATTTACAGAAATTTGTCATATTACACAGTCTGTTACACAAACAGCAAATTGCCTGTCACTGCGGAAAGTCGTCAGCACAGAGCACAGTTCTGTAAGAGCTACTGTAAAGGATATATTTTTTGGTGTTTATTTTATTCTTTCATTCACAACGGTTCTCATGTGAAATTCTAAAACCATTGTTGTGTTAAAAGCTGTGTTGCATTTTAATGGTAACAAATCCCTTCATCAGTTGTGTTAAGACAAAGTGCACCCATATAAGCTCTTCTTACTAAGAACAACCTTCAAAATCAGAATCTGTTCATCAAACTGAGGGAAATGTGTAACAAATTAATTTCAATATTTCAACATGAACATCCTCTCAAGAGGCACAAAATGTAAATCAAGGGGAATATTGTTGATTCAAAGGTGATATTTATTTTGTTCAGTACAATTTCACACACATTAAGTTATATGTAAGGGAGATAATATTTTCTGTGATTTTTTACTAATTTAAGTATCAAAATTTGCACAGCCTCGTACCTTGTCTTAATTAGAATTGTGCAGCTTCTCATTTTTCTGACTGCATCATATTTGATTTCATACCATGGTGTATTTTAACCATTCCCTCTTTAGTCCTGTTTAGCATAGTGAGACAGGCCAGGCAATTTTTTTTTTGTTGGAACCTTTTGTCTCTTGTGTTTTCTTCCTTTTTTTGTCCTATTTTGTTTAGATGTGTGCTGTATTCATATTATTTCTGTAATATGACATCATGTCATTATAAAAATTGTGCCCATGAATGACAAACCAAGGTGGTGTGTCTAAAGATCAATTAGTGCAGTTATTTCCTGAACATGGAAATAAATGACTGTTGACAGAGGACAGCCTCTGCTTTATTAGTCTCAAACTGCAGGTCAGGTCACTTTACTTCAGACTGAAAAGGCCAGCATGGATTTTCAGAAAAATGAAAACTACACAATTAAGTGTGCACTCTTTGGTCATTGTAGGAGATTTCAGTTTCTGGAAATATAGTGGAAAACTGAGTATGCAGTCTGCTTGTCAGTTAACATAAAATTTAAAAATGGAGAAAGTATTTGTCTTTTATCTTCCTTTTTTTTTTCTTTTTTCTTTCTCAATAGCATAATTAAAATCAGAAGGACACTGAATTGGGAAATACGTAGCAAATATGTCCTCTCTCACTTTAATCAGAATATCCATACGGATTTGCATAATAAGTGTTCCTGCTCCAGATGCTGTTTAGCTTATTAATTTAATTAGAGGTATGGGAATACAGTTGTCAGAGCATTTGTTTGATATTATCTGTTCTTTCACAACCAAATGTCTAAACCCCATAAAGGAATAAACAAGCATCTTTTGCTACCTCAGTGATGCAACAAAAGGAGAAAATGAAAAGTTTTGACTTATTTAGAATTAGTTAGGAAGATAAATAATGTCTGATACTTAGACAGGTAATATTTTATGTCATTTACTATTTTCAAATAGCTTTGCTTCTCCATCAGCCGGGCAGTCTTCAAGACAAAACTGTTAATTCCAAGTACATAAGCTCATTACAATTCTCTGTCTCACAAGGCCAGATTAGAGAAGACAAATTAAAATTAAATAAAACTAAAAGTAACCCAGCACAACTCAAGTTTTTTGCAACTGATGTACAGAATTTGTAAAGGCAATTTCATATGTCAGTTGCATTTCTCACGATTGTTAAAACTGAAGCACTAATCTGAAGTTTATGTGCCAGAAAGATTTTGAAATATTAAGTTCTCTTACCACCACTATAGTCCAAAACATGCAATACTGTCAGTACTACTCACATAAACAAGGGAATTTTTCTAACTCTTTTCAGTTACATGGCTAAACTGCCAGTCCTTTTGCCATGCTAAAGGACTGGCAACTTTTCAATTTAAAAAGCATGCAAAATAATGTACTTATTTTTAAATAATTACCGGATCTTTCTTTCAGATGCATTTACTGCACAAATTATTAGTATTTCTAAAAGCAATGCTGAGCAATTGAGAGTACAAATTTGTCTTCTAAAATGAAGTTTGAGTTAAATAAAAATGCATCTAAATACATGTTTGATTATCAAGAAAAAGTATTAAATTGAAACTGACTAAAGTCTAGGGCATTCTTTAGGATTAATTCCACTTATCCTATTGGTGTGAGGATTCAGTCTTGCATTTCTTTGTATTTGTAGAACTTTAAAACAATCCTGTGATGCATCTTTAAGGATTTGCATCTGTTGATTACTTTGATGCTAATTGAACAACTGACGTGAAACATAGCTTTGTTTCTTTTTATTTTTTTTTTCTGATTCTGTAGTCAAAATGGATTATGGAGTAACTTGTCAAACTTCTCTGGGACATGGAGGGCATTGCTGAGGGGCACTGAGGGACTGTGGCTTCTCAGGTTCTTTTGCCTCCATCCCTGCAATGGAGTTAGTGGGTCTGCTGGCCTGAATTCAGTGGCTGATATGAATCAAAGCTGTACCACCGAGTGACTTCAGGGTGTGTAAATGTGGAGCACATGGCGATGTAACCACAGCCACAGTTGTTTGCTCAAAAACCAGGTGATAAGCCAATAGCCTGAATTGAAATCACCTCTCAGCTTTACAATGAAGAGAAGTAAAATTCTGGGTAAATTCCTTTCCGAGGCTATATACATGTCTTTACACAGGAGAAAGCAAAAGATTACCTTTTGCCATTGTATTTGTAAATGAATAGCTGTCATTGAGTCTAAGGGAATCAAATTTTGTGTAATGGAAGACTAGGGAAAGATGATTACACAGAGGTGTGCTGTTAAATAAATATAAAATTGGATTAACCAGAAGTTATTCAAGGGACATAGAGTTTCTCATTCCTTTCTCTTCTTGGCTCCAAGTAATCTGCCATATTTGGAGCTTGTGCATAACTTTTGGTGACTTTTATAACAAGAACCTTGTTTTTTCTTCCCCTTTATCCCACAGCGGATGTGTGTGACTCCAACCCCTGCCAGAATGGTGGCATCTGTCTGTCAGGGCTGAGTGATGATTTCTACTCCTGTGAGTGTCCTGAGGGCTTCATGGACCCCAACTGCTCTAGCCTTGTGGAGGTTGGTAAGTGGAAACTTTAAACTCTGAAATAGTTGTTTTAAATACTCCATTAATCTGTGACTGCCCAATCAGTGATCACATCCATGGCATTTTCTGTGGCAATGGGTTCATTACATTATTCATTATTGTTTGGTAAACCTTACATCTGTATCATAGATATCTACATAATAATCAACAAACCGTTAAAACAGCATTTGAGACTATCTGTAGAACTCAGGAAAGTTCAGTGCTCTACTTTACAAAAAGATCATAGTGGTGCCCCAAAATGTCCAACATTTCTCAAAGATCATTGTAAATAGATACTCCTATGTATCCTCCTGCAGCCAATGCCATTTCTGATAGTTTTATGCCAATGTCCAGAGTAAAGATTAATTACTTAAACATGAGAAATGACAGCAACAGCACAGGAGAAAACAGAATAACACTTAGTAGACACTTGTTTGAATTTCAAAACAGTTACCCATCTGGAGGCTGTAATTAATCATTAGATGAGTCCATAGAGTGCAAGGCAAATGTACAGAAATTCTGTGATGTGCATTTGACTCAGAGTAAACCTGAATATGAGTGGTAGCTCCAAAACACCTGGCAGGTTGGGTGTTTTCTTAAGAAAACTTAAATCAAAATTTAAGGAAAAGATGGTAGACAGATCATTGTAAGTTGACTGAATTCTTATATTAACCCAAAGATGTATGTGGAGCAAAATGCTTAAAATGTCACGACTGGGCTCAGCACCTCTCTAAGGTTGCAACTGTCCTAAATCTGTGTGGTTCTCATTTTTTGATAAATAAATAAAGTCTACACAGGCACAACCTGAATATGATATTCTGAGGATTAAGTATATCTCTATCATGAGAAACAGCAAGCAGAACTCAGTCCAGGAATGCTACCACTGTTCTGAGAGTGAATTCTAAGTCTCCACAATGCAATTTTAAGGCAGTTTGGATTTGATTTAATTTGATTTACCTGAAGATAAGCTTTCTACAAACAAATGGAATTAATTCCTGTGGTTGGCCAACTTTTGTCAGACACCAACTGCACTTTTTTCTGTCTCTAAAATGTCATTGTAGCTGGTTACTATCTAACATTTGAATCGCACAAGAAAGTGCTTGTTCACTTAGTGCAGCCATACAAGAAGCCAGAAGATACTGCAACAAAATCCCATTTTCCATCCCTTTCCCTATCATTTTTATGAGTGCTTGAAGTGCCTGAATTTATCCTACAGGTGTAGGTTATGCTGCCTTAAAATGGCCTTGACATGGCTTTACTTCAGGAAACTTTTGGATTTATTGTGTGCTTGGTTGGCAGGAAATTGCATTGCACTTAACTAGGAGGATGGCATGAGTGAATCTCAGATAAAAGGGTACTGTGAGAGTTGCCACCGTAATTAACAAAGGAGTATTAACAAGGCTTTAAAAAATGCACATATACTTAACTAAAATCTTAAGCACTCAGCGAAAACTCAGTTTGGTAAACAGAGTAAAGCATAAGTAAACACACTGATGGTATGTGGCAATCACAACACTTACACAGGCAGGATGTTGCATTGCTAGTTTAAAATCCATAGGGAATATCTACTGAAAAACACTGGTTAAGTAAAGAACTTGCTAATATTTCTATATTAACTAAAATCCAAAGTGTTGATGTAGCTTGTATTTGTCTTATGTGATTATGCTACATGTATGGATTCACAGTCTAGCCTCGTCAAAAACTTTAAAAATAAGTTTTGAAATATTCTCTTACTTTTTAGTAAAAGGGTATTCAGCATTATGTTCCCCTAGGGAGTCATATAAGTGATTGAAAAAAATGGTGTTTTAAGATAATATTTTTATTTTTTCCTATTAAAATGATGGTGATAAATGTAAGCTATTAGTAAATTATACTCTGTTAATTGAAACATGAGAGTATTTCAAGTAAAATAACCTGTTGAAAGGTGGTCTGTGAGGAGTCCAGGAGTGCCAGACCCTGAGTGATCACTTTTAACTAGGAGTATTTATTGGATGAAAGATTTAAGAAGGAATGCTCTTGAAGCAAAGTGTTTTCTGTACCCCCCTCATTACAGACTCCACTATTGGACTTTATTCAGCCCTGATGACAGGATATAATGTTGATCTCTGGACACCAGCAGGAAAGTCACAAATTTTCAAGGGACATAACTTAAAATATGAGGATTTCACAGTAAAAGACAACAGGGATTAATTAATGCATTACTCATGCAGTAATGTGGGTAAACAAAAGGAATCTCATTCCGATAGGAAGTTATGAACTCATGTAAAGGCTAAATAGATTAACAAAGATAAAAGACAGTTTGGGAGCTGTATGGATAGTTCAAAGTCTGAAAATGTAGCTCTCCTTTGCTGTCTTAATAGAACTGGCCTGATCATAATACCTTATTTCAGTCTAAGAATATTAATTATTGCTGGTTTTTTACACATTTATCAATGAAAAATCATGAGTTTTCTGCCATACTCCATGTTTTCTGGTCCTGTAACTTTAAGTGTATCTAAAACAACCAAAGTTTTTGTAAAATGTTTGTCATAGTAATTTGTATGTTTGAAATTGCTAATTCTATTCTGATCCTACTCTTTCTCTAATGGCAACTCCACCTTATTTCCTATGTTTCCTTATATTATATATTGTACATAGTCATGCTAAAGGAGTTGAGGTGAGGCGTCAGATGTGTAATATCACCCTATTTTTGCAGCCAGGTCATTTCAGTGGTCAGTGTATCCTAACAGATTCTAAATATCTGATAAACCGGCAGAGAATAAAATAGAGGCAGATCGGAAAATGTACACTGTAGTTGTTTTTAGTGTAGCACATCCTCCAGCAAGGTAGAAAAGGATTTAGCTAAACAGGTAAAAGGTTATTATATCAAGCATCCCAAATAGCAGGATTATCCCAAAGATAATGAGAATGCTATGGCTTGAGTTAACTCTTTAGCAAACATCTATGTAGATATATGGAAACATTAATTTTAAACTAGATTGAAAAATATTTTCAATTATTTAACATTAGCATTGAAGTGCATTACAGAGAAGTTGACAGACTTTACATCCTTTAAGTAACTCATGAGTAATTCTCAGGAATTGTGTAAATTAAAGAAATACCATAAACAACAACCATTACAGAAAATTAAAAGTCTTTAATTAATATTGTTCAAAAAAACTCTTAATGTGCTTCCTGATCATCATGGGTAGTTGATGAAGGAAAAACAGATTAGCCATGGACAGTACATGGGGGGAGCAATGATGGTGTGTCTGTAAACATTCAAATGATATGGATGGAAGGTTTTTTGACATAGAAATCATTCCAGTTTTGTTTAGTGTGTGCACAGGGGAAAACAGGGACAGAAATACATGATCGATGATGAAAAAAGAGCAGCTAAGTTTAGTGTACTGCGAGGTTACCAGAGTTCAGACCATGAGTGACGATGTTGTTCACTTTTGAAAAATAAGCGTCTTAAAATCACTCAGTTTTGATCTCCCAAATCTGAAATTCAGTAACTGTCTGAGAGGATAAACTGGAAAACATGTTTGGTTTGTGTAAGTGGAGAAATAAATGATGTAAAGGGTAGAGGAGCCGTGAGCATGTTAGAGAAGAGGTGGGAACACTCTCCCAGGCTGCATTCAAATAGGTTGTTGGTGTCCTTTTGGAAAGTATCTGTGTCTTTTACATCAACTCTCAGTACCTGCTGAAAGGAACTTGTTATTGAAAAGCATGGTAAAAATGTCTGTGTGCATTCTAGAAGGATGGAAAGGCAAGTTAATGATCTTATAAAATGCAGGGAACCTGGGTCTAAGTGCAGCTGAGTGAAGGGAGGAGAGCTGAAAGGTGAAACAGAGATGCCAGCTGATATCTTTATTTTGCCAAGTGATTAAGAAGTGATTGTGGGTTCCTTGTTTATCACATTGCAGTGCTTCCCGTATCAGTTTATTCTTTCCAAAATCCAAAGGAAACTGTTTCTTTGACAGCTGCTCTCTCTGAGCCAGAGAAGCAAGAATCAAAGGAGTTCCTCTCTTTTCATGCTGCTAAATAAAAATTCAGTGAGATGGATTAGACCCAGAGTGCTCTAATCTGCTTGCTTTGCATCTTTGTTTATAGAACCCAACTCTCTCTTTTTGTTGTCCTGACCTCTACACTGACAGGAAAAGGGCTTCTGAAAAAAATTAGTACAGATAAAATTCCTGTCATTTGTTTCCAGTCAATATTGCAGATTCTTTTTAATGCTATGAACAGAAATGACTGAGTGATTTCAAAGATGTTTTTATAGTCTTAAAATACATGATTTTTCTTAAAGAAGGAGGGTTACTTGCACCACATATTGAACATATGTAGTAATGGATTTTCTAAGGTGGAATTAGTGAAATGAAACCATTCTAACAAAAGACTTCTAGTAACTTCTTGTCTGTCATGTGAAGCTGGTGTGCAATTGATATGAAAGTAGCTGTATTACTTCTAAATAAGGCAGCCTGAAATAATGCAAATTAAAGCACTGACTCACAAAATCAGAGTAGTTGAAGATGTGAGGCACTTTGGGAGGTCTGTAGTCTAAGCCCCTTTCTTCATGGATGATCCAGGGGTGCAGGTTTCTCAGTGCCATGTCCAGTTGCGTTTTGAATATTGCCAAGGATGGAGACTTTGCAGCTTGTCATGCCAGTGTTTAATCATCTGCACAGTGAAAAAAGCAAGGAAACAGCAGACAGACCCAAAACACCCAAATAAGTTTAAGAGTAGTTTTGTGAAATTTAGTTTCTTCTCATTGTCTTTTGTGCTGTCACTATGGTAGCACTGAGAAGTCCTGGGCTCTGTCATCTTTATTTCTGTGAGACTTTTCTTCCGACGCTTGACAGTCTGACTTCAGAGAAATAACCACATCACCTAGCCTGTTGGCAATGTTCTCCCTAGTAGAATACAGTCCTAGGTGCAGATTGACCAGGATATTGGAAAATAGAGTTTGGACTCCAGATTTCTACATCTGTTAATGTGTGATGTCACCCAAATTGACTATATTTATTTCTATAGCGACAGAATCTAGGCAAAGACTTATTCACCACCTTTCTTACTGTCAACAGGGAGATTTTATTATAAGACTGTGGGTTCTTCTTCAGTGAAGTGTCATGCTCTACTCTTGATATATTTGGAAAAATAGAAAAGGAGATGATTTTCTGTTTGCTTATATTTTTATTCTTAAAGATTATTTCAGTGGTTCTACTGGTAAAAAAAAAGGTGCATCATCAGATTGGTGAGGTGGGCCTGTGTTTATTTGAACTGAGGAAGAATAATCAGGTTTCATGGTCAAAGGTTGGTCTCTTCTGGGAAAAGAGGGAGAGGGAGTGGTAGAGGAGGGATTGAAAAAACAAACCTTTTCCTGCTGGGCTCTCTCTGTAGTGTTTGTTTCAATTCTGAGCTGATTCTGTCTTTCTTTGTGGGCAAAGTGTGAAAGCGTGAGTGCTTCCAGTTCTGAGCAATGAAAGTAAAGTGGAGCCCTATCAGTATGGCACCCAATTAAAATGATTTTGTGTGAATCTGATTTCTGGTTTTGTGTTTCTGGTGGGAAAGACACTCAAGGTATTGAAAACCACTTCTGTGTTACTTTCCTTACAATAAGATTCTGCAGTATGAGTATGGACTGGTAATATTCCTTCTAGTAAGTCTATAGCAGTTGGACATTCAGTATGTTGAGGGCATTTCTCAGTATTCTATTCTGAAGCCTATAGCCTATAGTTTCACATTTCCGTTATAGAAGTGTTTTATGTGGAATTAGCTACGAACCACATATTTTAAACAGAAATTATCACATAATCAAGATGTTCTCAAAGGTTATGAAATGCTGTTAAAAGCAATCAATACAAAATAATAAAAATAATTTGATGAATTAAGCCCTAATTTTTAGTTTCTGAGTAGCCTGAAGAATGCATAATGCACAGAAACTTAAATTGAGTAATCTGAATGCGTGCAAGTAGAATGGCTTAATAAATGACATTGAATGCATTGCAGAAAATGTTGTAAATCATAATTCTGCAATGTTTCTGCCAAAACCATTGCCTTTGGTGTTGATTGCCAGTAAATCTGTTGGGAAAATAAGGCCTCAAGTCACAGTTAGTGAGACTGGTTCAATAATGAGTATTCATAGAATCACAGAACCCCAGGTTGGAAGGTACCTCAAGGATCATTTGGTCCAAACTTTTCTAGCAAAAGCTCTGTCTAGACAAGATGACCCAGAACCCTCTCCAGTTGAATCTTAAAAGTGTCCCATGTTGGGGAATCCAGCACTTCCTCTGGAGATTATTCCAATAGTTGATTGTTCTCTTGGCAAAAATTTTCCTCCTGTGTCCAATCACAGGCTGCCTAGGAGTTATCTGTACCCATGAGCCCTCATCTTTTCCATGTGATTCTTTGTACAAAGGGAGTCTCCATCTTCTTTGTAGCCACACTTTGAATAGTGGAACATGGTGGTGAGGTCTCCCCTCAGCCTTCTTTTCCCAAGGCTGAACAAACCCAGGTCTCTCAGCCTTTCCTCACATGTCAGACTTCTCAGCCTTGGATCATCTTCGTGGCCCTTCTCTGGACCCTCTCCAGCCCATTCACATCTCATTTCCACAGCAGAGACCAAATCTGAACACACTATTTCAGGTGTGACTCAACAAACAATGATTAGAGTGGGATAATGATTTCTTTATCTCTGCTGAGGATGCCCTTATTGGTTACTCTTTGTGTGAAAGTTCCTTCTCCATCTTTGTGGGCTTTTTCTCCAATATGTTCTTCTGTCTTTTGTCCTGGGGGAGCCCAGAACTGCAGATGTGTCTCATCAGTGCTAAGCAGAGGGAAGGATCACCTGCTTTGACCTCCTGGCAATGCTCTGCCTTGTGCAGCCCAAAATGTCATTGGCAATTGAAAAAAAAAAAAAGTGATTAATACACTCTTAAGTTTAATCAGATTATGTCTTTCATAGAGCATTTTGAAATACATGGCAAACATTAAAAGCCTACATGATACCATTGATCTTGATATGACCATACACAGTGTTTGTAGGTAGTGAGAAGTTTAATACTTTCATGAAAAATAGCCCATCAAATAAACCCTGTGCTGAAATTCATATAATATTTCTTATTTTTTTCCATTTACAAATTTGTTATTTGAAAGTGCAAACTGGCAAGGAATGAGCAGTTCCAGTCACGCACTGGAGTGTTTGACAAAGGAACAGTGGAACACACTGAAGGAGATTTTATGTATTATTATGCATCTAATTAAAAGGACAAATCGAAAGCATCCGGCCTCTTGTTACCAGGCGTACTGATCAGGATGAGGCCTTGCAAAGATAAACAGGGTCTGTGAGCACCCATTTATTTGCAAAACATCTCCAGCCCCTGCTTTCAATCGGAGAGATGAAGGACTCAATAGTACATCATGTTTTGATTAAGAGCTCCAACACTGCATTTCCATTGGGTTTTGCTGTACTTTCCGGGGTGAAGAAGAGACAGAGCAAGGCAGAGGAAGGAATAGGAACTAAAAAAAAAAAAAAGAATAATTTTCCTAGGAATGTGATGAATTCGTGACCTTACATATTTTAAACCAGCTTCAAAAAAAAGGTATGTAGAATAAACCAGTTGTGTTTTGCTGGATCTGCCAGTGAAATAGGCAGCACATAAAAACCTGGAGAGCTTATGTTGACAGACAAGGGAAATTGTTCTTTGGATAGGTGCTCTTAATGTTGTCTGGAAAGAGCACATGTGAATAATTCAACCACTTTGAAAGAGTGATGTCTTGGTGGGCAGCAGCTGTAGCAGATTGAAACAGCAGAGTACATGACACGCCAAGGTCTAATGAAATAAATATTCCGGTACACAACTTCATGCACATTTCAGAACCACAAGTGGCTCTGAAGTGGTCCAGATGCCTTTGAGACTCTCAGACACAGCTACTGGACTGTTTGTAGTGATGTTCCATGGTGTGTTGGCTTTGTACTTCAGTATCCCTGTCTTGGTGTTTAAAATGGGTCTCTCACCACCTTTATTATTGTTATTGTTATTGTTACTATTGTTACTATTATATTTTTCTGTTATTATTAAGAATAAAAACAATAACAATAGAAATATTATTGATGTTATTGTTATCATCACAATACTATTATTTTTTAAATAAACATGGAAAACACACATATTTTATTATTACTAATTGGTTTTTAGTGCCCTTCAGACAGTTTCTTGTATTAGGCTTATTTTTGTATGTTTGCCACTATCTTTGCAAAATATTAAAATAAGAGTTTCATATATCTTGTCTGACTCTAAAGAAATGAAGCATTGCAAGACTTTTTATACTTTTAAAATACGCTGCTCATTAAGAATTAATAATTCTTGATGATTAGGGATAATTAAGTATCATCATGCTCAGTGATTAATTACTCTTCTTTTTTGCCAGTAATGGGGTGAAAGTTATAGTTTCTTTTTCTTTAGTTTCTTGGCTAATATTAAGTAACTGGTTTTGGTGTTTTTGAAGAGACTAGACAACATAATTTGCTCATAAAATTTAGACTTAAGAAATATTCTTAAAGTTCTGCTCCTGTTTGTGTTCCTGTTTTATATAACATAGTATTCTCCTGGATTTTTGTGTAGAAGGATGTGACTCAACAGCACGGAAGCTACTTACTAAAATAAAAATTCCAGAAGGAAGCTGATTCTTTAGCTGAAAAGGCAAATTGGTCTTTAATGAGTATTAATTCTGGCAGATTCAGATTAATTCTAGGAGATTCAGATTAGAAGATTTTAGTCTTCTTAGGGAAAAATGATCAGATCAAAAACTTGGTGGTGTTCAGGCTAATACAAGTTCTAAATGCAGTGCAGTTTCCAGAATAAAAGAAACAAAAATTAAAAGCTGAATATTGAAGCCAGAGACAGATGGACGTTATTGTTTTTTCTTTCTTTTCCCCTTTAAGTTCTTTTCCAGCTTTTTTTTTAAACTATTTATATAAAGGGTTCATTAAGCAGAGCAAAATTCATCATGATTTAGAATCACTTCTGCTTACCTTTTTCTCTTCATGTATGTTTACTTGTTTTTAAATTATTGTAATGGTTTGAGAGCCCCAAAATGCAATTCTCGAGTCCAAGCCCCCTTTCCTCATCTCAACCTGGTGTGAGATGGGTTCTCCAGACAACACACGAGACTCAATATGAGGGGAAGGAATTATATTACAATGACTGTACAAATAAATATTTTAATACATCAAATACAATCTTAACTATCTTTTCTATGATAAAGCAGTATTTTCAATGGATCAAATCTCTTTTCCCTCTAAATAAAAGTCCAGGAGGGAAGAAGGAAAAGATTCTTTCCACTTTCAGAGCAGCAGTCTCTCTAGGGCAGCAGTCTCTCTCTCCCATGCAGCAGCTGTGGCTGGATTTTTATCATTACACAGGAGGGAGGCCTCCAAGCCCCTCTCAACCCTTTGACTCCAGGCGAGGGTCTTTCTCTTCCATGGGCTGCGTTCACCAGGACAAAAGTCACTTCACCATGTCATATCAACGAAGTGCAGAAGCCTTCCTGAAGGTCCTTACCCTCAGGGGATTCAAACACCCTTACAGAGCTCCTGTGCTCTGATCTCAGGCTGCTAGCTTAACAGCAACAGGGGGGCAAAGCCCTCCTCTGCATTCCATTCTGGCCATCCCGGTCCAGCTCCAGGATTCCTGAGCTTCTCAGCTCTTCTCTCTGCAGTGCATGCTGCATTTTAGGACTTCCATCCAGTAGAAGTCCACCCCCTCCACTTTAGGAGGGATCTCAAAAGGAGTTTGGGGGTTTTGGTTTTCAGTTCTTACCCCACAACTCTGTCCATAGAGATTAGTTCTGCTCTATGCCAGCTCTCTTTCTCTTTCTCTTTCTCTCTCTCTCTCTCTCCTTGCAGGAGTTCTCTCTGTGTTGCTGCATGCCTGTCTTTGCTGCTTGTTCTTAACTCCTCTGGCTCTGCCATAGCCTCCAGTAAGTGCCATTTCTGCCACTGCTCCTTCTGTCCACTCACAGTGGAGAAAACTCCTTCGGCTCTCTAGCTACAGTTACTTAGCCCAGTCTAACTCTGTTCCAAGTCCCTGTACCCCCCCAGCCGGGGGCTGGGGGGAGGCATAGCCCCTTCTCCTCGTGGCTTTACAAGATGGCCACTCTCCTCCAACAGCTACTACAACTACCTTCTTTTCCAGTCTGGGTAATATGTTTATATTTTGCAGAAGCGCTCGTTGGCTCAACCCTAAGGGACACCACCCCCTGGGGGGTTACCATTTTATAACTCTAGGGGGAAAACTGTTTTTTGCCCCACCACAATGATGAATTAAGGAAATATTTCTTTGATCCTAAAAACAGATGCAATAGTTCATAAATGCTTTTTATTTTCTCCAGTAACAAAAATACTTATGTTCAAAAGTAGGAGAATGAGAGTGCCCAAATGTTTCTCTGAATAAATTTAGTATTTCTAACTGGGAAAATTTTCTATGAGTATCGCAGAAATTTCTTTTCAGGGTGTAACTGTGTGATCTGATGCCTTCCTATGCTTATTACTTTTTGATTTAAAATCTCTATTAGGTCATTTGCTTAAGGGTCTTTGCTGATCATCGTACAGATGCAAAATTCCTTTAAAGCATTTAAAACAGTGTAGAATAATTTATCTACTCTCTTATATTTTTTTTTTCTGTGCAGTTCCAGCATACTAAATGATTTTTTTTAAGATTTTAAAATGGAATATATACAACTAGTATTATCTTGAACAAACATACTTTATTCTTAAGTATACTGAAGAATGAGAACTGCTGGTTGAAGTGAGCACAACTCTGAATGTACAAGAATTGAGTGGCACACACCAAAAGAGTTTTTTACTTTTTTCAGCATATGATTCAGTTGTTCACAGAATACCATTTTACTTAGGTAAGGGAAATAACTAAATGTTTTAGTTCCTAATTGGTTTGGTTTGTTGTTTTGTTCTTTTTTCTTTATTTTTCTCTGCCCAATATAAGTGTAATCACAGGAACTGCATAATAAGTTTGTGGTTTTACCTAGTAAATTAACTGGGATGGTTGGTTGAGGTGAAGGCACTGTGTGCCATGTGCTCATCTTCCTGTATCCTCACGACTGCTGGATAATGAGGACCTAAGTGAAATGCTGACTGTATGAAGCATATGAATAATTTAATTTAGAGATAATGGGAGTTTTTAGGTTTTATCACAGATGTAGAACTTTCTTCAATTTGATGATGCTATAAAATAAGGTTTAAAAGTAATTAATTTATATTTATAGTATATTAGTGATCAAATTTATTAAGGCACGAGATTTTATGCTGAATTATGGTTGCAGAACGAGTATTTCACATGTATTACTTGAGCTGAACACCTGCTTGAGAATTGCTATTGCACCATGAGTTAGAAAAGTAAATATATTATTTCTAATGTTAGAAGAAAACAATCAATGAGATTGAAATTAATATTTCAACTGGTCCTCTGTGGTTATATCTGTAATATTAGAATACTGATTTGAGGTACAAACTTTCCAGTCATCCATACCATCTTCATTTTGATACCACTGTAAGTCAGGCCATTCTGAAGCCTGGAAAAGCATGTGCAAGGGGTGGTTGATTTGGATATGATCTTAGATTTTTTTGTCTCTGAAACTAGGAAAAGAATGAGGTAGAATTTAGGCTTCATGATTTGGTGAAATCACACTTCAGATTCCTTGGTATTTATGATTCTATTCAGTTTATGTGTTGCTTCATGCGTAATTGGTGCAAATATCTGTAGTTTCACTCTTCTAATCTATGTTTTCGACAGAAATCTAATTAAAAATATGCATGAACGCATGCAGGGTTTTGGTTTTAGAAATGGATGGGTACAAGACATGCATATACAATCTCTTTGTTTATCTGTCCGTATCCATGGACAGATAAATTACTGAATGGTTGGGGTTGGAAGGGACCTTAAAGATCATCGTGTTTTATCTCCCTTCCATGGGCAGGGACACCTTTCACTAGTTGTTCCAAGCCCTGTCAAATCTGGTCTTGGACATTTCCAGGGATGAGGCAGCCACAGCTTCTCTGGGTAATCTATACCAGGGCCTCACCACCCTTACAACCAAAAAATTCTTCCCTAAAATCTAATTTAAACCCACTCTTTGTCAGTCTGAATGGATAGTCTCTCTCCATCTTTCATGTCAGTTCCTTTCAGGTACTGGAAGGTCACAATTAGGTCACCCCAAGGCCTTCTCTTCTCCAGGCTGAGTAATCCCAGTTCTCTCAACCTTGATGATGTCCTACACTTATTTCCTAAGAAACTAACAGGGCTGGTCAAAATATCCTGGAATACTTGTGTTTGCCATACAAGCGTTTTCTGCATAGACTATGAGATGAAAATGCTGAGACTTCAAATCCCCATGGAGATGCTTCAAATATTGTGTTTCAATCTGAGTAATGCTTTTTTTATTCCTTTTACCAACCAAAAAGATCATGGGTTGCAGTTATTTATCCTGTGTAGCATTCCACCCTCTGGAAGGTAGAGTTGGGAGTGATGCATGTGTGCATGGATTCAGAGCTTCAGAGGGAAAGTCCAGGATATCCGTAAATTCCTGAGTCCTTTGTCTAAATCCCAGCCAGTACCTTTTGTAGCTCCTCATAGCTTTGAACAGCAATTACTATTTGGCTTCTGTTGACTGTGTTCGCTCAACTGGTCTTTCTAGCTGCGAGTGTAGGGAAAATTAGAGAGGAAAGAACAGCTGCTGCTGTGGTAACTGCCTTAGAATTAATCTTTCTTCTAAACATACTTAGTAGTTTTCATGGAGACTGGTGCCTTTCATGATATAAACAGAAACAAGAGAGAAGTTCCTCATTTGTAGGAAATGCCTTGGTCTCATTTCCAGCCTAGTCTGGAAGCAACTTCAGCTTTAAATGCATATTTATTGCTATGAATCAACAATTAATGTGTTTTATAAACCAGATCAACAAAAAAACCCACAACAAAGTAAGATAAAAAGAGTGTGTTAGTCCCCAGACTGTCAGGCGTATTGTAGCAAAAGCCATCAATGGGGAAGTGCCAAGAAAGGAAGATCCCGAGGAAAAGGTAAGATGTTATTAGAAATGAACCAGAACAGAAGAACTGAGATTTTCTATGTCCAGTTCTTCTAGGTTGTTATAGTAACATATATATTCATTAAAAAATGTTTGTTTCCTAGTTTATTTATCTTTTAAAGTAACTAGAGATTTAGAAAGGGTAAAAGGCTCACTTCCAACAACTTGCACTTAATTAAGATGACAACCTAAAGTGAGTACTATAGGGCTCAGTAGAATATACTTGTCTAAGTATTAATGTTTAAAAGGCACCATAATACCTGAACCATGCCATTCTCAGATCTTCAAAACCATTTTTTTGTATTCAGTTCTCCACACAAAACCACAATTCTTATGGTAGATGAGTCCTTCCTTTACATTAACTGGTTTCCTCATGTTGGGACAATATGAACTAAAAACGTTCCTACTGAGGCAGAGTTTTCATTGTTAGTAAGAAATCTGAGCTACACAGATACACCTGAGAAAAGGTTCTGAGGAGTTGTTGCAACCCTGTGTTGGTACAAGATCTGCATAGACACAGGCAGTGATGAGATCAAGGCTTGTTACAGGATCATGATTGTGGATCAAGATTAAAGCCCCCTAAAAACAGGAAGAAAAATATTTTTAAGAGCTAAATGTCAGTGTATTATATTCCTGTTATTTAGAAATATAAAGCAGCATACCCAGTTCTGGCAAACTCAATTTGAATTGGCAAAAAATTTTATTTTTTAAGCAAAAAACATTCTTGAAGTTGTTCCTTGGTTTCTCCATTTGCAAGAGGAGGGCAGTAAGGGTGTGAAAAAACATGAAGATAGAGACATGTCAACATATTTAAATACAAATATGCTCTTGCTGGAATCGAGAGAAAGAGGCATGTCTTGGTTAAAAATTCCTGTTACTTTCCTCACCTTCTTAGGCAGGTCAACTTTTTAATCATCAGTTATTCATTATGAATAGCCTAATGAGGACAGAATTTGGTCCTCTAAGATTAATTTTTGTAGATAAGAAAACTGTCAGTGTCACTCGATTTATTCAAAAATATGACTGAATGGGCTGTAATTTATAAGGGGAACAATGACAGTCATAAAAAAGAAAATATTTAATTTTAGCTTCTGTTTTTTCTGGCATGAAATAAGAAACATCTGCAGGAGTCATTAGTTTGCAACTGAACAATATATTAGCCTAAGTCAGCAACAAAAACGAGCAGTGGATTAACTTTGTCCTCACTAGTAGTGTCTTTGGGGTCAGCCTTGGTTACATTAAAACAACAGATCCTGACCAATGCAGCATAAACAAAGTAAATAAATATATCATGTCCTTCTGAAACATCAGTATGTTCATCACTCGCCCTCTCAGGGTGGAAGAGGGACCTAAACACTTCCAAAGAATCAGTAATTCAAAATGAAATAGAATAATTATATTTCAAGTATTGCAGCTGAATATATGAATGCCCAAAGACCATGAAATAAAAAGTTTACTAAAATAAAGAGTGTGAATATTAAACTAACAGGCTATGAATCTTGATACTGCTTAGAATTGGGATGTGTTAAGCATTTCTTTCATGCATCTCACAGTTAAATACAGAAAGAATTAAATTATACAGTTTTTCTCTGGCCTTGCAGAAATCAAACTGATGGAAATACTTTAGGAGAAATATCTGATCCTTGCTTAGCAAAAATATATATTAAAACTACAATAATCTAGTTAATCAGCATTGAATTAAATGGGGTATTTTTTATAAAATTTCATTTTCCACTGAATTTAATTTCATACTCTGTAACAAAGTGTTGCATCTGTTTCTCATGAACTTTGTTCATTCAAAAGTGGTCCGTAGTGGCGGCACTGTTCTGCTTTGACTTGGCAGCCCTAAATCTCAGCCCCGTTTGTTGCCTTTCTTTGCAAAGTTTCTTGTCTACTTCAGCTCTGTAGGGCTGATTGTTCTGTGAGACATGTGGTGTTGGCAGAAGCCTTTGTCCAAAGTCACTTATCTTGGTGCAACAGGTCTACCTGGAACCTGAGAAGTCTATAGGTGAAGCGGGGGAGGAGATGGGACTTGTGGGTAAGACTCAATAAAATCTACTTTGTTTGCACCTTTACAGTCTTCACAACCATATTTGAATAGTAAAGAGACAATTTAGCTTTATAAATATTGGATTTATTTTTTTTTATGTCATTACCCGGTGTGGCAACAGTCTGTCTGGTGAGAACTGAAGCAGCAAAGAGGATGTGATTAATAGAAAACCAGAGTGCAGTACAGTGAAACATAACAGCAAGGGCCTACCTGGTGAGATCAAAGTGATGAAGGGAACCTGAATAAAAGGCATCAAAACAACCTAGTAAAGTAACTCAGCATCATCAAAAGAGAAGGGGAGGGAACTGATTCCACAGCTCAAAAGAAACTTCGGGAAAATTAAGTTTCTTGCGGTTTAGTAAGTGGTGTGAGTGATCTGTAGGACTGTGTCATCTGCAGGACCACAAATTTCCACTCTTTGGGAGTACAGAAAACTCTCAGGCTACAGATGGGTTCCCAAATCCTTTGTCAGGGCAAAATGATCATAGAGGGGCTGAAAATACAGGTACCATTCCTCAGGGACAGAAGAACAAGTTAAAAAAAATTGTTAAACATAATCTATGTACCCTTTAACAGGTGTTCAGGGTTCATTATTCACAAGCATGTAACTTGAATAGAGTTAAATTTCTGACTGACTATGAGGATTTATCAACATTAGGACCAGAATAGGGCCATTAGGAAGTGCAGTTTGACCTCTGTAAATCCCAGAATGTCATCACACCCAAATATTGCTGCAGGCAGCCCAAAGAGCCCAATAAAGCTTCGCTTTCTCAGTGAACATACAAGTGGGATACGCCCAAAAAGAAGAGAGGATTTTCGAGAAGGGAGTTTGATGAGGTGAGAGAAACCCAACTGAAATAGATGGCAGTCTCTACTCTAAAAGTAACTGGAAAATTGTTTAGATTATGCAAATTTCAGAGTACTTTTTTCCCTGACCCTTTAGATGGCTACCAGTGTGGTACAATATACAGTTACAACTTCATGTAGAGAAGTCACTTCATATGTTGAGGTGGATGTCTCCAATTTACTGAACTTTGTTATCTTTGTCAGCGTAATATGTTTAAAAAAAAAAAAGGGGGCAGCTTTTCAGCACGGTGTTTATTTTCTATATATAAATTCTGCCCAGGTGCTGCTCTGTTTATGTTTTCATCATCTGAGTGACAGAATTGTCTACCCCTTATTTCTTATTATATCTAGTGTTTCCTGTTCTGGCAACATTTGTCTTTAATTTTTTTTCTTTCTTCAGTATTTTCAAGCTTCTGCTGAAATGTAGGCACAAGAACTGGTTACTTTAATACAATCTGGTTTAGCAGCATGATAGGAAACACCAAAATAATTTTATGTGTTCATTTTTAAAACCAAATATTAGCAATGGCTGTTATCCAGTTATTATAGTGTGCCCCAAATGAAATTGGATGAGAAATTATAATTTCTCCAGTACCATTGAGCATCTTCAACCCATAAGCATAATTTTATTGCAGAATAGCAGCAGGTGACAGGCTCATACTTCTGAGTGGTGATGCAGACTACAGGATGTGTGTGGAAAGCTGATTAGAATTATCCTTTAAAGGCTTCAGGGAGACTAAGAAAGGCAAAAGAACTTTAGAAGGTGAAGGAGAAGAAACATGACCAGAAAGCATTTTGATTTCATTGTTTCCTTTTTACCAATTTGCTAGTTCCGTTTCTAGTGTATAACATGGATCTACCACTAACATATTTCCTCCTTAATGTTATTAGGAAGGAAATGTCATCTGCTATTCCTTGGTTTTTACCAAGTTGCTCAGTTTCCTGTCACTTTTTAAGTTGCCTGATAAATCAGGTATAAGATTATGAGAAGAAAAAGAAAGCTCATTCATTTGAGCTGAGGAAGACAGAAGCTTCTGGCAGTTAAAAAAAAAAAAAAAAAGGAAAAAAAGAATCCCTCTCCTGTGACCTGACTGACCAGGTTGATGCACAATAGCCAAACACAGACCAGCAACTACAGACCTCACCCAAAGTTGTGGGGCCACAGATGAAACAAAGATTTAAGATGTTTTGGAAAACAGCTAGAAAGAACCTCACAAATCTCTTTGCTCATTGAGGTTTGTGTTTCGTGTGGCAAAATTGTAGCAAAATTTACATTTACATCATTTTCTGCTGGGAAAACTTGACCTAATTACAGAGGAATTAATTATCCTGGAGTTGTAAGCTCAAATTTTGTCCTGGCTAGACTACACTTTAGTGATATCAGTGGATATCTGATAGGTCTTAATTGTCTGTCCCTGAGTAGTGTGAGGGGACATTTGAATAATTCTCAAACTGCAAGATAGTAAGTACAGTAAAAGAAACACAGCCAGTGAAAGGTAAATATAAATGTGTATTTTGTTGATTTATTCCAGGTCAGCAGGAGACAATAAATTCAGTCAGTCACTTTTGCATTTATGAAATGGATCTTATGTAAAGAGCTTTGTGTGGTACAAAGAATCAAGAAGAAGATACATAACGGGAGGAAATTCAGTCAAATACTGACTATTTTTGCTTTAGCAATAAGACACTTTGGTCTTTCAGCCTACACAGAGTAGGAGTATTTGCTTCTATCTAAGTTATATGCATGTATTTTTTTAAATCTGTACCATGTCATTGTGTCTTTTTAATGCAGAGTCATGGATAAAATTCACTAGATTACAACATGGAATATTTATGAAGCAGAAGGATTTGCTCACCAGATGAATATTTCATGACTACTATATTTTATGTCTTATTTCTTCAACATATCTTGTACTTAGTCACAATAATCTTTGATGTAGAGTGTGATTGCAGAATGCTGCACATAGTGACTAACACAGACTTTAAAATACATGGTTTAACGTAAATTTTAATATTCTAATTTTATATTCTAGTGCATTTCCTTAAGAGGATTATTTTCTGTTGGGTGAAGTCATCATGAAATTCCTGGTGAAAAAAAGGTTTTGGGGGGGGGGGAATTAGTATTGTTTGGGATTAATTTTTGACTTTTTGTCTTTAATTTAAGTCTTTGCTAGATTTAAATAACTCCACTGACTTAGTAAGTCAGTATTTCGTGTTAACATTAATAATGCTGTATAAAGTTGAGCAATTGACAATGTGATAAAATTGCATCTGTTAGCATTTAGATCACCCATCTCTGAACCTGAACTTTTCTTTGCATGAATATTAACTGGAAAATGCCACAGGGACTATGCAAATTATTCATGCGTTCATGTTAAATTCAGAAGGAATTTTTAACTTTAAAAACAAAACATATCTTTGACCTAAAAAGTAACAGAAGAAAAGTTTACCATAAAAATTTAGGAAAATGTTTAGGAAAATATATTACTGAATTTCCCTTTAATTTTTGTGAGACAGTGTTTGTTGATGCCAATATTTTGAATTTTAAAAAAAATATTCCAAGTGTTAAAAAATGGTCAAATTTTATTTTGTTTCTTGAAAGGATTGAAATTAAGATGAACTGTTTCACTACAAGCATGGAAATTTTTGATTGACTTAAATACAAATAATTTCACTTCTGCTTAATATATGCTGGTTTATATATATACATATATAAAAAAATATATATAGATAAATAGGGGGAAAAAACCAGGAAAACAAAAACCAAAAGATTATTCTTCAGGTTCTGTCTTGAAGCAGTTATGATGGAGAAGAAAAGCTAGTATTTCTTTTTTGTTAGTGTACCTAATTGTAATGAAAATCAATCCAGTTCCATTCCAGGTGTTCTTAAATATGTGATATCTGCCTGTCATTTTCCCAGATCTCCAGTATCACACACTTAGAGCACTTCAATGTATTTACCTTGAATGTTAGAGATTATTCCATCACTGTATTTATAATTAGTCATTTAAATGTAGCATATTTCAATAATCATAGAATCAGAGAATGGTTTGGGTTGGAAGAGACCTTAAAGCTCATCCATTTCCAACTCCCTGCCTGTCCAGCACTTTGACAGCCCAACAAAAAAGTGCCACATCAACAGATAAGAGGTAAGATTATGGGTCTTCATAGAATCACAGAATTATCAAGGTTGGAAAAGATCTCCGGGATCATCAAGCCTGACCTATTACTGAACACCACCATGACCGCTAAACTACAGCACTAAGTCCTCATCTACTGATTTTTTGAACACTTTCGGGGATGATGAGTCCACTTCTGTCCTGGGTTGCCTGTTCTGATGCTTAATCACTATTTTGGTGCAGAAATTTTTCCCGATATCCAACCTTACCCTCCTTTGGTGCAACTTGAGGCCATTTCCCCTTTGTCTTGCTTTTTGCCACCTGGGAAAGTTGCTTTGTACTCAGTGGTTCATCTTCCTTTGTGCATCCTGCATTTCCTGTATGCCTTTTTATGAAAACAAGGCATTACAGAATGCAGGAGCAAGGATAAAAGTGTTGATTGTAACTATTTTGACCTGAAACATCCCAAGTAAAAAGCATTTCCAGCATCTCCAGTGCCAAGAACAGATTATAAGGGTGGCAATCCTTGTTTTTGTTGTGGGCTGCAGTGGAGATGGGGATGTGTGGAAGTACTCTAAGAAGTTTTGCCATCTGTTTGCAGAAAGGAAGACGGGAAAATGAAAAGGAATGAAAGGCAGAATTTTAACACAACTCACCAAAAGCCCGACAACTCTTATTTCTCTTGGCAGGAGGTGCTGGTTGGGAATGTTTCCGAAATGCATTCACCACAGAGGGTGCTGAGCATCCTTTGACAGCACAAAACCCTACACGGAAAATGAATAAATCTGCTCTGAGGAATGTATGGAAAAGTAGGGGTGAGGTGGGTCTCAGAAAAATCCATATACTGGGGATGAAAAAAAAAATCTTAAAAAAAAATAAAAAGCTCAAAATCAATAGGCCTGACTCCTACATTAATGAAAACTGAAAGGCATGGAGGAGCACTAGAGTGCTGACTGATGACTGCTGTGAAAATTTTTCTTTCAGGGTGAATTCAGAGGCTGATAAACTGTTGACTTCTAGTGGCTTTATTCACTAAAACAAGAAAAATCAGTGTAAATTATCTTCACTTGTTCATGAGAAAAAGCCTTGAGTATTCAATTTTTAATTATTTTCTGAAAAATTAGAAATGGTATGCAGATAGCAAATTAAGGGCCAGGAACATAGCATTTCTGAAAAGAATAAAGAAATCTCACACCTGGTGTGATTTTTTACCTCCTATCACAGTGTTATCTCTTGCCTTGTTTGCATATAGCAAAGTCATGTTAGTGTCAACAAAACGTCTCCTTTTACATTGTGTTTAGGCATGTTTCCATTTGGAAATTTCTGTTTGTCAAATTACAGTTGTCAGCAAAGAAGTTGGCGTGCTAAATGCACAGCAATTTGTACAACCTGCCTCAGGTTTAATGTAAACACTCTTCATCAATCATATTTTAGGGCAGAACAGTGTGCTAGTTTTGGAGAGGTCCAGGTTCAGTAGACCTCTGCAGATATCCTTAGACAAATTGATATACGACCCATTGTCACTGTTGTTAACAGAGTTATGTGTTAATAAATTCTTTGAGATCTAGATAAGGGCAGTGTTTTATTGAAACTGGATATTATTGACACTGTTTTGCCACAGTCTACATCACACATATTTTTCAACACTCATTTTTCAATACTAAGCAATAATGGATTCAGATGTATTTAGGTATTTATTGTGACTGTACTGGAGTTAAATATAAAACCAGTATTAGATGCAAAGGTCATAGGCTCTCCTTTTGTTTCTGTCCAATTAAAAGAATTTGAAGTGAATACTGGTGTGTCTGTTATTCCTCAAATGTATTCCAGTCCCCAAACTTTACCTTAGAAATGAAAATACTGTTATTAATTTGAAAATATCTGCTTTGCATTTCTTACACCAGGACTCAAGTCTTCTCTTTGCCACGTCTGTGTTCATGCCCTGTACTTTTATGGTGGGGTATTTTTTTCATTCCTGAAGTCACCAAAAAAATTATTAAAAACACACACTGCATCAGAGCATTATGTCTCCCTGCATGGGACTCCTTAGACACCATGTCTCTCATTTTATCTGCCATCTGCTCTTTTGAATTCTCCTCTTGACACAATATGTAATTTAAAGTTGAAGTTTCCCATGATGAATGTTGTGTTTCATGGAAATCACCTTGGTAAAGCAGAATGCAGGCCCTCAGTCATGCTGAACAGAGTACTACAGATTTGGATTTAGGGAAAAAAAAAGAAGTTAATTCCTTTGTAGGACCTGTGAATGAAGTGAGTCATTTGCACTGAGAACTGTATGTCCTTGATTCTATGCAGTTTTATTTATTATGCTGTATTTTCTATGAAACAGTGACTATTAAGTACTTTCCATTTTGTCCGGTTGCAATCTAAAGGCTTTTCGTATCATGACTCAATGATCTTAGAGGTCTTTCCCAGTCTTAAGGATTCTGTGATAAAGTTGTGGCCTTCTAGTTGGTTTATATAGCTTCATTCCCCAGAAAGGATGGCAGAACGATCTTTACAACTGGCAAATTAGAGAGTTTGACAAAATCCCTGAAATCACTGAAAGTTGCAGGATACATATTTATCCTGAAATCTTAATATTTGAAATCCTGTGTGTTTACTGAACTTCTCAGTTATGTATTCCCATGAGGCAAGATGGGCAGTCTAGGTGCAATTCGTCGGCGGCAGGACAGATGGTTGAAATCATTCTGGGGTGAAATAAGAACAAATAGTGTCACAGAAAGTTCAGGCATTAAAGCTGGCATCTGGTGTTAAGGGCTGCAGGTTTATTTAACTGTAATTTTCTGATCCACTTTGAGCATTTTTTTATTGTCTTTTAAGTCTTAACTTATACTGTTGGACGTTGGATATTGAAGAAGATCAAGTGGTGTGGTAGTAAGCACTTGGGTACAGATCAAGTCTGCAGTGAGAGAGCTAATCCAGAGTCTACCACCAGTCCATAACCAGACTCAAACACTCTGTGAGCATCTGAGTGGGGATTTTACGGTATTTTTTTCCCAAGTGGGAGAATATCCACAAAATAAAAAAAAATATTATCATCATTATTACTTTGCAGTGTGGTATATGATGTTACTTTAAAATTCTCCATTCAAATAAGAATAGCTAGTAAAATTTTCCCTAAAATACACAAAAACAATCAAGAGAAAAAGCTTCAGGCAACTGATTGAAATGTGAAAATATAAAATTGATTGACTTGAAAGGTAAAGCTTTCTATGTATAACTAAGGGTATATCTCAGGTAGGTTTTCATATCCATAAGTGTAACAGACACTAGCAGGTACCTACTTCCATAAGTATATTTTATTGCCTTTTTTAGGATTTAATTTTAAGACCATGCATTTGATTGATGGAGAATATTCTTCGGCATTTAAAGAAACAAAGATTACTGTACACTGATTTATAGTCTTATTCATTCAGCTATCTGAGTACACTCATTTTGGGGTGTAAAAGTTCTAGGACACTTTCTCATTACACTCTCCTCTCTTTTGTGACATTCACATCTTCTCAAAACTGGGTATGACAGCATGTGTGTGTGAGTCTGTGTAAAAGTGTGATATTTCAAGTCATGGCAGACTATTTCTTGCTTCAGAATTACAACTTTTAGTACTGTCATGCCTTTGGCAACACATGAATCCTTGGTAAGAACTGCATCTGACTAAGAACTCAGGAATTGCTTTAAAGCTAAATATTTTTTTACACTCTTTTCCTTAAGAAGGCCATCCTACCAAATAGTAGGCTCAGGGGACCACTCCACTGACTGCCTTGTTCTACAGGGGTGTAAACGCACTTACAAAAAAAAAATCATTATCTAATATTGTATTCTGCAAAATGCAAACTTTCACCTAAATAAACCTTTTATTTCATGTTTAAACATGTCCTCATTCAGCACAGGGTCCCGATGCTTAGAAGAAAACGAAGACTAATGAGAATTAATTAGAATCCCTTATTGGCTTTTCTAACACTGTCATTTTAATATACTAGTATTCTAGATTTTAATAATACCTGAAGTTTTGCTCAGATACCCACTTCTTATTAAAAATTTTATTTTTTGAAATAAAACAATGAAGAAAGAGTAAGTTTTTCATAAGCTTTGAGTTGACATAAACCCATGAAGAGTGATACAATTCCTCTACTAAGTTCCACAGGCCTAATTAGGATTTCTTAATTAATATACGTGTTTTACATATAACATCTGTCACCCAGGCAGAGTTTTATCAGTTCATAGTGAGTTATCTCTCACATGCATTAGAGCAGTTCCTGGTGTGTTCTTCTTGTTTTGTTTTTATTTATTTGGTTTTGTTGTTTTGTCATTTAGGTTTTGTCTAAGTTTAACATGATTACAACTTTGAAATTAAGTGGCTTCAAGTTAAAGCGTGGAAAAGGAAGAGAACATCTCTTTATTAACAAACTCGAATAAACAACAAATGGTGCAACCAAAACTTTCAAAAGAAACAAAACAAAGTCCTAATTGCCCAGAGAGGAAAGAAGCCCACAGCAAACCTGGGGGCTGAGGGTAAATTGTCCTGGGAAGCTCAACAGCTGCTTGCAACCACGTGAGCAACCAGCATGGAAAGGGTTCTTCTTCCAACAGGCTCAGTTTCACCTCAGGCAACTCTGTTAATGCAGCCCCAGGGGAAGGTTACCTTGCTCTGAGATGCATCTTCGTGTGTCTCTCTCTCTCTCTCTCAGTCGATCTCCACGATTTCCTTTTCCCTCCACGGCAGGGAAAAGGAAAAAAATCCCCAAACTTCCCCTCGGGGAAAAAAAGGAGGCGACCCCTCTCCTAACTCCCCCCATCCTGGAAGAAACAGACTGAGGGGAGAGGGGGCAACTCTGGGAAAAAATTCCAACATCAAACTTATGACAGGTTTTTGGGTTTGGGTTGGGTTGGGTTGGGGTTTTTTGGTCTATTTTTTGGGGACTTTTGTGTGTATTTTTTGTTTTGTTTTATTTTGTTTCTCAAGAATAATTGCAAACACAACCTGGCCTGCTGAAGACAGAAGGCAGCAACCCTGTTCCAAGGCCCTCTGAATTCTGTAGGTTGTCAAATGGGGAGCAAGTGAAGAGACAGTCTTGTTAAACACATATTTTCAATGAAACATCTGTAGCATTAAAATCACACCCTTAATGACTGATGTTGGGTCTTTAGGAAGTCAATCAAGTTAGTCTTCCTGGCATTGCAGGCCCCCTGAGATCCTGAGATTTGATGATGAACAGCATATAATTCATTTTCGATGTCACATTCAGAAAAATGTTATTTGTTCTTGGATCTTGCTGTTTATTTGGGTAATATTATAGAGCTCTTGCATAGACTTTCCCATAGAGATAATGCCATACATCTAAGTTTATTCTTTTATATATGACACTTACATTTTATTTGAATGCTAAAGGCAAACATATTTCACAATAATATAAAATTAACATAAGCTTCAATATAATACAAAACTAATGTAATATGTCATAAGATACAACATAGTACGGGAGGCTGTTATTAATGCTTCAATTTTTATTTTTTTTTTTTTTCCCAGGCCCATCAAGGCTTCTACCACAGTAAGAGAAATAATCAGGAATCTGGTATAGATATTCAGATACTACTCAAGCATTGCTTTCCTGTATTATATCTCTTAAGATAATGTTGGGTGATATGTGTCCTGGTATAGGCTTTGCAAACTTACCCGTGTCTTCATGGCTTTTTTCCTCTCACTAATGTCATGCAGTATTATTCACCTCTAAGGAAAAAAAGATCAGCTTTTCCCAAGTGATCATCAGATTTTCCCTAAGAAGATAAAATCTAATGTTTCTGCTGCCATATGTCTTATTATATTTTGTCAGTGATGCATTAAAAGGGGAAGAAATATGCTGTCAAAAATGCGTTAAAGCTTCAGAGAAGTTTACATTTTAAGGTCACACAGTGCTGTTATGAGACTTGGGGATGCCTGTGACTGTTTGGGGCACTTTTTTGTTAAATAAGTGGCTACTCTGTGTGAATCTCACCTCTCTGAGGTCAAGAGGAAAACACCAGGCTGATGGGGATCCACCACCCACCAGAGTGAATCACTACCCCGTGCCATCCCACTTGCTCAAGGTAGTTCCAACTTACTTCCTCTCCATTCCTCTAGAACAAGTGAAAAGTAAAATACAGATAATTACTATAAAGATGAATAGCTTTTAAAAGTAACTTAATGCTTTAAATCACTGCTGATGGAAAAAAAAGGTAATGATGTGTAGGAAATTTTTGGTGTGGTAGTTTAATATATTTCCTTAACGAATGGAAAACAAAGTGCTGACATTGCATTTGAGCTGGTATGATATAACAAAAGCAGTGTATTCTCTGAGCATTCAATAGCTTTCTGAAGGCTGTTTTTTAAACATGTTTTCTAAAGCTATGGGAGGTGAAAATATCCTGCCACATAAAGCAAGAGATTAAGTTAATTTGATTTTTTATAAAAGTTTGAATGAAGTATGAACAAGTTCATAACTACATTTTCATATCTGGTTTTGATATCCATATTTATTTTCTGTCTAGAGTTAAGAAATACGGTATTGACAAGAGAGCTAGGGCTTTTGCAAAAGCAGTTCTCAGCAGCTCAGACAAGAAAAGAACATAACCTATTCCTGAAAGACCTCAAACCAACAATCAAATAGCCAATATTAATTAAATAAACAGAAAAGTGACATTATTTGCTTAGCTGCCTTGGCATCTGAGCAATTTATTCAGCTGAGATTCAGCTATACTGTTTTATTTAGATATGTACCTAATTGCAGAGTGGTCCCTTTGAAACAACCGTCACAGTAGTAACAGAATTCAGCTTTGAATTGCTAATGCTGGTTTTCATCCCGAAAATTAAGTCTAAGAATATTATTCAAATAGCGGTCTGAAGAAAATGGTTCCTGGAATGAATATTCTTTGTATAATTAGGCAGTTTTGTTTAACCAGTTTTAATACACAGTCTCTAGTAGTTTGAATTACTTGCTGTTCAAGCAGCAGTAGAGCTTGCAGCTAATACAGATTTGGGGCATTTGTAAAATTTAATAATGGAACTTCCAACTTTCATGTTCTGTTCTGTTCTGTTTGTGTAGTCCTCCCTTCCAGTGGCACCTTGACAAATTACAACCTACTTTATTTAGTTAGTTTGTAGTTTGTTTATTTGTGGGTGAATGCCAGGATTACGAAACCTGGAAAGAGTGGCTTTAGAAACGGGTCTATCACAGTGGCAGCTCCCTGGGACTGAGCAAAGCAGAAAAACAACCACTACTTGTGTTTTATTGTACGGTCTTTCCCTGAGTTATGTATTTCCCCAGTCTGCGTGGCCCCCTCCTCCACTTGGAACCATATTGTCTCCCCTCCCCAAACACAGACAGCCCTGCTTCTGCTCAAACAGGATTGGCCGTCTCCCCAATCCTGAACTTATTATGGGACCTCGGTCCTTCTGTTTCCCCTATTGGTTAGTGAAGCCCTCAAGTCAATCCCTTTCCCCTGGACCATAGCCCAATCACGTTCCTCCTTCTAGTCCTCCCCCCGAGACGATATAAGCCGTGGGACTTTCAAATAAAGGCCTTTTTGCCCCGGAACACAGAGAAGGAACTTGGTCACTCTTTCCTCCTGCCAAGAGGAACAGCATGGCCGAGACTAATCTGAGGAACCACAGGAAGGGATTTGGCTGCAATCAAATTCTGTTATTTATTTACTTCAGATTCTGTTGTTCTGAGAGTCAAATATTCAGGTGTGGGGGTTTTTTGTTTGTTTGTTCTGTGTCTCTGTAATTAGCTGTCATGTTGTTGAATTAAAGATTATCTGATTGGTTCTATTTAAAAACAGTAGGATAGTGTTTTTCCTTCTTTCTTGAATTGTCTTGAAATTCTACTACCACATACAGATTTTACTTAAATTCAGCAGTTACACAGTAAAAAAAAAACTTACTGAAAGCTTAATGCGATCTTTACATACACTGCATAATGGATTAATCTAGTTTCCTAATACACATTCAAACATTAAATAAGGAGTTACAAAAGCGAAGGCTTAGCTAAGTGTCCTGTTTAGGTCATTTTAGATTATGTACTTCATAATGTTGTGTTGTTGTGTACCCTTCTTCATGGTTTATCTGAACACCAAGCTTTAGAAATAAAAATCACCTATTTATCTCAGCTAGAGACAAGATACTTGGCTGGTGCTTTAGACAGTAATTCATGATTTTGTCTTGATTAGACTTGACAGTCCACAAAAGGACACCATGCTACTCTGCATAAGGAATAACTGATGTGTTCAGTGTTAGTCACCTCATACAGTTGCATATATAGAATATTGTACTGAATTAACCAAGATTTATTGCTGGTCTCAAACACAGTTGACAAATTTTCACTAAAAAGAGGGAACGTCTTCCTGATCCTGTCCTGGTTCCTCCCTGCACAATAAATGGGAGTGATAGTGAAGGAAAATAAATGAGTTTACCAAGCATTGTGCTGGTCTTTGAGAAAATGTTTGAAATCTTTATCTGTGCCAAGTGCAAGTTGAGGGCTGTCAGGGTGGGTCAGTGTTTGTCATGGCTGTGGGAGTATTGTTTGAACTGATTCTGCAAGAAATCAAGCAGAAGGAGCTTCCATTGCCACTGGTAGAAGGTGTTTGTTAAAAGAGAAAAATATAAAAGTATGGATACATGTGTTTAATATCTCAAGGGGGCCTCTATATCTTATCTATGGAGAGTTCTCTCACCTCCAGGTTCTCTTACAGTATCCAAGTGAGAAACACTTGAACGTGGCTTTTGCTGTCACAGAGAAATTTGCAAGACTGTGAAAAGAATGTTTTTGTGATGCATGTGTACACAAAACATCCTGACTACAGGAAGGAAAAGAACTCTGGTCACTGACCTACTTTTAAAATGCAGTTTTACTGTGAACATGCTTGTTCCCTCCTTTTGAATGTGCTGGTTATAGATAGTTATCTATTCATAAAAGGGAAAGGTGAAGATATGGATTTTTATCACTTTCCCCAGACAACTGAAATGGAGAGTCCAGTGGGTAACTGTGTCCCTGACACACACACACCACACCCCAAAACTACCACTTTTGCTCCCTAACTACTCAATTTCAGAATCAGTAATTCATTGCTGTCACCACCCCATCGTGGTTGCCAAGGACCTGAAGGGAATAGAAGGGGTGTGCAATGGAGAGAATAAAGTTTTTCATGATACCTACTTATATTAAGAAAACGTAAATAATATAACAATTAGGACTATATGGTTTCTTCATTTGTATTTCTCTCTGTCTCTCTTTTCTTCCTGTCTCTTCCCTTCCCCTTCCTTGTCCCTACCACCCTTTCCATCCCTGATGCCTTTTTGTATAGCCTCAATTGAAGAGGAACCAACCTCATCAGGTATGAATAATTTATATTACATCTGGCTCGCAGTAAACATTTTTGGAGAAGCTTCTTTCTCATAAACCATTTTAAACAGGTTTACTTCATGTATAACATGCTAAATAGACATATCAGATTTGGGGTCTTTCTTCTTCTGTCTGGTCCCCCTTCCTTTTGTCTTTTTTCCCCTCAATTTGAGAAGAGCAGGAGATATTCTCCTCCACTAGCAATTAAAAATCTTCTCAACTTCCTTCGTTTTCATCTCTTCTTTGGTTAAGATGGCATATTCACTGGGCTTCAGACAACAGAACAGGTCAAAGGCAATCAGGCGTTAAAAAAAAAAAAAAAAACAGGTTTTTTTTTTTGTTTTGCTTGTGGGGTTTTTTTTTGTTTGATTGGTTGGTGGGTTGGGTTTTTTTGTTTGGCATTTTTGTTTTATTTTCTAGTGTTAGTTTTTCACCTGTCTTTATCCTGGCGAAACTCAGCCATCTGCATGACCCCTCAAAACTGACATCCTTAAAAGATAATAGGGAAAAAAGTAGTGAGAGAGGGGAAGGACAGCATATGCAGGAACATCCTGGTCAAAGAAAACATTCTCCAAATGATGGCTTGGGTATCTGCTCAGAGAACTTTTATTTCCATTGACAAGCTGCCAAGGAGTGGGAATGGTTACCATCAAAGCCATAAAAATTAATTTAGGAGCTCCTCAAGACTCACAAACATGTAACGTTTATTCTAGAGTGAAGATTTACTATTTCTAATTAATTGGCAATCCATTAGCTGGGGAGTATTTAAAGGAAAAAAGAAGACAATGCACCAAAGAAGAATGCCACTGAGCAGCTTAACGTTTTTGAAACAGCATTGAGTTGTACAAACTCAGTGAGCTAAAACATCAAATAAATGGGAATCACTTTACAGTGGCTTGTTAAAAGAAGGAAAGGCCTCCAGAGGGCCAAAAGAGAAAAAGTGAGATAAGTGAATGAGGAGATGAAGATGGTAAGGAAGGATTGAACACTGTTTACATGCTAACCTACAATGGGGGAGCAATATAAATAATTAGGGTAGAGCAGAGAATAATAAATGAAAGGACAGAGAGCAAAGTGAAGAATAGAATATGAGAGAGAGAATAGTGAAGATTAGCACTGAATACAGAAAGAAGCAAAAGAGAGCATTTAACACGAGTGTAGCAGAGGAATGAGCAGGAACCATGACTGAGATGAGAAAAAAACCACTGTGAAACCGGGAAAGGGAGAATTTGGGGAAGAACTGCGGAGCTCTAACACAACCACATGGACCACATACTATAATTTCTGAGCATCAGCTTTCAACTATACATTTCTTGAGAGATCTGTCAGTCTTGAAATTTCTATGGAAAATATCTGAGTAGAAACCTATTGCAGCCATTCAATAGAAGTGCCAGTCAAAAAAGGAGATGTTTTTACACAGGAAAGAGCAAAAAACCCAACCTTTTTCCATTTATGGAGGTGGTTTAAATGCACATGCTTCTTAGAGATAGAGTTGCTATGGTTGTGTGTTGTAAAGCCATCATTTCTCTTGTGATTAGTGGATCATCTCACGAAGGCATGGCCTCCGTCTCTGCATTTTGAACATCAGTGATGTTTTTCCTGAAAGCCCATAACTGTGAGCTGGCCAAGCTAACCAGACAGATCAGATGAAAATGGGTAAATGGAGGGAAGTGGAATTCTTAAGACAACCACTTGGATTCCACTACAGAAATCATCTATTCTAGGAGATAAATCTATGAATAAAGTACAATCTAATATTAATTTCTGTCTTAAAATTTTAGAAACAGTACTAGCTCTTCAGATGCTTAATAATTTATAGTTTCTATTGATTTTGCTATTAGATGTTGCTGAATTGAAAGTAACAGATCAGTGCATTCTTACAGAATTGTTTTAACACAACTTATTTCTCCGTTTGTATTGACATTTACAAAACTGTGGAGTGGTTTGAATCTTGTTTTCCCCCCAGAGGCTAAGAAAAGTGGTAACCCCCAAGGGGTGGAAACCCCTGGAAGTTTTGAAGTTCTGTCCAATGGGCGCTCCTCCAGAAATGTAAACATACCACAAGCAAATGGAAGAGAAGAGTTGTAGTTTGGGTAGTAGGTGAGGTGGCCATGTTGTAGGAGCCACGAGGAAAGGGGCCCGGAGCCCCTCGGGGCCTCTGGGGCCTCCCAGCCCCAGGCTGGGGAGCTGCAGAGACCTGGAACAGCATAAAACTGGGCTAGGTGCCTGTAGTTGAGAGCTGGGAGATGTTTTCCATCGTGAGTGAGCAGAGACAGAGCAGAAACAGTGGTAGCGTCCAGAGGTTATGGCTAAAAGCCAACTGATAAGACCTGAACCAGAGGAGCAGCAGGAACAACATGCAGCACCAGAGAAAGAACTCCTGGAAGGAGAGCCGAGGAGAAGAGAGCCTGCAGCAGAGTTACAGAGTTCTGGGGGTAAGAACTGATACCAGATCCCCCCAAACTCCTTTGATCCCTCTGAGAAAAAGAGGGAGATGGACTCCTATTTTGGAGAGCAGTTTTGGACATGCAGCACCAGAGAGAGAGAGAGAGAGAAGAGCTGAGAAGCTCAGAGCGTCCTGGGAAGCTGGACTGGGACGGAAAGGAATGTGGAGGAGGGCTTCGCCCCCCCGCTGCCTTGAGACAGAGCACGGAGCTCTGCAAAGGGGAATTTGAATCCCCTGAGGAAAGGGACTGCCACGAAGACCCCTGAGCTTCGTGGTATGACGTGGTGACGCGAGCTTGTCCCTGCTACGCAGTCCACGGAAGAGAAAGACCCTCATTTTGGAGACGACGGGCCAAGGGGCTTGGAGACCCCCTTGTGTGTATTGAACAGAGATCCAGCTACAACAATCCAGTTACTGCTGCATGCATGAGATAAGGAGACCTGCTGCCTTAGAAGAGACTCCTGCTTGGGACTGGAAGGGATCTGTCCTTCTTTCCCTCCTGGACTTTTATTTGGAGGGGAGAGGAGATCTGATCCCTTGTAAATACATATGTCATGGTAGAGATAGTTGGGATCATGTGTATAATGTATTATGATGTTTATTTGTACAGTCATTGTAATATATTCCCTTTCCCCCATTCTGAGTCTGGTTGTGTTTTGTCTGGAAAAACCCATCTCACATTGGGTTGAGATGTGGGAGGTGAATGGAGCTAGGGTATTGGATTTTGGGGCTATCTCAAACCATGACAGTTCTGCTTAAAGCACATTCCTCTTCCTCAGAGTAGAAAGGTAGCCATGCAGTCTGGAATTTGTAGGCATGCTGAAAAATAAACAGAAACTGCATCCAAAGCCTCATGCACTTACCTAGAGACTTCCACAGTAATTTCAGGGGGATGTGCCTGGTACAGGACGTTCTATCAAATACCAGATTTTACTCTTTTCCAAAAGAAATTTTAAAAAAAGAGCAGAAAGTTTCCTCCATTTTGTGAAATGTATCTGTGTATTATTCATACAAATATTTTTCCAAACAATACCTTTACTTGTGAAAGAACATGAGATGGGACAAATTGCAGCTAATAGCTTTATGAAGACTATGAATATTATTTCTGCATCTTATGAATATTATAAACTTTTAATTGACCTGTCATCAGGATCAAAACTAGAATTGCTTTTCCTATTTGATCAGAGGGGTAAAACAATGTTATTTTCCATAGTCCACTCTTTTGGATGGTGTCCAGCTGCTCTGACAACATCATCCAGGAGGAATCTTGTAGAAGTGAAGTTACTAAAATTTTACTCTGTGTTGCAGGCACTAGATTGAAGTTTACTATTGAAGGTTGCTATTGAAGGTCACTAATCCTGTAATAATAAATGCCCTGTGGTTCTCTCTTTATAGAAATGATAGTTCACAGGATATTTCCATCAGAATGCTTCAGTCTAATTAACTGTAATTATAACCCATCAAATGTGTTTCATCTGAGATGCTTTTTAACAAAAGATAAACAGAGGAGCTTTTCAGATGATCCTCACAGTTTCAACATGGTTTTCCCCAGTATTTCTTCTGCATAAGCATTGGTCTAGACATCTTTTTCCATTGCAGTCTTTTACAGTGTGAGTTTGTTTTAAATTAATTTAGTTGTTGTAGAGATTTAGGATTCAATATATGACAGAAACTTGTTTTCTGAAGACATTACTTAAAAATATCCCTACAAAGACCTTGTGGCACAGTATGTAGGTATATGTATGTGTATGGACAGCTGCATTGAATATCTCCAAACAGTTTATTTTTCCCTTTAAAAATAATATGACTCTTCTACAATTCCCTGTGATATTTAATCTGTTCCCTTTTTATTTAGAATTTCAACTTTTATATAAAAGTAATTATAGCATGTCTTTCCTAAATAAGGAAATAACAAGGGATAATAGACAATCTCTTTTGAAACCCAACAAAAGCTGAAAATGCCTTGAGACTTCAACTGGAAAAATCTCTAGAATGAAGTCTAATTCAGAAAAGAAAATTAAAGGAATTTCAGAAAGGAATTAGAATGGAAAAGTAAAGTACCAGAAGTTTCAGGCTAAAAGTTGTACCAGACATAACACTAGAGAGTTATCAAAGTTACGAAAAATAGATGTCTAAAAATTTTAAGTGCCCACTCTCCTTACTCTAGGAGCATGATATTAACCAATATCTGAAATCAAAATTACTTAAAAGTTATGTGTTTTGTTTTGTTTCTGTTAGAAAAACTCCGTGTTTTTTATTGTTTTGCTTTTTCCCTGGATTTCTTGTCTTTAAGAAGCCTTTTAAAGAAGGGCACCACAGTGTGTTGTCTTAGTGTTTCTTTTGGAACCTACTTGCAGAATAAAAAAATTATGGTTTGGAGAAATAAAAATACATTGAAAAAGATGAAAAATTAAAAGTAGTTATAAATTACTTTGGTCAATAGGTACTTCAAAGCTGACTTACTGAACAGAGGCTTTAATTCTTATGAATTATTCTTATGAGGGCATTTCTCATGAAATTAATGGTTCCTCAGAAATAACTTTCCTCATGGGACGTGGTGAGTTTAAAAAAAACCAAACAAATCGACAAGCAAAAACAAATGAAAAATTGAATTTATATTATAAAAATGTTATAAAATAGCCACAGTTTTGGCAAAAAAAAATGCTTTTTCTTTTTCTAAATATGCTTCTATTTAAAAATTCACTGAATTTTCATTTTAAAACACTGGACATAATATTATTAAAATCCTGGGTTTAACCTTGTACCGGTTTAATTTCACTTTGATATTCATAATATCAAATTTTTATGGGTTTGTTTTTCAATAACTATTTGTGATGGAAGTTAGAATGGTTCTACTTGGCACCATTCTAGATAACTTTATACTGGACTGTTTAAAATAATTTTATATTAGATAGTTTGGAAAATGAGTAGGTTTTAATGAGATATTGGGAAGAAATTCTTGGCTGTGAGGCCCTGGCACAAGTTGCCTAGAGAAGCTGTGGCTGCCCCATCCCTGGAAGTGTTCAAGGTCAGGTTGGACAGGGCTTGGAGCAACTTGGGCTAGTGGAAGGTGTCCCTACCCATGGCACAGGGTGAGGCTGGATGATCTAGGACATTCTGGGATTCTATGATTCAAATATTCAATAGGTCTTTTTCTTGAACAGATTAATATTGTAGCCAATTTTTCATTGTCTTTTCTTCCTCCATGTCAGAAAATGTTTTTACCATTTGTTGCTGCATTGCTCACCAAAAGGCAGATGAGATCCATTTGCTTAAAGTTCTGGACATGAGTCAGTGATTCTCAGAGTCACATTATGACTTCAAACGAAAACATTTGAGATCTTACTGACATTGATGTTTACACAGGAATTATCCATATATCCTTGTATAATAACTGTACCATATGTATTCTCTACAAATACTCAACTGATTGTGAGTTTGAAACTAGATTTCTTCCTGAAAATAATGTCATTTATAATGACCTTTATTGAATGTAAAAAAAGTTGAAATTAGAACTTCTTTGATGATTACTGTGATGGTTTTTGGAGCCAGGTGATCTTGAAGGTCCCTTCCAAGCCAAACCATTCTGTGGTTATCAGAAAAGAAAAACAACAAACCAGATTTTGTTTATAAGTCATTGAAATGAAAATTAAAAAGGAAAAAAAAACCCACACATGAGATACTTAATCTGCTTTCTGTGTCACCTTCAAAACATCAAGGATGCACCCTGTTCAGTCTCAAGGACTTCAGTTTTCTGCCCACTGTAGAAGCGTTGTGGTTTTGTGGCAGCTGTCTCTTGGGTCACAGTGATTTTGCTGTGGTGTGCAAAACTATTTCTATTTAACACATTTCTAAGAGGAAATCATCCTTCAGAATTATTCCAAGGGAAAGGATCTACCATTCTCCCAGGGTTTGTAGCAGGGACTTGCTCTCTTGCTGAACTTGGTTTACATATTTGTAGCAATTCAAATTCCTTTTCTTCTTCTTCTTGAAGTGCATATTCTGTTTTTTTTTTTTTCAGTGCCTGAATCTAACTTGTTAATTACTTTTCCATCTATTTCAAGTAAAATATAGACTAAATCAGAAAATTATATAAAGGTCATATTAAACCCTATTTTGATGGAAATGAGGCATATGCAGTAAATATAGTTCTGGATGCTAGGTGGTACTGAGGGCTATTAGAGTAGCACGTTGCATTTAAAAGCAAGAAATCTTGCTTAGGTCAGAAATGGAAATTAATTAGTATTTTCAGCATATCCTTTAGTGAATGTCTGTCCATAGATCATAAAAACAACAGTTTGGCAAAATGGCTCCACTTCTTTTCAAGATTGACAAAAAGGGAGCTAGGAGGTTAAGGTAAGCCTGCAGTGCCGGCAGATGTCTGAGAAACTCATACATGTGGTTTTTTTCCATAATCTGCATAGTTTTTGAGAGTTATATTTTTGGTGGGTATAAAATATTCATCCTAGTGTACAAATACAAGTGGAAGATCATACAGTATCTCGCAAGATAGAAACTGCTTTATGTCGTTGACTTTTTCTTTGGATTTCTTTTCACTTTCTCACCCGAATTTTGAGACATATGTTTTCTAAGATGAAGTTTTTCATCTTTTGCCTCAGACTGAACTTAGCTCAGATCAAGGCCAGGCTGGATGGTGGTCTAAGCACCCTGGTCTAGTAGAAGGTGTCCCTGCCACAGCAGGGGGTTGGAACTCGATGAGCTTTAAAATCCCTTTCAGCCCAAACCATCCTGTGGTTCTAAGATTCTTTTAAACCATCTGTACATAATATTTATTGATACCAGATCTATATCACAGGTTAGCTTTACTTAGGTGCTTTTCCATCTGGAAGCAGTGTTCCCCAAGCAGAGGCTTTGCAGGTGCCTGGACCTTGTTAGGGCAGATAAAAAGAGGTGAAATAGCAGTTTGAGAGACATGATTAAAGCAATTAGAGATTAATATTTTATATTTATTACTTCATCTTCTGAAGATGGAGAAGGAACAGGCAAGATGAACAAACTGCTGTTCCTGTTGCTGTAGGGATCTCAGTGTACTCTGCTGCTCCTTGAGTTGTCTGTGCTTCCAAGAAGAGTACAGGAGAATTATAACAAAAAAGGTCCTCTTTTTTTTGGAGCACAATTTTTTGGAGGTGTTCAAGAAATGATTGGATATGGCACTCAGCCCTCTAGGTTGGATGACAAGGTGGAGATCAGTCACAGGTTGGACTTGATGGTCTGGGAAGACTTTTCCAACCTAAATCATTCTGTGATTCTGTGAAAAGGCTAAGCATGGCAGAGAACAGATAACAAGTTACAAATTACAAGACAGATTTTCCTCTGAGAAGTGTTGCAAACTAAGACAAGAAGTTCCTGGGGAAAGAAGTTAATGGGCAAAAAAATGGGATCAGTGAGTCGAGTATGAGCACAGAGGGAGTGAGTCTGAAGATGTGCAAACAGAGAGAAAGGCAGCAGTGGATTGATCTGCATGGATCTGGCTGCCGTTACGAGTGTTGTTTCCTTCACATCATCCATTAATTTTTTACCCCTTCTTCCAGCGCATTGATGCTTTCTTCCTCTCTCCTCTGTGCCTGTGTTAGCACCTGTGTTGAGCTACATCAGGTTTCTGTTCCAGTTGGAAGTACCGCATCCATAATGCAATTTCTCTGATAGAGCCAGTGTTCATTTGGTTTAGCATCTTGATCTATCTCGCCGTGAAGTCACATGTGTGCGCTCAGTGGAAAGGGGAGTATGGTGGAAATGTGTGGTGAAAGTTAAAGTGAAGAAAAAAAACGCAATAGCCATCTTTGGTGAGATACTGTAATTAAAATGGATTGAAACACTCAAAGATTCCCATCCAGGCATTAGATGTCTGGGAAGTGAAATTAAAAAAGGCAAATACTAATGAAAGCAAACCAAAAAGGAGTGGTGGTTGGTTGGAGATTCAGAACCTTGATGAAAAGGACTCTAGTCAAGAAATAACATCACAAAGAGGCTTATTTTGTGCTTGTGTTAAAGTCTTATGACCATCTTAAAAGCTTTAGATTGAATGTGAAAACATAAAGAGTACTGAGGAAGAAATTTTATTCCTTAACAGTGCAAATTTAAGTGGTTTTTAGTTAGTAAGGCTTTGTGTTGCACATCAATTCAGGGGGCTATGGATGTATTTAATAATGACCCATTTGTGGAACCACTGGTTCTGCACCAAGACAGTACATGATAGCAAAGTTAAAAGCTGTAAATTAAGTATGCTCTTAAAGATGCTAAGTTTGTTTTTCATATGTTTGTCATATTTTTGGACAACAAATCAAACCCTTCCATGACAGATGTTTTAACTCAAATAATAATATTAATTACTGTAAGGTTTTAGTAGTGGAATATATGTTTATGAGTGCTAGTTTTGGCATACATATGGATTTGAAATCCTCACTATCAGTAGTTGTGCATTTGGCACTAAATTGTGACAGAAATGTTTGGGCAGTAGTCTTATTTTTGGAAGGCTGAACAGCAACAGCATGCGTAGATGTCATCTCATTCCGATTTCCTCTTCAAGAGTGAAGAGTCCAATTTATGTCAGTCTTTGCAACCAAAGAAAAGAAACACAAACTTGTACAGAATGAGTCATCCCAGTAAGTTAGATATTTAAAACAAAAAGAGCAGTTATTCCCTTATTTTCTCTACATGTAGATGCAGTGTATGGCTATAGGAGTGTGTTTGGTTAATGTCAGCTAGGAATAAATTCAGAATTTAAGTGAATCCCTTTTTCTGGTTTCTCTGGGGAGGACTACAAGTGAATCTTGAATTTGTGTGGCCCAGTATTGTGGTGTCTGTGCACATATGAGTATGCACATATTTATGAATTGTATCCTGAGGTTTCTGGACCTCACTTTTTGTATAGCTGCTGCTTTCTTATGTTTGCAATCTGGTTTTCCTCACATTAGTTTGTGGTATCTCCTTCCATTATATATTTAGCATGTTGATTGTTCTGTGCTGCAAAGTTTTTGAGCCTACAGAAATCTGGATCCATGTAGAGTTGTACTGATGGTTGCTAAAGATCAGGGTGATAATAATTGTGGTTATATTAAATAAACAAGAGTGGCTGTGATGAGGTTTCCTGAAATTTAATGGTTTTGAGATAGGAGTTGTATGCTCTTGGTGCTGACTATTTCAACGTAAGATCTGTAGATTCTGAGCAAAGTGAACCAATATGAATCTTGCAAAAACCCTTGGTATGGCTGCTGTGCTCCAGTGTCATGTTTGAAGAAGGGTACCAGAAAAGCCTTAAATTGAGAATATGATAAAATCAATTAAAAAAAATAGAAAATTAATCAGGTTAGAAATGAATGTAAAGATTTAAGTATTGCAAGCTCATGTTTTGTTCTGTCCAGTGCGATTAACGAGAGAAGAAAAGAAACAAAGTCCAGTATTTTAATATTAAAACCAAATTGTCACTGTATGTTATCACTATTATTGTTCCCTATGCTATGATGTTAAACAGCAGGATGAATGGGAAACATCCCTCTCTAATAACTCCCTTGGGAATGCCTCTATTGCATAAGTTCTACAGTTTTGTGTTTGGGCTGACATTCTGAAACAGCCAAGAAAACCTTTAACGATAAGTTCAATCATGTATCTTGTATGTTTGTTCTGGCACCTTCTTCTAACATTTCATATCTCTTGTCATTAAATAAATTTATTTTTTATCCATAACTGTGGTCTAGTAAAAAACAACAAATGTACAAAAACCTACTCTGATCCCTGAAAAAAAAAAAAGATGATAATTCTTACAACCATAACTTTTCAGTAATTCATATTTTGTCAGAGTATTAAAAGAACTTATGCATATGCCTAAGCTTGAGCAGATTGGATAACTGCTAAAGTAAGTACAGAGGAAGTGCCAAGGAAAGCTCTCTGTAGGTGGCAAAGTAGAGACAGCAAGGCTGAACTGAGAGAATGTGATACTTCAGTTAAATTCAGTCTCCTTTGAGACTGATTGTATAATCAGGGAAAGATGTGACATTCAGGATAATTTTCTGGTGTGGGTTCATAGGTTACAAGAGGGCTGTGAGAAGCAAAGGTTTGTAGCACATCTTATTCAACCAGCTGGTAGGTGAAATTCATAAACATCAGAAAAAATGGATAAATATCAGACAAAAGAGTATTTCTTCACGTCTGAAGCATCAGTATTTTATTGATCATGATCGTGGATATTCGTAATACCTTACATTGGTGTGGATTTTTAGTGCATCAAAGCCCAGGAATGTTGTAGCTGGCAGATAATGGAATTACCTACAAGGGGAATTAAGCACCCTGGAGGACCAAGAGCAGGATTTAGGGTAGCTTTGACATGGGCTGTTTTCTTTCATCTGGTCTAGGTTATGAATCTCTGCCTCATCAGCTGCTGATCTAGTGCCCAGTTCTCATAGAAATGAGTTTCCCCCTGCACTGCACTATGTTTACTGCTCTTCTGCCTATTTCTAATGTTCCCAAGTAAAAAAATCCCTGCTATCCCAAACTGTTTTGAGTCTTTCACCAGTCTGTACTGATCCATGAGACACCAGCTGAACTCCGGGAGTATCACTGTGGTGTTGAGAAGACCATTAAATCTGTTTTTGTTTTCCACTAAAAGTCTTTTAAGATAAACAGTGCTTTACCTCAGAGCATGAATGTCCATTATAGGTTGAAAGAAAGGACATCTGGCATTCAGCTGTCTTCTGATGTACTGTGTTTAATTTCATCACATCTATACAGTTGTAGTAATTAAAAATATTATTTTGGAAACAACTTTTTTTTCCACCTATATAAAACTGTTACCTTCATTAGTCTTCCTTACAAATAAATACTGTGAGACTTCAAAACAAAATCATAGCAAAATAATTTGCGTAAGATCCACTGAACTGCAAAGTAACAAAATGCTAAATGGAAACTGTCAGTATGACTAGAGGTAAAGAAAAGGGCAAAAGCTTTCATAGTCCTGTCCAGAAATATATTTTCTTTACTTATTTAAGACAAAACTTCCATGGCCACCATGGAGGCTGTGTCTGTGCGATAACTGTTGTGATAAAAGTAATAATTATTTAAATGTAGCATGTTCCCATGAATGTCCAGTTATCTATTGTTAAAAAAATGTTAAAATGAATTCTAACTTTATATACTTTAGAAGTTATTTGAATTGTGTGAAATAAGCTGAGAAATAACTTGGAATTCATAAGTTTTATTGGAATGACTATCTGCAATGAATGAGCCATAGCCCAGGAACAAAAAGGTCTGGATAGAGATTTATATGTTCAACTTGCCTGCAGCACCATATTTCAACATTTACTTGCAAAGCATGAATTAACACTCCACAGTAATATTACAAGTGAATGTTACAGTTATTCATGAATTTCATTAGTTTCAACTTTTCAACAGTATTTTATCATGTTAAAATTACAGAACAGTTTATTTATTAATATACTCCAAGGGAAAGAGTGACAACACTTCAATATCAGATTCTTAATTTTTCTATGTTGACCTGGAATTTCTCAATTTTCATTTTTTAATCTTGCCCCCTAAGTAAGAAAAAAATCTTTCTACTTTTTTTTTCCCTGCAAAACAGTGGGTACTGGGCATTTTTTTTGAAAAAATGCAAATCAATGATCCTGTCAGGTGTACATTCTGCTTTAACCTCCCATGAGCAGGGGTAGGGGCAGAAGGTGTAAAGCAATGTATTTATCATCAAGTCTTGTTCCCAGCTAAAATTTTGATAGTGGAATACAGATAATATGTCAGGAAATTCCAAATAAAGAACTTGCCTCAAAGTGTTTAATTCATGTAGCTAGGTTTGTTTTCATAGCATCTCCTGCTGGTCTTATTCCTCATCATTCAAAACCCAGCTGCAGATCCATATTTTTCAAGCAGACATCCTTCTCTGTGCCTGACTCCATTCCATAACCAGATGACCAATGTTATGGGTCCCCTTTCAGGAACCATGTCCAGCTACCAACTGGACTAGATTAGAGAGACAATATTAGCATGCACTCAGATCATCTATCCTGCGGTAAGGGGAAGTTACTCATGCCTAGTTCATGTCCTCATCTTCTAGAGTCACTCAGGTGAATAATGCCATGCCATTCCCTAAAGGAATAGATTAGTGGCCTTGGGAATGCTGCAGCTTATGCCCCAGCTCTGGCACAAGGCTCTGTTGAAGGCAGAATTTACCTGTGCAGAGAACTGTACTTGGACTTGTTATTACAAACTATTACCTTGTGTGCAAATAACACAAATTGTCATTTTAAATTGAAGCATTTTATATCAGAAACTACCAATCTCCACTATTGCTGAACAGAAATTATTACCAGTACCCACTAAAACAGGTCAGTATTTTCACCCAGGTACAACTAACTCAATGAGGACCGTATTAATCAGGAACAATTAACTTATATTTGTGCTGTGGATGTTGCTGGTGCTAAGGAAACAGGTATCAAGTGATCCTACTGTATATCTTCCAGTCTGAAGGCTCATGAATGCAAACATGGGTTGTGATTTTAAATTGGGATTCTTATTCAGTGTGTGGCTTTCTGAGTTGACAAGAGACAGATATGAAGCAGGAATGGGAGATGAGAAGGAACAATGATCTACCTCAGACAGGAGTAGGAGTTAGAGAATAGTGACAGAATCTGGAATTCACAGGGATTTATGGTTAGATTTTTACATTAAATTGGAAGGGTTTGATGACAGATTGGGAAAAAGATGGAACAGGAAAGAATATATTTCCTCTGTCCTACATCCTCAGGGAAATAAATGACTGGAATGTAAGTCTTGTCTATTTCCTTTGGTTTCTGCTGTGGACAACTTTATGCCCATTTGGGCTATATATATTTCACATTTAGTGATTCTCTTTCATCACTTTTTAATAATATTTCATATCCTAAGGATAATCACCCTCTGAGATTCTTTTCTGCTGTTTCTGTGTCATTAATGCAACATAAGTAATTAAGACCTGACTCATACAAATATGAATAGCCTAAGTTTAGGCTGTTGCATTTTTTAGTTCCTACTGGAGTGCTCATCAAGAGGACTAACTGGATTTTAATCTATTTGCTGTTATAATTAAGGTTCACATAGGCTTTGTAGGTTTTTTCTGTTTTCCAGTAATTAGCAGAACATGATGAAAAAGGATGGGAAGTCCTGATCATTGGCAAAGTGCAGTGAAACAATGGAAACTGATGCCTTCATATACAATGACAAGAATTATGAAGATAAAAATAGCACTGTTGCACAGAAATCCAATTAGCATTGAGATTCTGCGTTAGGCACCAAACTGTGTATAGTTTCCTTATTGCTGGGTCTGTTTTACTTAAACAAAATACCAGTGCAATAAACAGAGATATGAATTTGTTTCAATCACATAGAAAATGGATTTTGAGAGTTTATTTTAATGTAGAATCTGTAGACGTTAGTGTTGTCAGGGCTGCTCTTTTGAACTGAATCTCTCAAACATCCCAGCTGAAAACTGTAACATTTCTCTCAATGTTCCAACATTAAAAATTCAAGTATTTGAAATTTTTCAGCCAAGTTTTTTACAAAATGAAAGATTCTCTGTATTTGGACAGTTGATCTTTCAGAAACAACTGAAAAATGAGTGTGCAAAATATTTCTGACTTAAGTTGGAAAATTAAGCTGGCTTTAACAATGGTACAAAGTGAAAAACAAAAAATGGAGTGTAACAACTAATCTGCCACACTTAGGTCAGCAAGAGCAAAAGTCATGACAGAAATAGGATCATCTAGGAAAAAAATAATGATGCTGCTGCCTGAGTGTAAGGCTAGAGCAGGAAAAGAAAAAGGCCCTGAACCTGTATTTTCTGTAAACAGAGTAAGTATTCTCTGGGGAGGTAAAATCCTCCTGTGGAAGGTGATGCAGAGATGCACAATAAGTCACACAATAACTTGCTAAGCAGATTTGTGAGAGAGCTGGTGGGGTAAGAATACTGTGGGCATTGTTCAGAAACACATATTTAGGTGACAAAGGGTATAAAGAGGTGAAAAACAGGTTTGAAGATGGGGAAGGAAAGTTCTCAGGCTTAGATACTGAGGAGTATGGGAGAAATAATGAGAGACTACTTGGGGAAAATGTCTTGTAGTGCATTGAACTCTTTCCCCAGCTTTTAGAGAATTGTCATGTCTCATCCTCTGTGGTATCACTACACCGCCTGCTACACTGACCATGCCTCAAATTTGGGTATAATCTGCCTTTCTCAATCAATGACAGAGTAAGGTGAGAAGCTTAAGACTATTGAGGAAGGCACTGTGTAGCCATCAAGTTTAAACTGCATCTTTTCAGAAAATATTCTAGTTATTCAGTTAAAAAAAAGGTTGGGAGATGGCTGGACAATCATCCTAAATTTCTTCCCTGTAACAGAATTCTACAGAGTAGAATTAGAAGGGAATGTGCAGAAGTGACCTAAAGCATTTTGCACTCAAGGGGTGAACCTTAGCTTTTGCTGCATCCAGATGAAGACACCTTGATCATTATAATCAGCACGCTCCATTTCCTGTATTAAAAACAAGATAAATATTTAATCACAGTGCAATTAAGTCTGGATTGGTGCCATTAGTTTATAATAGGTAGACAGAATCTAATACGATACTAATCCACTTATGAACCAGGCCGAATAGATTTATTTATTTATTTATTTTTGTTTCCAAAGCTGGTATCTTGAGAATGTTAATGAGATGACAGTTTTTGTAGCTCCTAATTGTTTTACTGCTTACATGCATTAACTGAAATAACATATCGCTATCAGTTAATGTTATCAATATTCCACATAAACTATGAATGGTGTTCTGCAGTGCCTACTCTTTTCAAGTTAAAATAACCAAACAAAAAGCAAGGTCTAATACATATTTATTGACACAAAGTACATTCATATTCTAATGGTAAAATAGAATCAATGGAAGCAAATTCAAAAAGGAAATCATGCAAAATACATTGATGCATAGGAGCTACTGTGGCTTGATTTATTCCTTTATCTCTTTGTTTCACAAATATTCAAGTTTACTGGACAAGCAAGAATATTATACTTTCAGAAGATTTGAAGGACAGGATAGTTCAAAATACATCAAGTTCAACTTCCATGGGCTTTAGTTAAACCAAGAGACTCCTTTATTTTCTTAGACCCATGTCATGATGCACCAGTATAACTGGAGCTGGGCCCTAAATTTTTGGATGTTTATTTAAGTAAGAAAGAACAAATAGTGCACTACAGCATATTCAATCATCACTGCAGATGCATCATCCTTAAGCGGCAGAATAAGCATATTTTCTGGAAGACATTTTCCTGATTGCAGTGCCTTCTGGTAGAAGGTCAATAGCACATCTGCTGGGAACAGGTTCTTCCAATGCATTCAAAGCTGTGCCCTACAAAGCACGCAGCTGAAACGTGGTGAATAAATATGCTGTGCTTTGGACAAGAAGAGTGGTCTTGGACAATGGTAGTTTTCTTCTATATGCAGGTGAAATCTACAAAATACCTGAGCAGAAGCTTAGTCTTAATCACAAAGGTGGTGCAGAGGCTCAAGGTGCAGGTACAGGTGGGACCTGACTCCTGCACTGCATCGCTGGAATGGATCTGTGTCGTTGTGTGCTTGAATGTATAGGCAAGATGAGATATAAGTGTGTGTCTTGGTATGATTTATTGATCCCCAGAGCTCAGCAGATGCAGGATCATTTCTGTCAAATTGTTAAAATAGTCTCTGAAGCATCACTACTGCCATGCAGGAACACAGCTGGGGACATTCAGAACCAGCCCCTGTGTCAGGTAAAGCCTTCACTACAAAGCTGAATTATTAGACAAAGTAGTAAATGTGGACAAGATCAGAGACCCTCAAAAGCTTTTGTTATACTCCTGCCCTTTATGTGCAATAAAGGAGTTTTCTGTTAAAACCTGTGGGAACATTCCTGCTGAATTTGAATGTGTCTCTGTGGAAGACAGTCTCTTTTGAATAGGATTATGTTGTATTTTGGATTTGTGTCTGCTGAAGTGTGAATTCTATAATCTCACATTTGAAAGGGCAGACCTTTCAAAAACTCATTTTGAGTTTTTAAAAGGGTGATGAGGAAAGAAAAAGGTCAATATACTTCAGAAAAAAGGTGGCCTATCATCTGTGCATATATAGGTGGTATGATTTTTAACAGTGTGAAAAAAACATACATGTTGGAAAATTATGTCAAATATAAAGACTCAGAGCTTAGGCTCATCTCAGGTATTTATAAGATATCTAGTGCAGATTTTCACTCATTCCCATTGCAGGATCCTTCATCTTTGTTGTCAGGGTGCAGGAACTGATAAGCAGAAGGGTTAGAGTGTTGGATTACCTGGACACTGAGCTTAATTCAGTGAGATAATCCTTAACTTCTTCCTCATGGGAAGCCTGGGCCATTCTAGCTCCAGCAGCAGGGAGGCTAATTCTAGCTGCTTTTGCACATATTAATTTCAAAACACAGGAGCTCTTGCTGAGTGATCTCTGTCACAGCCTATTTTGAAGAATTTGCTTTGGCAGAGGGAGCATCTAAAGAGACATGTATGATCAGAACATAGAGGAAAACTTCAAACTACTGATGCTATAACAGTGTGAGAGCTCTCCGATGAAGATTCAAACTTATTAGTGGGAGGAAAACACCCTCTTTGACATTTGTGTAAAGCCAAGAAGGACTTCAGAAAAGCTAGTGCTACAAAGGCAAGCAGTTACAGAGTGGTTTTGTTTAAAATGAAAACTAACATAATTTGATACCTTTAATTAGTTTGATGATAACTCCCAATATTTGTTTTGATGGCATTTGTAGCTTATTATATCATGAGAGCAACATTATCTATTAGTCCTACTTCAGTAGTATTCCACAAAATAAATGAAGCAATTAGCTCTGTTGTTAACAGTATCTTCATCTTGATGTATATCAAGGTCAATATCAAATTTAGTATTTTTCATAAAAGTTGCATTATTTCTATATGAAGAGAAAATGGATAGATAAATACTATCAAAAGTGTTAACATTTCTATTTCACTGTCTTTAATTTTACTTTTAAAAAATCTAGTGATTTTGCATGTTTTACTCCATTGGAGTACATATTTCTTTTTTTTCTCTCTTTATATTTTTCATATTCATCACTTAATCTTGACTTAGTAAGAAATGATAGGGTTTTATGTTTGATCACCTTCCTGTTTTAGCTCACTTTCAGGTATGGGGAATAACACTGGGAGGAAGATGTGATTGATGTAGATTTCTTGTTTAATAACATCCTCTGAAACTGCCTGGTGTTTTTGAATGTCTTCAAAGCATCAGTAGATTTTATATTTAGAAAAAAAAAAAAAGAAAAGCTTATACTATTTGTTAGAAGCATGAGAAATGGGTTATTTTACAGATGACTATCATTGAACTGGTTTCTTTGCTTCCCTGGCTTTTTTTCCTAAAAGCAAACTAATGGTTTCTCTCAAATATGTAATTTGCACTTCAGTATTGTATGGTAGAAGATTTTCTTATGAAATTTCAGTTGAACGTACTCATCAGAGAAGAAAATAGATAACATGATTCTGTCTTAAGCCACTTTGCAACTCTATTGAGGATGTATTTTTTTGATTCATACGTCTATAAAATCTCAGAGGTTTTTGGTGAGAACATCTAAAATTTAAAACCTGCTATGCTGTGAGTTAACTTTCAATATTTTTTTCAAAAATAGCATGAGATTTCAACTGAATAAGAGAATGATGTATTTTGGACTCCACTTATTATGTTGGCTAATACCTCTGGAAATGAACAAAGTACTGAAAAGAACAGCAAAAGTGAATAGATCTATTACTTTGAGTGCACAATTAATCTTGCTGACATTATTTTATATAAACACAGATAAAAATGCCTGGAGACCATACCATTGAATTCTTCTGCTCATTAATATTGATCAAATGCTGTTCTCTTTGTATTGGAAGCCACTTAAAGATTACCTGTAAAAGTATTACAATGCTATTGATTTTAAAAACCCAGTCCCTGAAGTCCACTGTTGTTCAAAATTAGTTGACAGGTTTGGTTTCTTCTTTTGTTGGTTTATTTGGAGGGGTTTTTTGTGTTCTTGTGTTTTTTGTGTGGTTTAGTTTTTTTCTTTTTGGTTGTTGTTTTTGCTAAAAAAAAAAAAGAATGGGTTTGAACTTGCTGCTATAGACCTGAGTAAGAGAAAACATTAATCAGAAGGTGAGGCAATTAATTATACTGCGCTCAATACCATGTTGTTTAAAAGCCTACATATCCCTATGGAAGCTAACTGGAACCCCTCATATCTGGAAGCTGTACCTAGACCTTACATACCATTTTGGGGTCTTAAATGGAATGATGGCAGGATTAGGGCCCAAATCCTTCAGGACACTCAAAACTGCAGAACTTGTATCAAGGATCCTGTACACTCAGTTAAAAAAAAAAATAATAAAAAAAATCATATGTTTGGGTTAAATATTCTGAAGATGTGTGAACTGAGAGGCTAGTTCTCTGGAGAATTAGGAGAAACAAGGTAGGATGATACAAGCTTTTTAATTTTCAATCAGTCATTGCTTTAGAACACAGATCAGTCTAACCCATGTCCTTATTAATAAATGAATGTTAACTAGTGAAAATTAGGTGATTGTTTTTTGTTAATTTCAGTACATTTAATGAGAATGTTTTGTTGCTCTAAAAATAATTTTTGAACTACCAGTTTCTATTAACAACAACAATAAAAGCAAACAAAAATACCTAAAGCAAAATACTTAACATTGGCATTGAAAATAATGTTATTATTTATCTATAACCAAATAACAACCATAATTAGGGGAAAAAAAGTCCATATTGTTGGTGTGGGGTTTTTTTCCAGAAAGAAGGCATCATAGAAGACAAACATCGGTTAAAAATACTGCCATGCACCAGTATACTTATTACTGTGCACCTCAAATGACCTTTTAAGCCTTTGTATTTTGGACTGATCTGAGAAAATGCAAAATATAAAGAAAATCAATGGAAGTTCGCTGAACACGTGCTTAACAAGCTATATGGACAAAGCAGCAAGCCAAATGAAAAAGTAATCATTAAAAGATTTGTTGTTCTTGGAAGATTAGAGGTCTGCTTGCATAGAAACTATTAATATATGAGGCTACCTGCACCTACTCCCCAAATTGCAGCACTGTGATAGGGGCTCGAAAAAAACCCCACATTTATATTCATTGGGAGACCAAAAGTACAAATTATGAAATATGATTTTTCCCAAAATATTCTGATGGAGAAAGAGCATGAACAGAACCAGTGATAATTGAAACACATAAGCCTTCCTTGCCCTGATGATGTATGTTGTCTAGAATTAAGAATGTAATGTACCATTACTTTTAATGTGTAATGCAGAATGTGGATGGAGAAAGGCAAAACAGGCAGCAGCCAGGGTCCTTGTTTTCATCTTCATGATTTTTGCCCTTTTTAAGTACCAAATGCATTTGGAATAAGCTACTGTATATTTGTGTCCCTTGTTTTTTGAGTTCAGTGAGACATATCCTGTGTTTAATGATGTAAACAAAGCATAAATTCTTCAGGGATGTGTCTTGGCTGATGACATAACTTGTAATAGAAATGTGCACCTGGATGTCAGCAACAACATTGGCAATTATAACTTGGGAATATGCTGTCATTCAGTTAATTTTTATCTTCTGCAAATTAATATTTTCTTGGAGAGTGTGGTTTTCACTAATGAAACATTTGATGAGTGCTGCTGCTATGAACATCTCTCAGCCCACAATTTGTAATTGAAAACATGAACTAATCAGCAGACCCTCAGAAACACTAAACTTACAGCTCTTTTAAGTTTAAATCACTCAATTCAATCATTCATTGGTTCAATATGATGAAGTGTTGGGTCACAATAACCCCATGGAACACTCCAGGTGGGGAAAGAGGGGCTGGAAAGCTGGAAAAGGCCCTGGGGGTGCTAGGGACAGCGGCTGGACATGAGCCCAGGTGTGCCCAGGTGTGCAAGAGGCCAGTGGTCCCTGTGCTTTCCCAGCCATGGTGTGTCACAGGCCCAGGGCAGTGCCCGTCCCTGTGCTGGGCAGTGCTGGGGCCACACCTCGAGTGATGGGGACAGTTCTGGGCCCCTCAGACAAGAAACACATTGAGGGGCTGGAGCATGTGCAGGGAAGGGAACAGAGCTGGGGAAGGGTCTGGAGCACCAGGAGTGGCTGAGGGAGCTGGGGGTGGGGCTCAGCCTGGAGAAAAGGAGGTTCAGGGGGGACCTTCTCATTCTCTGCAACTCCCTGACAGGAGGGTGGAGCCAGGGAGGGGTTGAGCTCTGCTCCCATGGAACAAGGGACAGGACAAGGGGAAATGGCCTCAAGCTTTACCAGACGAGGGTCAAGTTGGACATTAGGAGGAATTTCTTGCTGGAAAGGGCTGTCAGGCATTGGAAAGGGCTACCCAGAGAGATGGTGGAGTCATCATCCCTGGAGGTGTCAAAGGAATGACTGGACATTGCACTCAGTGTTCTGGGCTGGGTGACAAGGTGGGGAGCAGGCGCAGGGTGGACTTGATGGGCTGGGAGGGCTTTTCCAATCTCAGTGATTTCATGATTCTGTGATTCTGTAATTCCCAGTGCTGATTTTCAGTAAATTATGTCATAGAATTCTTTTCTGTTTTGTTGGGGTTTTGGTTTTGTTTTGTTGTGTTTTTTTTTTAATAAGGATGCAGTTGAATGATTATGAGATTGCATTTCAATAGGCAATGAGTACCATCTTTCTGTGTGTGTTGCAAAGGTTGCAAATAACATACTTTATATTGAATTCACACACAGACTTGAACATGAGGCTTTCTAATCAATGATTGCCAGTTTTTTAAAATGAGATTGGGAAAAAAAAATATCACCAAAATGCCAAGTGTTTTCTCCTGGTAAGAGTCATATTGCAGGTGGTATTAATAAGATAATAAAATGTAAAAAGCTTGTATCATGTGCTGTTAAATGAGTAAACTTTAGACCTTAGGCCAAAAATTCTGTTATTTAAAGGTATTTAAAGTTATAGTAATTGTAAACCTAACAGATCAGATCTCACTGCTGAAATTTTATGTATCCTAGCATGTGATTTGTTGGGGAAAAAGAATATTTAGTCAGTAGAGCTTTTTGAAATCATTTTGATGTGGATGTGCTACGAAAGCACTCAGTGGAAAAGGAATAGCTGGTTTAGTAGCTGCAAAGTGCTGGCCTAGATCATCACATATTCAGAAAGTCACCCAAAACCATAGCAAAAATCTCTTCAGACTACTAACTTGACATGTAGCAATCATTCGGGGATATTGTACATATCACTCTGTACATTATAAGCATGTTTGATTAATACCTGTTTCCTCAGTGATGTAAAAGTTAGAATGCCCTTTATCTTTAATAGGAGAGCAAGATTTAACTTCTCTATCTCCTGTCTTCTCTTACATTAAAAAATAATGCTGTGATTAATGAGTAATGATATGCTTCATATTTTTTCTTGTTCATAAAAATCTATACTGACAAGTTATCTGAAGTAAGTGAAGGATGTGTTTTAACTGGGTTAGTGGAATGATGATGATGATGATGGAATATAAAGCTATCCATAAGGCATTTTATTTCTTTAATGAATGCTTATAAATGACTGAAATTATTATGCTTGTTGCTATGTGTGTATACATTCTTTTCTTCTTTTTTCCCCCCTCTCTCAGGACCCTGCATTCCTAATCCATGTCATAATGGTGGGATATGTGAAATTAGTGAAGCATACCGAGGCGACACATTCATAGGATATGTTTGTAAATGTCCAGAGGGATTTAACGGGATTCACTGCCAGCACAGTAAGTTCCACATGGTAAATTTTATTGTATTTATGGATAGGAACTTTTTTATAGTCTGTTAAGGATTAATGTGGAAATCTGATTTTCTTAAGTATATCAGACTTTACCCTTTATATTGTGAGTCAGCTAAAACCACTAAATACTACTACTACCTTCAGAAAATGACCTACCTACCTGCTGAACACAACAGTGTATAATTTGCTACACATACTTTAGAGCACAGCAACAACAAAGTAAATACATTTTACATGGATTTAATGGAAAAGCATATTTGAAATAGTAGAGATCTCTTATCTCAGTATTGTTTGTGGGTTTGCTTTGATTAATGCTAGACAAAAAGAGGAAAGAAATACTGAAAAGAAATTTCTGAATAAATAGATCTTCTAGATCTTTCTTTACCTATGTCTTTAAAATTTATTAAGAAATGTTTTAACTCACAAGACTTAAATTCAAAGATAGAAGCACTAGGCTTAAATTGAATGTACATTTAATCCTGTCTACAACAGAGTTCCGGGATCTCTTTCTAATCCTTACCACTTATTTGAAGGGTATTTCTTGTTTTTAGGTGAGACTCCTAGACTTACAGTGTGTAGCTACAGAACTGACAAGCAACCATACAGGAAAAGAAATCTTGAATGTGCTGGATTTGGCTGGAGCAGACTTAAGTTCCTTCACAGTAGCTGGTGTGGGGTTGGGTTTTGAATTTGTGCTGGAAACAGCATTGCTAATCAGGGATGTTTTAGTTACTACTGGGTAGTGCTTCCACAGAGTCTGCTTCTCACACCACCCCACCAGTGATCAAAACCAGTTAGTAAGGGAGTTCATCTGCAAGTGACTGATCAGGTCACATGCTAACCTATAAACATAACCTGTATTATCTGTCAGCTGAATAGAACCTGGGCGGTTTTCCATATGCAAAACTCATTTAGAACAAGTGCTTGCCTAAGGAGAGACTCATGAGCCAAAGTTTTGGGGGTTTATTTTGTGCATGAGTTGGTTCTTTAACCAAGAGCAGCGTAGTTCTTAAAATCTCAAATTATTGCTGCATTTGGAAGCCAACCATTACTCAGAAGATAAAAACTCAAGTAAAACTCAAGAATCTAGTTCCATTTGCATGTGAAAGATTAATTCACTCATTCAGATCAGGCTGAGTAAGTACTGAATCCAGCCTGAATTAATTGCTCCATTTAGATACTTGTCTATAATTTGGAGTGTCAGTGCAGTCCAGCTCAACTAACTACTAATACAGTCCAGCTCAACTAACTACTTAATGCTCATTATGTCCCTTAAATACCCAATGGAAAGTGTCTCCAAAGACATTCAATTTCATTAACTTTGGTCACTCTCTCAGTTAATTACGTAGGTAATGTAGGCAGTTCCACTGAGTTAATCTGGCGAAAATATTTTGGAGTGATTTTATCACAGTTATTTCCTGGGTCACCAGTATCCTTTCAAAAATATTGAGATATGTAACAGTTAGCAAATGATCCTGGTAATCAGCAAAGTGTATTTATATCAACTTCAGAACAAAGTAAAGCTCTCACACAACTGATCCAAGTTCACTGAGGGGAGACCAGAACCCATGGAGGCAGCTAAAGAAATTTGAGAGAAGACAAGTTTAATGTGAGCAATTACTCTTTGAGGGACAATGAAAATCAACCCTTTTCAGAAAATCTGATTTAAGGTCTGGTAATAAATCAGATGCACTATGTAGATATTCAGAGGCTCTCTAAGGATGTGAGCTGTGAGAAGCAGCCAAGGAGGTCTCAAAATCAGGGAGAAGTATGGAATTTTCAGTGGTGGACTTAATATGACTCTTTTATGTTATATCACTTTAGCTCAATTCACAGAGTTCCTTTGATACAAATTCCTCAGCTTCATAAAGTTTTGTAATTCAATTCTGAACTCACTGTAAATCATGTAAGAAGTCTGTCGAATTTATCATAAAAAGATAAATTAAAATTACTTCATTGCACGGCATGTTTCTTCTTCTACACATCAAGAATTCCAAAAATCACATTATCATTCTCTTGAACAAGGCTTTTTATCTTGGATTTCTTCATATCTAATATTATGTTGTGAAATCAATTAAGGTAGGTGATTGATTTTGCAGTTGAGACATATTCCCAAAGCTATTATTTTTTTATTCACTTCAACAAACATCCTGTCAATATTTCTGAGATTTGTTGACCTCCTACCCATGTAAATAATTAATATGTAAATTGTAAAAGAGATCATTAGCAGTTTCACTGATTGCATATTCTTGATTTAATACAAAACTGATATTAATTGGCAATGGTTGTCTGAAAAGATTCTGATTATCCAGTGGCAAAAAAAAACCCAAACAACAAACAAACAAACAAACAAACAAACCAAAACAAAACAAAAACCAAAACCAAAAACAAACAACCAAAACCAAACCAAACCAAAACAAAAAAAAACAACTTCCCATTTCAAGGCTTATAAAGTAACCAGGATTTGGAGAGGAAAGTCTACCTCAGGTAAAAACCTGGGCAGGTTTGAAACCTAGGTAGGAGGTTGGAACTAGACAATCTTTAAAGCGTCTTACAACCCAAACCCAAAACATCCTCTGATTCTATATTAAAACAACCTAGAACAAGACAAAGTCCATGGTAATGCCCTGAAGAATGAAATGGACATTTTTTCCAGATGAAATAAAAAATAAATCCAGAACACTGAAAGATACATACAATATACATTCTTGTGGTTATCAGACAGAGATTGCCAGCTGGAAAAAGGAGGAAATTGAAACATTAGTCACAGTATATATTACTAGCTACCACTCAACTAGTTGAGATGACAGAGATCCTGTTAGGAAAATTCAAGTTTGAAACGATAGAGTTCAGATTTAGTGGTTTGATTTGCATGTGGTTTTATATTCTGAGTATCATTAACTCTGTCAGACATAACTAAATGTCTTGCACTCCAAGAATAAAGGTTATTAATCAAACACATTTAATAATATAAGCAAACCGTTCCCAGTGTTTGTACTGAGTTCTCTGCTTCCTACCACCACATCATAGATGGCCTGTGATATTCACATCTGGTACACAAATGTGTTGGGAAACTACACAGGTGGGGGCCATGTGGCAGAGCACCCACTCACATTTTGACTGTATGTTGAGGCATCACCCCAACTATTCATAAGACTGTTGCTTTTAGCTGTGCAGTTGCAACTGGAAAGGCCAGGGGCCATAATATTGCAACCAGTTGACATGATGCATCATCTACAGCTTCAGCTCTACCAGCAGAGTCAAACCATAGAATCATGGAATCTCCTGAATTGAAAGGGACTCAAAGAATTATCAATTTCAACTCCTGGCCCTGCCAAGGACACCCCAACAATCTCACCCTGCCCCTGAGAGCATTGTCCAAACAATTCTTGAGTTCCGGCAGCTTTGGGGCCATGACCACTGCCCTGTGGGGCCTGTGTAGTGTCCCACCACCCTCTGGGGGAAGAACATTTTCCTGAGATCCAACCTGAACCTTCCCTGACACAGCTCCAGCCATTCTCTGGGGTCCCGGCACTGCTTTCCAGCACCTCATTGCCAGCCTGTCTGTAGACCTAGGCTTGCTCCTCCTTGGTGCAGAATTGTAGTGACTATAGTGACTTTTCAGGAAGAAATATATGTGGAGAAGGTGCAGAAAGTCCCGTAATGTGGAATTTGTGTGTTGCAGTGGCTGAGTGCTCCTGCCAAACTGTTCCTCACTGCGGTGTGGCAGTACATCACTCCAGAAACAATGCCCCACAGATGGTGTTCATGCAACTGTCTTATTTTGAAGGCTAAAATCGATTGTTATCCCACACAGATACAGGTTGTTCCAAGCCAGTCATCACAAGAACCAAGTGGGCAAATTTAATGTACTGGGCTGCGTGCAGTTGCACCACGTCAGGTGTTCCATGCCTCTGTTGATAAACACTATGGTTTCTCTGTTGGAAAGAATTGTCTGTGTGGGGCACTGTAAATTTAACCCAGGTGTTCCTTTTTATTTTGGGGAGAGTGAGGGTAATTTTCATAGAAATTAGCTCTATGCATAGTTTTAACAAATTATATTATCAATAAGGTATTTGATGGAGTAGTAATAAGCTGTATAATATAGTAGAAAGTTACACATATAAGTATGTCCTAGGAAGCTTGTCCCTGTAATCATTGTAGAGATGAAGTCTGAAAACTATTCTTATGTTTGACCAGGAGCACAGACAAGAAATGAAGGAGGAAGAGGATGTACATTGATCTCTTGGGAACCTTCTAGAATTTTGCTTAATTTAAATGTGAGAGGAAGTGGGTAATTTGAAAGACACGTAAGGGAGGTCACCAATAAAGAATAAAACAAGCAAATAGCCATCAAAGGCTATTGGAAGAAAAGTCAGTAAAATGTTCCTAAAATAGAAGTTGTGTAAAGGGACTAAAATAGAAGTTGTGTAACAGTGCAGGAGCACAGTAAATGTTTACCCCATTCTCAAAAGAAAAAAAATTTTTGTGTGGAACTGCCTGGAAAAAACAAAGGCTCTAATGAGGTAAAAAAATTATAGGTTTGTCAACTGAAAATGGAGAAAATGTTGTTCATGAATCTTTCCATGGCAAATGTGTGGTGAGGTTGAGCAACAGTGACAACAATTTTGGGGCTACTGGAAAAGGGTGTTTGTTTTCCTTGCAGTCCAAATAAATATCTTGTTTAGAGCAGTAGATGTTTGAGCTGAGGTTACATAAAGCCTAGAGAGGAAAAAGATAAAACCTTAGGTAATAGAACAATACTGGATACGTCTCTGAAGGCGTCATGAAAAGGTGGGGCATATCTTGCCCCCTACTTGGAAGATTTTATTTCATTCAGTAAGAACCAGAAATTGGCTTAAAGTCATAGGTTAGAAGTATAATATCCGTGCCAATTTTCTTTCACTCGTCTTAGCATTTGATTGTATTGCACTGCTTAGTCTTTTTATTCATACACACTTCAAATAGCTTTTTTTTCTTGATGAATTACTAATCTTAAAAATTTTCTCATGCATTGCATTGAGTTTCACAGTCTAATTTTGCAGCAGATTGAAAAATATCCCTTTTCAATTTCAAACCTGCTGTCTTTCAGATTCTTTAAACATTTCAGTCATTGTCTGTTGTAAGATGAGAAGAAAAGCAGATTTTGAATGTCTTCTGTACACCGCTTATGATTTTGCAGACATTTGTCATGCACTCTCTTAATTCTTCGCAACTAATTAAAATTGTTGCCTTTTCTGTTTCACATGATAGTTTTTCTCATACTTTTAAATGGTTTCTTGGTGTCATTCTCAAAAGCTTTTTTGTTCTTTAGTGTATTTTGCTGCGACAATGACCCGTCCTGAAAATAAAACAGTATCATTTATTTGTTACAAGGTCCTTACAGTGCTTTCTATATTTTTCATGTGGCATTTTTTGCAAGTTGCTTTATTATATTTATTATATTTCTTTTTTTTTTCCTATTTTAACCAGAACTGGATATATAGCTGAGGCTTTTATTAAGCAGCCTTTGGTGATGGCTAACTTTCTTTCACAAGGTGTAATAGTGGGAGGAAATAGACCTTCCAGATTGCTTTTGCGTTTTATGGGGATATTGAGCAGAGGGCTGCATTTCTTATGACACACTGACTGAACTATTTAATGAATTGTGTTTTTAAGAAGATGTATGTTTGTATGGTTAATAAGTCACTTAGGTTGTCAATACTCATGATAAGCTTCTTTTGTAGGTGGGTCCCATTAATTAATTACTATATTCCTTAAGGATTAGTATTTTTTTTATGGTGGAAAGAAATTAATGTTCCAAAAATACAGAAATTGCTGTTTGATTTTGGAGGAAATTAAATTCGTTCATGTTCTGCATTAAAAAGGTAGCAGATGAAGATACTTTGCACATACAAGCTTATATTGAATAAATAATAAAGAGTCCAGTTTAAAATCAATAATGGTTATCCAGTTGTAACGTCTACATCATGCATTCTTCCTTTTATAAGATAAGTATTGTAATGACTTGCTGAAGGTACACTGAGTCCCAAGCAATTGATAAACCATACTAGAGACATGGATGGTTAGAGGAAGAACACATGAAAACTGTGGCTGGACAAAGTATCTGTTTTCCTTCTTCCCACTTTTTTGCCCATTTAGATAGACACAGAAACTTATAAGACAGTTGCAGCTACTGTGGTGCTTTAGGATAACACAGCCACCCCACATCTTTAAAGAGAGAACTGCTTTCACTCCCTGTTTTGCCCATAGGTTTTTTACAGATATTCCTGTGAAAAAGATAATGAAGATAAATTAAATCTTGAAATTAAACCTTGAAATGAAATCTCACTATTTAATGAGAAAACACTCATCATTTGTCACACAGTGGCATAGTCTGATCCATCTGTGCAGGAAGCAGCTGTTAGGAAAAAAAAAAAAGAGGAGATTTGCAATTCAGATATTTTTCTTGTTAGTGTAAGAACTACTGTGCCCAACCATCCCTATGTGTAGTTGTGTCAAGGACATGGAATTAAAATATTATATTTGTGTTAGGAATTCATGCTGGCTTAAGGCTGTGCAGTACCCTGATACTGTTTAGAATATTGATATCTCCACTGTTCATTGAACTAGCTAAAAATCCTATGACTGACTTATTGTTTGGAACTTGAACAATTCACATGGCAATTTCTCTGAAAAATGAAAGAAAACAAATTGAGTCATCAGGGGTTGATTTTATACCACAGACCAAGTGAGAAGTTTGAAAAAGCCAAAGAACTTTTTAGAAGGAAGATCCAGAGGTACATTCAATAGTGTAAGATACTCCTTTGAAGTTATAAGCGGTATTTTTTCATGTGGATACACTTTTGTGATCAAGTGTCATACAGAGATGGAGAAGGATATTGCAACAGACTCACTACCTGTGTGTGCAAAACCTGAAAAAACACTGCTTGGGCCTGAAGCTCAATATAATGAGATAATACTCTAATATACACTAGTCTGCATTACAAATGAATTCCCTTTGTATTCATAGAATATCTCAAGAAAACTCACAGTGCTGTCATATTTGTATATGAATACCCAGGATATTCTCCTGGATTGCATTTATTCTGATGTATTAAATAATATACAATTATTTCTGTAGGTCATCTGGATGAGTATTTTAGTTTGAATCAGGAGTGTATTTTTTAAAAAAAAAATCTCTTGATCATCTCCACTTATAGTGCTTTGCTTTGTGTGACAGCAATCTGAGAGCACAAGAAGCAGATCCCTTTGGATTAAAATAATCTAAAACAATTTGGCAGTCTAAAATTCCGAGGACTTGATGTACTAGAAATTGATATAAAACATTCCAGTGGGCAAATGGGCATTTTGTAATCTCGTCAGGTTTCATTTTACCTTCTACGCAAGGCAATAAGGTGGCATCTGGCTCTGAAAACATATTCTATGTTATCCTTTCATGTACCTAGCAGAGCTTTTTACATTTACAGTCATTACTCTCACGAAGTTTTTAGAGTTTACTTAAAAGCAATATTCTTTTCCATACCAGCAGTTTTCATTGCTAGAGAGAAATTAATCTGCTCTCTTCTCATCTTTTCTATTTGTTTTGTCAGTGATATTTAATATTTAAGGGAGCTTCAGAATAATACTGCAAAGGTATACACCTAAATTAGGAAAAGAGCGAAAGGTGAAAAAAGCCTTTGCCCAAATCTAAAATAAGGAGTTTACAATGCTTAGTTCTGGTTTCAGTCCTCTAACAGAGAAAAAACCTCCTCCTATCTCTCCGCAAAAATGGAGATTTTTACAGGAGTTGTAGCACCCACAGCTCTAGATTATGGTACAGATTATGAGTGTAGACTGGAAGGCAAATCCTTAGCTGCTAAACATAGTTGTGGAAAATGCACAGACCTGTTTGGATAGGTCTTATTTGATGTGATCATCAAGCAAAGGTGGCATTGTCTGGATCAACTGCCATAAATACAAACTCCAGTTCTAAGACATGTTTTTAGTTCAGGGCATATAACTCTGTCAAACATGAAGAACGACCAGAGTGCATGTGCCCTGAGATAACAGAGCTGTCAGATGACATTGACCAATTTGTAGTTTGCCAGATCTTTTCTCTTGTTCTTCTGCATATACTATAAACAAATGTATGAATATTTGGACTAAGGATATATGTATGGTTATAATTAACATAGTGATTTCTATAGTGAATAACAGATGTTCAGTTAATCTTTTATTAGGCCATCCATTCATTTATTAATCTGTTCTCCTGTTTACAGTGCTAGTTGTTCCTGTGATCAAATCTTACAAGATTCATTAACTGTAAAACATGAATATATTTATGTTTTATATGAGCAACTATGAGTGTGAATTTGAAAGTTATTAGCAGAGAGTAGGAGTTACCTTTATGTAGTACATGTATGTGCACTTATGGAATGTAACTGCACTGGAGTCCCACAGACAACTTTTTATGATAGTTTAAATGGGATTTATATAATTGAATATACTTCACCCTGTGTACGTCAAATACAGACATGTAAACAAATATAACCATCTGTTGTCAGCATTTTAGAACATCCAGCATCATATCCTCCAGGATTTGTTGGTCTAAAAACATTTTTAAAAACATGTACCATGACTGTTTACTCACATGAAAATAGTGTAACCCTGCACTCACTCTATTTTGAAATGCATAAACAACTACATTTTGAAAGAATAAAGTGATTTGGGGATATGTGAAGGAAAATAATGTTAATTTACTGATTTAGGGTCAGACTTGCTCCGAAAATAATTGGACTTCTTGCCACGTACCCACCTACACTGTTTTAACAAATCAATCATTAGAGATTACAGTCTAATGCCGGATAATTGAAGCTTACTTGTGAAGCTGAGGTTTTTGGAGCATTGTTTGTAATGAAAAATGATTCACAAGTTGATTCATCTTCTAGTAAGACTTTTTTTCAACTAGAGTTTAAAAATTATTTGTCAAATGCTTGTTATGTAAATAGACAATTACTTTAATAAGGTTAATTGCAAACATTAGGAATAGTCATCCTGAAGACATACTTCTACAGTGTAAAATTAAATGGTAAGCTACTCAATGGAATGACGGTTTTCATATCAGTATTCATTAAAAGTAATTAAAAATGAAAAATCTGATTCAATTTATATTGAAACTTCTAAAGTACCAACTCTTTTAAGACTAATAAGAAAGGGTTTGGCTATGTTATGCCAAAATTATATTAGATTTAAATTACATCAGATGAAAAACCATTAAATATGCTTTTAAACAGGTAAATAGAACATCAGGAAATACTGACATAGTCCAGTGTTGGAAGTGTGACTCTACAGAGAAAATTGTAATAACTTTTCAGCAGCTATTACAAAAACATAAATATTTTGCAAGGCAGGCTGTAGACACCTATGCAGAGTGGAACTTCTCTGTATCATCTATTTTATGAGTTTTCAAAACTGAAATAGGGATAGAAAATATCTAAAAATACAAAAAAAAAAGGTATGAAAATAATGTCACAAATATCACTGCGAATGCCACAAGACAGTGTTGCAAAGATTCTTGTAAAGCTCCTAGCCTGTTTAAAATCCTCTAAGTAAAAAAGCACCTTTATACTCTTTCTAGAAGCTTCCAATAGACTGTGAAGAAATTGTTCTCATAATTCTTTTACTAATTTTCTATTAGTTTCTAGGTAAAACAACTGAAAATAATTTTTTAGTCCAATATGCTCTCTTGATGGAAAACCACCTTACAAAGTGTGCATAGCACATAAAGGATTAAATATATGTATTGGATTGATATATAAACTTTACAGTGTAAAGGTTGTCCCTGTACTTTCCTCTCACAGAGGCTAATGATGTTATTACCTTTTTTACTGGCCTTATTTTAAAGTGGAAAATTATTCTGCAAAATACTTAATCGTGCTTTATTCTTGATTTTTTTTTTAAATTAGTTAATCTTAGCATTCTGAAAACTGTGGTTATAGTTACTACTGTATAGAAATGTACTCACTTCAAAACTTTAAATTTAGTTTTGAATTTTTCTTTAAATGAGGGTTGTGTAGGGGAAGTGCCACTGCAGAACACAAAGAAAGGTAGGGAAATGTTATAGGAAATAAATCTATTTTAAACTGTGATTTTATAGATAGATACCACAACTCATTCACTGAAACTATACCAGATTAACATTGAACAGAAATGTAAATTATAGGTGGAAAAGATGATAAATTAACTGATGGAAAAAGAAGTCATAATAAAAAATGCTGGTTTGTCAAAATTAAAGTTTTTACTTGCCACACTACATTTAAGAAAGTGTCAATTAAAAAAAAACTTCAAAATACTCTTTCCTTTTCAGTTTCTCAGAACCTCTGATTTTTTATGAATCAAATTAAACAGAATTATAGCTATATGTTCCAGTTTCTCTTGAAACAGGTTGACCTAACTATATTTCAGAAACACTAGGAGGGGAAACAACAATGGATTGTTAGAAGGTAGCAATATTTTTTTTATTTTTTTTAAGAAGGCTAGTTTCATAGGCATACTTAAAAATGTGTAAATTAGTCTATAGAAGCCTAAGAAGAGAGAAAATTGTTTGAAAAAAATGATGTAAGAATGCTTAAGAGGCAGTTTCTGAAGGAACTCTAGATAGGAGCAATTGAATTTTGTCCAAAGTTATTTTCTAAGGTATTTAGGTGTTAATGTATATTACTGATTACAAAGGTGTCTCAAAAACTCATGCACCATCAAGGAAAAAAATCTGAGTTACGTCCAGGAATTATTTTTATTTCCAGTGTTCATTTAATTAGAATGTTTCTTTTGAGTTCAGAACACAGCTTTAGGAACTCTCTTGTCTGACTTACTCTCTTCTTAATAGAATCACAGAATAGTTTTGGTTGAAAGAGACCTTAAACCTCATCCCATTCTACCCCCTACCAGGTAGGGCTGGGATACCTACCACTAAAACAGGTTGGTCCAAGACCTGTCCAACCTGGCCTTCCAGGGATGGGGCAGCCATAGTTTCTCTGGGCAACCTGTGCCAGGGCCTCGCCACCCTCACAGACAAAAATTTCTTCCCAGTATCCCATCTAACTCTGCCCTCTGTCAGTGTGAAGCCATTCCCCCTTGTCCTCTCACTCCAGGCCCTTTTAAATAGTCTCTCTCTGTCTTCCTTGTAGCTCCTTCAAGTCCTGGAAGGCCACAGTTAGGTCACCCTGGAGCCTTTTCTTCTCCAGGCTGAACGATCCCAACTCTCCCAGCTTTTCCTCACAGCAGAGCTGCTCCATCCCTCTCATCATCTTGGTGCCTCCTCTGGACTCACTCCAGTAGCTCCATGTTCTTGCTGTGCTGGGCCCCCAGGGCTGGAGGCAGCTCTGCAGGTGGGGTCTCACCTGAGGGGGCAGAGGGGCAGAATTCCCCCCTGCCCTGCTACCCATGCTGTTGGGATCAGCCCAGAGCACAGGGGGTTTCTGTACTGGGCCATGTCCAGCCTCTCCCCCACCAGCACCCCCAAGTCCTTCTCTCCAGGGCCGCTCTACCTGCTCATCCCGAGCCTGGATTGATCCCAGGGATTGCTCTAACTCAGGTGCAGCACCAGCCTTTGGCCTTGTTAAACCTCATGAGATTTCCAGGGGGCACTTCTGGAGCTTGTTCAGGTCCCTCTGGATGGCCTCATCCTTCATGTGTGTCACTGCACCCTCAGCTTGGGGTCACCTGCAAACCTGCTGAGGGTGCCCTTGATCCCTTTGTCTGTGTCATTAACACAGATATTAAATAATACTGGTCCTAGTACAGGCCCCTGAAGGACACCACTTGTCACTGATGTCCATTGGGACTCTGAACCATTGACCACAACCCTCTGGATGTGACCAGCTAACCAATTCCTCATCCACCTACACAGAATCCATTCTTTCAATTTAGAAAAGGATGTTGTGGGGCACCATGTCAAAGGCTTCACGGAAGTCCAGATAAATGACATCTATAGCCCATCCCTTTTCCACTGAATGTTTCAGGAAAAATTCTAACAGATAACCTCATGGTGGAGTACTCTGGAGGATATTTACCACAGGATCTTGTACCAAATGCTCACAGGTCGAGGAAAACTATACATAGAATTATGAGAGTCGGGGTATTGCAACGTTTAACCTCTAAGGGTGGGGAGCAAGAGGTTTGTACTTTTTTGTATCAAGTGTAAAACTATTCTCTTTTTGAAGATCAGATAGTAAGGATATCTGAACTGTGAGTTCCTTCAGTATGACATTATACTTCAAGTTTCCTGCAGGTTTTTTGGCACAGTGCTTTCAGAGCCTACTGTGGTCAGGAAACTAGCTTTGAAAAAGCAATCATATCACTGAATTCTAAGAGATATCTGTGTTGTGTTGAATGTGCATTGAATACATCCAGATCAGATTTAATAATATGTACTAACTTCACGTATTTCACAGGTATATGCCCCCGTTCTTTTTAAATGTTTCATGTTGGGGTTGAGCCAGCAATATACTAATGCTTGTCTTTCTATAATCCTGGTTAAATCAAGGAACAATAAAAGCTGAAGTATTGTTTACACGAATTACAGATAAACACTTATTCAGAAGTAAGGTTAGAAACTTTCTTCAACTTATACTTAAAAAGTGTAAAATAAATTATCAATTACTTATATTTTCCATATCTTTTAGTCAAAAATTTGAAGGTTGTCGTGCAAATTTTTTTCTGATGATTTTTTATTCTGTTTAAATACATTTATTTACTTATTATCTTTTGAGAAAAAACCACCAAGTTTAACCTCCTTTAGGAGACCTTTACAATTTAGGTGGAGTTTAATAATCTGTAGGAATATGAGAAAGAATGCTTTCATTGTTTTTTTCGTTTTGTAAATAATTTAACAGAATCCTCCTACTCTTATAGAAGATATGTCCTTCTATACATGAATTGCTGTAATCCTTCAAATTTTTTCATATCACTGAGTAGCTTGCTCTTAAGATAGTCATATTAAATTTTATTGTTTCCCTTGAGTCAGAATAGAACCAACATAGTTTTTATTTTTTAATGGAACTTTATCATTTAATGTTTCATAAAAATATTAAAATTGGTACAAATAATAAAAAAATAGTATGTAAGCTGACTTTCATGGTATTTAATAGGAAATTAATAATGGAAAATTTGACTGTCTGAAAACTCAAGTTTAAATAATAACAGGATATTACAAAGTTCTGCAAGCAACATTTTGTGTGACCTTACTGAGATAGGACTTATACATGTAAATAACTTAAATCGTTGAGGATCAATATACAATAAAGAAAAAACACCTAGAATGCTATTTTAAAATCAATTGAGAGCCATCAAGCATCTATGAGAGTAGTCTGGACTAAAGTCCAACTAAAAGATAATTATTGCATGCTACATGTTTCTCCACCTTATACCATACCAGTTTCCAGAGATATTTGAACATACTGTTAGTTATCAACAAATTTATTTTGAAGTAGAACCAGATAGGGAAGTTTTCTGGTTTTCTTTAAGAATATTAAAATTTGGGGGATGGGAGGGAGTGTCAAGTTTCTCAGATTATGACTTGATCTTTATCCAGTGTATGGTTGTGAGTGCCCACAGAAGCCAGTTAAGATACAGAGGTATTTGTATTCTATATACTAAATTGACTTTATTTTGGGGGAAAAAATATTTGCAATGTTAGTAAAGCATAAAAGTTATGTTTAACCAGTGTTTTTTTTAACGGCCACGCTGCCTTCCAGTAAGGACTCCTGAAGTTAAAAGCTGTATGTATGATGGGCCAACCATTCTATCCTATAGAGGACTGACTTAAAACATGAGTAAGAGCTGAGAGAAGCAGACCATGTGTGATCCAGAAGCCAAAAAGAGTACCAAAATCAAAGAAAAAGGAAAGAACGTGCTTGTTAACAGGAGGGAACATCAGGAAGTCTGTACTGCAAGAGGCAGTCCTGGATCAGAAACAAGCATCCAGATGGCAGGGATCAGGAATTTGGACTGAGTAAAGGACAAGCAAGCAGGGGACAGGAACAAGGCACTGTTGTACATTTGCAGCCAAAACACAGGATGTGTTGGCAAAAAAACCCACCCAGGTAAATTGAGCTTATTGGTCTCTTCATTATAAAAACTCAACTTTATACCAAGTAGCTTGCTGAAGAACCTAAATGACCGTAAGTAAAAGTTAAAAGTTTTATTATAACAGTTAAATAATTTATATGCTTATTCCATGTGGGATAATTTTTCAGGAAAACACATATGACTGTATTGAATAGGTAAAGTCCAAAATTAGTATTAAATATTTTTAATTACATTAGATTTGCAAGTAGAGTAGTAGGTTTTATTTATGTTTTATTAAATACTTAGAGGATATATTAAATATATACATATAGAATCCATCAAAGGAAGACAAAAGGACAGAAATCTACCTCTTGATGGTTCTCCAAATCACTTTGTGATATAGCCAAGTTCTCTGTTACTTTCAGAGTTTCTGGCAGTATATTTGTGTTTCAGGGTGCACCACAGCTGTGCCTCAGACAGAAGTGTCCTTAATGGCTTTGTAGTTATGGATTGATTTTAGGAGATAGGAAATGTAAATTTAACCCTCTTCAGCATAAAAAGAAACCTCAGCATAGCCTTTACTTCCTAATCACTTCTCTTAGCTCTTCAAGCTGTTATTCAAGGAACAATCTATTTTCAGAAAATGATCAATGTTTCCTTATTCCTGGATCAAATCAATCTCAGAATCCACTTTCGGTACAGAAATCTTGGGGGTTTGGGCGTGGGGGTAGGGGTTTTATAGTTTGGAGTTCTTTTAAGTTTTCTTTTACCTCCTTTTTTTATTTTTTTTATTTTTTTTTTCTAATTGTTTGAGATTTGGGTTCTTTTTATCTAACCTGGACCCTCAAGACTTTACCTCTTAATGAGTCTATTTCACTCTGCATTTCTCTAGCTACCTCTGTGAGGAACTCTGATTTCTCTGGCAATACATAGCTCTCTGTGTTTTAGTTACTGCAATGTATAAGATTTTTACCTGAACAACACTTCAAAATCTGATCTGAATCTGCCCTGAACTAAAACCAAACCTTGTGTCTCAGTTTGAAGAGACTGGAATGTTTGTTAAAGAGGATGAGTTATGAGATAAACCAAACTCCTCTCTCTCAGCAATTGTAAATACAAAATTAGGGGCTTTAATCGTGGAAGTGTGGAAAAAACAGAAGAAATAACAACCCTATATTAAAAGATATATGTATGTTGGCAAGAACAGTGACAGAACACACAAAAAAACTAGACAATAGTCCTGTACCCAAAAGAAAAAGTCCCCTTCAAACAAAAGAAAAAAAGTCTGAATACTTCTCTGTCCTTTAGTGCAGTTCTAATTACAGTTGGCAGTTGGATCACTGGAGATGCAAAGCCTGCAGTTCTCTGTGACACATTTGTTTGAACTAATTGGGCTGAAGTTTCTGAAGTTACTGGGAAAAAAATCATTGCTGGAGCCAAATAACAAAGATAGTAATGGAAAACTTCCATGTTTCTCCACTGATCATTGCTAGTTGCTCCATGGGGATGAAATATGAGGATTACTTTGAGAGTACTGGTACTTCAAGTTCATTTTATTTTCTCCATCACCACACAAACGGTATGAAATATTCTGGAAACCTGTGTATTTTCTCCTACATATTTCAAAATGAAATTGGGGGGGGGGGGGGAAACAACTCAAGAAGATATTATCTTTACACAGGAAAGCTTTTAAGAGGATAAATACCACCTGTATCTCACCAAGGAAGAGATAGTTCATATGTTCATGTAATGTTTTTTAGTTCCCTGTGACCTTGATTTTTTTTTCCCCACAAATACATTAACCTGTATTAAAATTCTTAATAAACTAATAAAAATGTAAGGCTAATGGGCTTTGCTTAAAAAGGCAAACAGGAAGCTGAAGAATCTTTTTAAATTTTATAAATACATATGAAGAATTTAATTTAGAACTTAGCAGATCTCTTCTTCAGTCATTTCCCTTGGCAGATTTTATATCTTGCACTCTAAGCTATTACGCCTCTTCTTCCTTTTTAATTGACAGAAATTCAGCTAACTCTAATTTTTCATTAAGCTATAATATGATATCTTTATAAGCAAGAAATAGTAAAACATTCAGAGACTAAAAAGAAGCTCAGAGATAAGTTACCATCATCAATTTTGGTATAAAAATCTGAATATTTTCTGGTTCAAACAATTGGAACTAACCTTCATGTTTAGCTGAAAGTCTGTTCCTGCGTTTCTGTTCACAGAAATGGGAAGCTTATCCTGTCGAGTGTATTAAAACATTGAGGTTTTGAACATACATGATTAGTAAATGAAAAATAAATCAAATTGAAAGTACAAACGTTACATGCTCAAACTACCAAAAATGAAGCAACTTTGTTGACACAACTGAATTCTACTTCTTCTGCACAAGCTGTACTGCATAAGATTTAGACTTTTTTTTAACACCTTCTTTAGTTTTTGTGTGTGTAGCACAAACCTGATTTACATTTTAAGGACAGAAGCAACACAACAACACAACAACAAGGATTATGACTTCAATTCATAGGGCATTTCACTCACCAATGATTTACCCTATTATCTACTATATTATCTACTGTATTTACCATATCATCTACCATGTTGCAAATATTTAACAGCAATGGTGCAGCCCTTTGAGGCAATGATGTATAAAAGCCTTACAAACTGTTTCTACTCCATGCAGAATAAATGCAGAGACTGAGGATTTTATTTATGATACGGCATTATCCTTCATTCTGCTTATTTGTGGTGACTGAAAAATACCGTATCACATTTGAAAGAATCTTATATTGCCCTTCAAGTTTACTACACTGAAAAACACCAGGACAGTGTTATTCTCGCAGTGTTTCACAAAGTGTACTTGAAGACAGAAACTCAAGTGAAATTACCCAGCTTTTCTGTCTTTTGAACTTAACGAAATTTACAAGCTTCTAGATGGAGTTATCAGTTTCAATTTGCCCACCAACTCATGCACAGAAAGGAAATTTTTTAGACAGTTAAACAACTTTGTCAATTACATGTTTAATGAATTAAGATGAACTGAGAGACATTCTTAATTGGCATCTGTTGATAAAGAAGTAGCTACACTTCTTGAAGTTGCAGGGATCACTACTGATTAATCCATTAGAACTACTTCAGTTTGTCTTTTTAAGGCCAAAGTGTGACTTTTGCCTCAATATCCTCTTGGAGTTACAGTGGAAATCCCTGAGCGAAACACTAAATTATATTGTATAATGGGACATAATAACGCTTGCTTTTTTAGTTCTTTAAAACATGTGCTTACCGTTTTTACCTTTTCTCTGTTAATGCTGACATTATCCCATGTACCTTGTGCAGATGTGAATGAATGTGAATCTGAACCCTGCAAGAATGGCGGAATCTGTACAGATCTTGTTGCCAACTATTCCTGTGAATGCCCAGGTGAATTTATGGGAAGAAACTGTCAACAGAGTAAGTACAGCATGTTTGTAAATTCTATGTAATAAAATAAAATATAATATTTTATTTTTGCAGAAAAAAACTTTAATATACTATGGAAATATGGAAATTTTTCTCTACATTACAAATCCAGAATACTCAAAATAGCCATCTTTTTTTTTTCAAAATTGAGGGAAATTCAGAGACCTAATCTGAATTCAAGTAAAGCATCTGATATTGTGGAAACATTTGCAAAATGAAAAATCATTATCTAAAGTCAAAGAAGAAGGATTAAATAGTGTAAAGTAGAAAAATTCCAACAAGGGGTTCACCAAATATCCTGGTTTCAACAGTAATTATTAGCAGATATCAACAAATGTAAGAACAGGGCCAAAATATAAATTATTTTTTCTGACATGTCTATAGCCTCTGAAATTTGGACCATTCATTTATGGAGAAATCATTTATGGAGTTCCTCCAGGATCTGTCCTGGGACAGATCTCATATGATTTTACGGTAACATTGACTCTCAATGCACCATAAAGGTCTGATTCCTAAAGTTGTTACTACAGAGTTCTTCATGTGTGATAGACAAGTAAGCTCGAAGACCAGAAATAACAGACATAGAATAAACTGCCGTGGAATTAAATGTTATATAGTTTAAAAGTTAATAACAGATATTAGAGGCTCTTGAGTATGAAATACTGTAAAGAAGAAAAAAATGTTAGAAGTTGAATTCTAAACAAATTAAACCACAACAAAACTGAAAAATATGATTCCTTTTCCTGTGCTCACTTTGTGGATGTATGGGAGAAAAGGGAGACAAAAACAGGATGAAGAAATAACCACAAATGATAAGATGTGAGCTTTTTTTAAGTAGCTTCAATGAATTCTCAGATTTGCATACCACAGAAAAAAAAAAAAAAAAAAAATTTGACGCCCTGAACATAATGTGTACATAGTCCTAGAGAGAAACAGAAGATTAGGATTTGCTTTGAGTAGTTCAGGGGTCTCTATGGCTACCTCAAAGAGTTTGTAAAAAAAATGAACATCTATTAAAGTTTTCTTCAAAATTTGCTGTTGAAGCAATTCGTGCATTTCCTTACTAGGTGAAACTGAACTGCCATTTGGAATTCCAGCAGGAATCTCATCCATCTCTTCAGAGTTTATCCCTTCTATATTTTGGCTGCATCGTGAACATTGCTCAAATAATAGATCACATAAATCCAATCTCCTGTTATGCTAGAAACTAGGAAGTCAGAGCTGTTACTTGAAGTGATCATTGCATTTTCTGAACCATCAACTATTATTTATATTTCTAATTTTTTTACAGATGTATATGTAAAAATTATTTCATGCATGAAGTTTCATATCTCATATATTATACTGAATTTGGGGAGTTTTTTGTGTGTTTATATATATATAGACACACACATATTCCTATTTTTGAGAGAATATAAGAGAAAGTGTATATGTACAAAAAGTAGAAATTTCAAGTTTATTGAAACTGTGAAAGAATTCTGCTATTGAATTACAAAATGTATGTCTACATATTTCTATTTTTGAGAGAAAATTTTCTGTAATTCAAAATACCAACTCAAAATACTAATTTTGTAATTCAAAACAAAGCTACCTACAATCTATCTTTCTGAGTCATATTTTGGAAGAATTATACTGGCACAAATATATATGTATATACAATATACATAATGAAATGGTCTTTCGGGAGATAATTCTGTAGAGAAATGCTGGCAACTGTGACTCAGTACTCCATTGTCTACCACATGCAAACACCTGTTTGTACGGATTGTAATCACTGAGCTGTCCATGTTCAGGAAAGTCAACACATTTGCACTAATATTATGGCACGGCTTCCAAACTTTTAGTTAATTCATCTACTTTTGGGGTAGTTTTAGCACAGCTAGCATTAAAAAGGGAGACTTGTGGGTTTATGCCACCACTATAATTGTGCACTATACCATTTTCTATGTCAGGGCTTGTAAATATCCTATTTTTTCCCATTAGAAATTTGGATATGTCATCATACTTAATTATGTAATTACAAGTAGTTATTACACATTATAATTATGCCATTAGAGTTTTACATATATTTACAGTAATCATATAATTAAATACTGTTATGCTAATTATGTAAATTACTGACTGCTGTCTCAGAATTACCTCACAAAGCTCAAAGATTGCTAAGCCACATCATAGAATATGTAAAATATCCTACATCTAGAATAAAAAAGAAAAAAATGCATCATGCAAACTACATTTTTTAATAGTTTATCTAGTTTACTATAGCCCAAATACCAGTGCTTTGTAATAATGACTTGTCATGTTACTCAATAGCTTCCAGTAGTTCATGCCAGGCTGTTTTTCCTAGTGGTCCTGCTAAGTTTTCCCTCTTTTTTTTAATTCTACCCTTTACTTCCACCATTTAATTCCTCTTAGCTAATCTTCTAAATAGTTCCCTTTCATTTTATCTCACATGTGGCACTTTTCAGGTGTGAGACAACTGTTTTGTTACACTCGGGTCCTGAGGCCCTTGTGGGATACCCACCCAAAATCCAGGAGCTGAAATAAGAGGGAAAGGCTTGCTTGCTTGATAGCTTTCCTTCTTTCTTTCTTTCTTTCTTTCCTCCTTTCCTTCTTTCTCTCTTACTTTTGTTCTTCCTTTCCTTCTTCCTTTCTTTCTTCCTTTCCTTCTTCCTTCCTTTCTCTCTTCCTTTCCTTCTTCCTTCCCTTCTTTCTTTCTTTTTTTTCTTTCTTTCTTTTTTCCTTCTTTGTTTCCTTACTCTTTCTCCCTTTCCTTCTTCCTTTCCTTCTTCCTTCCTTCCTTCCATCCTTGATACAGCTATCTTTAGCAATTCAGGCATAAATGATATTTAAACCAGCTGCTTCTCATTGCTGGAAAGCAGGGGATGAGACAAAATCAAAGTGGAGTGTGAGACCACCGACAGCCTCAAAACATATTCAACCATTCTGAAATAAGCTTATCACTCTTTTAAGAGATACTTCACAGGATATCTGGTCTCCACAGAATTTACCTGCAAATGTTTAGTAAAATGGAATGGGAAGAGAGTACCTTTCCCCATCCTCTGAATGCAAAATCTAAACTGTATTAATTCAATATTACTTCCCACATTTCTCAAGGCCTCAGCATTTCCTTGATGCAGTTGCATCTCCTTCTGTTCTTCCACTCCCTGAACCAATTTCTTGCCTCTGTGGTGAATTTAAGCCATCAGTTATGATTGTCTCCATTCCTTAGTTCTGGATTATCCATAAATAAAGTATTGCTTCCAAGACGGATTCTCCTGGGGCTGGAGTTTTTATTTTGTGGATCACAGAATTTTCTTGCAAGCAACAGGGGGCCACTTTCATCAATGTCAGGCTGTTTGCCTCATTCGGTGCAGATCTGTAATGTTAAAATCTCCTATGAGCAACATGGGTAGTGAATTGCAGTAATATGTGAGCAGTTCCACAGGTAATTTTTGATCTTTTTTTTTCTTTTTTCTTTTTTTTTTTATTATTTCTTTTATTCTAACAGATGGTACTATACAATGGGCACCCTATAGTATCATTACTGTGCATTTTGGAGCTTTAAGCATATTCTTGATTGTTTGGAAAATCTACCAGTTTTATGAGCTGAAATACTGGTGTTATATATAAAGTTGGAAATGGTTGTAAACCAAAACTGGACACAGAATGAAAAAAACTGGCCTAGGGAAAAAATAATTAAGAAAAAAAAAAGGTAATTAATGACACACTGATACTGGGCTGGTACAAAAGAATGGCAGGGGACAGAGGCTGGACATGAAATCAAGACTTAACAACAGTTAAAGAATGTTAATTAGGCTGTGGTCTAATCAAGAGAGTAGAAAGTGTTCTTAATTCATATTTAAGGCAAAGAGAAGAGTTTATTTTAGTTTTCATATTTTTTCTGCTTTATTTCGCTTCAAAAATCATAACATTTAAAAACCAGAATTGTCAGCTTACTCACCAAGTGTACAATATATAAAAATTCAGTAAATATGTATATTCTTGTTTATCCTTATTTAGATGACAAATTTAGGACTTCCATGGAAAAATTAAGGAGATTTTATAGGTATGCATGTATTATTAACTGTGGAGAAAATATTTTTTTTTGGTAATGTCCGACAAAAGGAAGAATGGAAAAAAATTTGTGCCTAAAAGAATTGTGTCCATTTAATACAAAGCTAATAGTAAACTTGATGTGTGAGCTCCCTGGATTACAGAAATGTCTCAGAACAGAAATATATAAGAAATACACCTTGAAAGTGCAGGAGGAAAACTTTTACATGTCAAATCTGACTTAAGGCCATGTAATTCAACTCAATCTTGGTAATTTGTCCTTTTTTGAACATATTATAAGAATAAAACAAAAAATTATTTAAGAAGTTAAATTAATGCTGAAAGAGATGCTAAATGTCAGTAGTAAGAATGACGTACATATTTATATAAATTTTTAATTAAATGCATTTATATTTTTTAATTTTATATTTATATATTTTAATCTATATTACATATTATATATTATATATGTTATATCTTATCTATAATATAATATATATATATTATTTTATGTGTATATATTTAATGTATATAAATTTTTAACTATTTTTAATTATATTTAATATATTTTAAAATATTTAATATATTTTAATTATTTTAGCTAGTCATAGATGGAACACAGTTTCTGTATTTGCATTGGACAAAACCCATCTTGAATCCCTTGCTGAAAATGATGGGTTTTGCCGAGTCTGCACCATTTTGTGAATATTGTCTGTCAGGCATTTTTGTGTAGTGTGTTGGTGTGGAAGTGCCAAGAGGCAAAAAATACTATAGAAATGACATAACACATAGTTAACATTGAAATGTTCTCTCAGACATTTCAATGACCTAGTGGGAAATATTAATTAAAGTTTTAACATTTCTAATATTGAGTCTTCAAACAAAGCAGACTTCAGCTCTCCTGTTGCAGACCATCCTTGTCCAGGCATCCCATGCAAGGCACAAGGTTGGGCTCAGCAGATCATAATTGTAGTTCTTCCTTTCAGCAAGAATGGGAAAATGAGACTAATCTCTCAGTGTTTGATGTTAAAACAAAGTCCTCAATCCTGAGCCTTTGGGTGCATTTTCATCTTGCTGCAGTTGTACTGCACAGTAGTGTCTCCCTTTGAAAACTAATTTCTCAATATCTTGTTTTGATTAGGCAGTGGAGGACTCAATCTTTGCTGAACATGCCTGAGAGAATCTCGTAAAATACTCAGGCAAGCCTTTAAGGCCCAACACGAATATTTTACACATTTAAATGTCTCCTAACTGCACGAATCATCCAGTGTAATAGTAGATTTTGGGTTGCGTCAATAATCAAAATATTAACTCAACCCTGTATTGTTGACTTTAACTTGAACCACATTGTTGTAACAACTTTCTTTCTAAAAATCTGCTTTTCTCAGGGTTTGTGTCATCCTTGCCTCACAGTATCCCTCAGTTACCCTCAGTAAAGAGGAGCCAGGGATTCCTTCCACCTGTCTTCCACTTGTCTGTTCCTGCTACTGAGGAAGCAGCATGACCCTACCTTTTCAGTAACATAGAATCATAGACACTCACAAAAAACAGAGCACTTATCTTATAAATATTATCCACTGTTCCTTTGTTGGGAGAATTTTTATGTGCATTTTTATGTGTGGCAAAGCCTGTGACAATGAATATTTCAGCATTTCTAAGCCCTGAAAGAAAAATTACAGCACACAATTATTCTCAAAGTAGCCTCTAAAGCTCTTAAGTTCCTGTCATGGTCAATAATTCACATTCTTTTTTTTATGTCCTCACAGAAATGAAAATAATTTGCAGGTAAGGGATTGGTACTATAAAAGAAATAAAGACCAGCCTGTAGAAGCAAGCTCAAAACAAATCATAGCTTTTTATGATGGAAAATCACTTAAAAGTATGGAATGAAAAAGCACTGATAACTATAATACATTAAAAGGGTATATTACATATAAATATGTAAGGATATATTAAATATATAATTTACAGCTGCAGTAGGTTTAACAAAGTTCCCAATAGCCAAGCCACAGGACTATTTTTTCTGTTTTGGGTACTGGTAAAATTGGAAAATACTTTATTTCAAGACATTGTTTATATGACATAGGTTACTTATTTCAAAATAAAATCAGGGAGGGTGGTTGGCCAGATGAGTCAACCTGGTCTAGTCTGCTACTTCCCTTTGGTGGACACAGGAATGAGCAATGAGAATAAAATCATCTTTAGGGCTGTACAAACTCCTCATAATGGAATTGTCTTTGCAGCAAACCAAGAACAGAGTAGAATTCTGAGTGAATATGGCATAAGCCTTGCAAAAGTTGAAAGTTTGAAAGTTGACTCACTCTTTGGAGTTTCATTTAGTCTTGGAATCCAAGCCAAGCTGAGAGAGATGAAAAATCCGTGTGAACTAAAGAAAGAAAAAAAAACGGAACAAAACACAGTTACATTAGCCCTTAATGAAATAAAATCTCCAGGTTCAGCACAGCTCTCCCACCTGCAGTTTTCAGAAGTAAATGTAATATGTTCAGTGATCAGCTTCCCACTGAGGGATAATTTGCAGGTTCTGCTGCTTTGGACAGACGGAAGGTCCGGCAGAGCTCCCGTTGCTGGTGCGGCGACATGTGAGATGCGTAGGAGGGGAGAACTGGTGCTGGGAGTTCATGGCTGTTTTAGTCCCCAGCCACCACCATGATCATTTGTTTCATCCCATTAGAGGATCCGAGGACTTGCAAGGAGATGAGCAGGTCCAGAAAATTCAGTGGCAATGCAACAGGGATAGAGAAAGGCTATGCAGTATTTTGGTCATGATGATTATAAACAGGGACTCTGAAAGGTACAAGTGACTTTTTTAAAGGAATTAGAGTTTAAACTTTAAAAATTCACAACTATGATAGACTATTTTGTCAAGAAGAGCTGACTGAATTACTCTTCATTTGATTTTCCTTCATATTGGTGATTGTTTTCTTGTATTAATGCTAAATATCTTGTATTAATGCTAAGTGCTCTTAATGCAGTGTAGTTAGAAATTTTCTTTAGAGAAAAATATTGCACAAAACTTTTACCCTTTTGAACTGATGGTACATTAATATTCATTACTGACCCAGTAAAATCTGTTCATTAGACCTCACCCACAAACATGATTTTCCTTTGTCGGCAAATCTGTATATTAGATAGTAACATTGCATACCTTAACTGAAGATCAGTTTCAGTGTGTAGTTTGTAATATAATATATCTAATATAGAATATTACCATTTTAATAATATCAATTTCCATTTATGCTCCTGTTGCTGAAGCCTAATTTTGTAATTACTCTGTTCCTATTTTTATGCAATTCAATTTTATCTATCTGTGTTTTCAAATTTTGTCCTTAGGTGTAGCAGAATAAGTAATTGTGTTGTAATTAATTATGTCAAAGTTAGATAAAGGCAAATAATGCTGGGAAAGTTATAATTTCGAAAGCAAATTTGAATCTTAATGTCCACTATCAGAAAATAGGATTCTTTCTTCTTCAGTGTTCCTGAAAAATGTCCTTGTTCTTCTGCAGGAGTAAAAGTCCATACAGGAAGCTGAATAGGAGTTTTATTGTGATTGCTGAAATCTTTTCCTCTTCTTTTTCTTACTCCCTGGTCCTTCCACAATTTCTTTCATAATACATTTCTCTTCTCCATCAGGTGCAAATTTAATTATAGGGTTTGGTCCATTTTTAGCCATAGGAATTTTTTTGCCTTGATAAAAAATATCAGGTGGAAAATCCTCAAGAATTAAATTTCTTTCCCAAAGCACACTATGGAATCTGCTCAGCCTCATCTCTGCTGAATGTAGGATGGGCCTTCCACTGAGTTCTCTACAGGTGAGATGAGGCACAGGTTGCATGATGTCCTTTAGAAGCTGTGCTTTATCCTTAGACATAAAAATATAGCCTCTGGAAGTAAAATGGGATTTATTCATGAAGTGTGGTGTGTTTGCCCCCTTTGGCTAGGTTACATTTCTCTAGCATTAATTACACATTGATTTAAACATTGAAACAGTATTTTTATGGGGGGTTAATTAGTGTTTAGTGAGGAAGAGCCCTCATTTCAGACACTTTTTTTTAACTGTGGGGTTTGACTCAAATGCGGAAAGCCTTTAGTCATCGCCTAGACTAGTGATATTGGTGTCACCTTTGCTACAGTTGCAAAGTATAAGGAGAATCAGACCCCAAGGAATTCACTAAGACAGGTTAGTGGGCAGGGAGTTTGACAAGATAGGCAGTATGAGAAATTGGAGAAAAGTAATTTTTCTGAAGAGCAAAAGCTGTGCCTGCCCACGGTGCCCATTTGTAAAAAATGTAATGCAGAGGAGTGTTTCCTCTCGGGAAAGCTGAGATGTCACTGTCCTCCTCTGTGATTGGAGAAGGGGCCTGAGGAAAACCAGATTCCAAACTCTGATAGAACTGGCTTTTTTACACACCTCCAGATTGAGAGTCACAGTCAAGGATTCCCAGTGCCCTGGGAGCTGGGGCAGGAACAACATGATTCCAGATTTGATCAGGGAAGGAAGGAATTTCCTTCTCTTATAAGTAGCTAACAGTTTTGTTCACTTAAACTTTACAGGTCTTGAAAGACACATAAACCTTCAGCTCAAGCTGCTCCATGTTCCAAACTTCAGTTCATCCTTTGTCATCTTGTTTAATGCAAATAAATGCCTGCTGAAGAGATACTGTAGTTAAGTGCTCACAGTCCTCTCCTCGATGTCAGTTTTGCTGAGATTAGGTCCTCCTGCAAAAGACAAGACCTTTTGAGAAACAAATTTCCCTGCTCTGTCAATTCTATTGCAGATGAATTAGCAAATCAGCATCCAACATTACAATGCTGTAGTCCATGTTAAGCCAAAAGGATTGGAAACTACAAGAAATTTACCTAGTGAGGCTTAGACAAGAAAGACATTAGGAATTTTCAGGGGTCATGTGAGCTTTTTGCACTGGCACTGAGGATTCTTGGGGATTTAAACTGTAATGTTTAATTTTTCTTAACATAAAGTTTTTTGATAAGTCATTATGGATAAATAATATCTATTACAAATAATGCTGCTATTACTACTTTACAGAATCAAAAGAACCAAACAACTTGGCTATGGTAATTGCACTGCAATTTTGTCTTGTGCAGCTTTATTTGGAATTTCTTAATGCAGACATTGTCAGCAGAATAAGGTCTGCTGGATTCAGCTATCAGAGTTTAATGAATTAAGGAGAATTAGTGCAGAGAGTTGCACCTATTTATTTATTACTGACAGGTAGCTTCCATTTGCCTTTTGTTATAATATTTATTAATAGTTGTCTTTACATGGTTATAAAAGAAAGTTGCAAAGTCAATCTGTACTTCTTCAAACGTCTAGGCCCTTTGTAAATTAGATGAGAAGACTTCTTCCACAATAAATTCAAATATTTATTCATGCACTACTTGTGCAAGAAAAATGCTAAATTATTTGGATTTGTATGACTACATGATATTCTCTAAAACCTTCCACCTCTTCTCCAAACACCTGAAATGAAAAAGTCACAGTTATTTAGTGCCTCTGTTGACCTTGTTTATTTTATTTCAGGAAAGGGGGTATTATTTCTTTATTTGTCAGCTTAGAAATACAACTCTCTTTGTGGTAATCCCCTGTTTTTTTTTTTTCTATTATATAGTATAATATTAAATTATTGGATAAATAGTTTTCCTGTAGAACGCCAAAAAACTATAAACAGTGCTAAAAGGAAATGCTCTCTGAAATAGTAGCTTTTCAGTGTTTAGTTTCTATTCTAATTAAATTGCTGTATGTATTCATTATGTATGTAGTGTGTTTTCTTGAGGAGTTTTGTTTTTAAATAGGCTATATACCTGAATAACCTGATTCTTAGTTAAATTCTACTACCAGGTTAGTGGTAATTTCTTAAGAGCATAAAACCCCATCATATTAGGTCAGGTAGTCCAACAATTTGGTTGGCTTAACCTTTGCCTGTGGTATTGACAAACATATTTTAACAGGAATATTAAAGGTATATCTCTCGTCAGTCTCTTTAGCATCATCCATGAAACTACTGTGCCTGAATCTTTTTGAACCCTTGGGTGCTGTATCTGTCTCAAGAAGGCTCCAGAAGATCACTAGCCACTGTGTAAAGATCTACTTGCTTTCACATGGGTTAAGCAAATTTCCTGTGAATTTCTGTGAGTGCCTCCTAATTTCAGTAATGTGATGAACAGTTCTATATTCATCTTGTCTTATGCTTATGTAAAGTCCAGTTGTATCCCTCCTCAGCCAACTTCAAAAATCCTAGGATTTTATTTCCTTCTCATGCTTTTCCCCTTTAATCATTTGAACTGCCATGCTCTACACTTTCTTTAGCTCTACATCTTTTTGGGGTGCAGAGACCTGAACTAAACCTTGTGTGTGGTCACACCCACATTTCATATACTGTAAAATAACACTCCTATACCTTGTTCTCAGTGTCTAAATTTTTATTAGGTTTTTTTGTCTGCTACTGCATTTTGAGCCAATGACTTCAGAGAGCTGATGATGGTGACTCTGAGAGCTCTTCCTTGCGGTTGTAATGGCCACTTACAAGTTCAATATAGCATGGGAACCTTTTAGAGATTTTTTTTTTATAAGTGCTCTATCTTCCATTTGTGTGCATTGGGGTTCATCTGTCACCCTTTTAACCAGTCATTCATTTCTCTATGTCCTTCTGAAGCTGCTCATCATCACAATGGCATTTGATAAAGAAAGCTTGGTAACTTCGAGTTGGATAGTTTCCCCACTCACTCTTTCCTCCAGGTCACTGATGAGTTAAACTGACTCCAGCAATGACCCTTGGGGATACCACTGCTGACTTTTCAACCTGAAAAGCCACTTTGTGTTCTTTAATTAGACTTCTGTCTATAGCAGGGCCTCTCCCTCACACCCTGGCAAAAGCTTTTCTTGTGGAACCTTATCAAATGCTTTCTCAAAATCCAAATGTGCTGTTTCCACTGTATTTCCTTTATCCCTCTGCATATTGTCTCCATTAAAGAACTTCACCAGCTTGGGAAGAACTGTTGTTTACAGGTGACATGTTGGCTCTTTTTTAAAGTTTTTCTTGGGTTCTTAGTGATCTTAATTATAGAAGTTTCAGCTTACAAGGTACCAAAGTGGACTCACTTGCCTGTAGTTTCCACAATGCACCCTAGAGCTGGTTTTTTGGAGATGAGATGATCTATCAGGAGAGCTCTGTAGTCCCGAAATCCATCTGCTTCATCTAGGCACAATTCTTGAAAACACCATACCATGAAATAACCTCACCAACAGAAAAACTGGTTAAAAAAAAAAGTCTGAAGGAAGTCTGAAATACTTTTTCTTCCATTGTTTTGGAGGGCTCAGGAGGATGAGGGGGTTGTGTTGTTTGGGTTTTTTTATTTCAGACTACCTAAGAGTTGCCTTCTGTCCTAGTTAAAACAGCTGGGACCAGTTCATCACTGTATGGGTGTAACCCAAAACTGTGTATTCTATAGCCTTCCATACCATTTCTCAGAAATTGTTATCAATAGACCATTTACACCCTCTGCCCACAGCATGCCTGACTCCTTAGGCTATAAACTAGGTGTTAAGAGGCCTTCAAGATAGGAGGATGCCTCCCATCCTCACACCCTTTGTGGAACTCCCAGCCCTGAGGAAGGTACTGGGCATTCCTGCCTGAACTGGAGGATATATAATCTTGGAGTCTTAGGACTTTTTTAACCACTCGTGGAATCCAGAGGAAGACTGCAGACCACCACTCTCAACCAGACTGCAGACCACCACTCTTGACCAGACTGCAACAGCACTCTCACCAACAGGTTTTCCCCTCTCCTTTTACTTTGGACTCAGGGGGGCCAACAAACACCACTCTGTTCATGCCCCAGAGTGCTGGGTTATACATTTGGGTTTTGTGGGTTAAAAGCAATTGTTCGTCTGTATAATCGTACTTACTGTATTATTTTATTAAATTGTTATTCTGGTTTATAATCTCTCTTTTGAGTTGGGTTCATTTCCCCTGCCGGTTTACCTTTAAACCAGCACACCTAAATTTTTTTAAGTCTGTGTCTTCATCGTGGAGCTTGCATAGTAAAGGCCAAAATTTAATTTTATGACCTTCCTATAAAAGTATGAAGAGAAGGTTTGATAATAGAAGTACATGATAATCACTTAGTAGTAATGGTACTCTTGAGAATTAGAACATAACATCCGATTTCTTTGTATTTGATTTATTCTGATAGCCATTGCTTATACACATGTTGACCAGTGTGATAACAGAATAATGCGTTGCTGTTGGTGGAGATGCTACCTTAGCACAAAAAGCATTTAATCTCTTTGGACATGTAAGAAAATAGGTGGCATTTTTTCCCATTACTATCTGAAAAGCTGTCTTCTGTTGCATGAAACGTAATTAATTACTTCATTTTCATGTCACCTCCTGCAGACCTGAAGCTTAACACAACATCATTTGAAAAGTTTACTTGTCCAGAAGTGTCTGCGTGTTCGTTAGCTGCTACTGCTGCAAATTGGTGAAGATGTTGCCTTTGACATACGTTATTTTATGTGAACGCGTGAAACAAGATTAATCATATCCTTCACCTCAGTGCTGCAATGCCACACTGGCTACTAACTGGTTTGAAGTCATACTTCACAAATCAAAATGTTGATAGGTCAAGAAGATCCATTTTGTTTTGGTTTAAATCTGTGAAGCAAACTTGTGGAGATAAATGCCTCCTGTTAATCAGATTTCAGAGCTGAATGGCTTTATAAACTTAAGAGATCTGGGTGAAAATGTGTTGTTTCGTTCTGTAGTTAGAAGTCACCTTGAAGTTACAAACCTTGTGACTTTCATTTTTTATCTAGTAATAGACAAAAACTGTCTGAAATAGTCCCTGACACTATGTGTTCTCCAAGTCTACTGAAGTCAAAACAAAAATTAAAAAGGGGTTTGCACATTCCATTTTCTGGTTTCATTTTGCATTGTGATGGACTAGAAAGAGGAATGAACTGTCATGAACTCAAGAGCAGATGAGATAGCAGTGAGAACGTGCTTGGCCAAAAAAAAAAAAGAGACCGATACATTACAAAAAATACATATACCAATACATATACCTCTCATGTCTGTGTCACCTCCAGCTGGACTGGTATGCTGTAATCAGTGCTGTTGGACTAGTGAAGCCAAACCATGACACAGTTAATTGGATAATGATCTGAGATACATGACTGTCCTTCACAATACCTCCACAAAATATGTGTGCAAGAATGACTGAAGTAAAATGACTGAATGTACAAAGCCAAACCAGTACTTCAACTGCCTTCAGATTTCAACTCTTCTTCAGTCTGTCGTGGTGTAAGTTCACACATATGATCTGCACACATATGCAAAGGCAGCATCTTCTGGTAAAATGAAAAGTCTCCTTGGGCCTCTAGCTTCTGCAATGAAGATGTAATTCCTACAGTTAGAACAACTTCTACTTCTTAAAATATACCAGGTATCCATGCAGCTATCAGCAAAAATTTGATGCGTTATAGGAAAACAAGTAGAATTTTATGTTTGTCAGGTATCATTCTAACAAACTTGGACAAGTTGGGACCGAACTATATTAATATATTCACATATTCATATTTAAATTTATGCTAAAAAATTGGGACTGCAAGCACATCTGTATAACATGTTCTGCTTACTCATGGAACCCAAGAAAAAAAAAAAAAAACAGAAAAAAAACAAACAACAAAACAAAACAGAATAACAACAACAACAGCAAAACAACCAAATAAACCAAACAAAAAAAGCCCCTACAAATAAAAGCAACCCTGCTTTCTTGTGTTCACATCGAATTTCCCATTTTAAAATCTTTCCAGAAAGCCTAAGTATGTTGACTGCCTAGTAAATCTGGCCTTTCAGAAAAATAAATGATCATGTCTTTTTAAAGCAATGCCTTTGCAAGGTTTTCAAAACTCATTGGATTCATTTCAATTAATTTTAGCCTCTCAAACCAAGGCTCTAAGTTGAAGATAGTGTTCCAGGTTTATTCTTGTTTAGTAGATACAGAAAAGCTGATTATATCTGTGTTAGATGCTTTCTAAAGAAAGGATGAAATAATTAAAATTTTGGTTTAGGTTTGTGTATTACCTCCCACAGATATCAAGCAGAGCCTGAGCAGTTAGTTTGGTGTAGATAAGGAACTTTTAGGTGGCTGAAGCTGGGTTGCATGGATTGTATTCCTTATGGTTGCTTTGCTCAATTAACTATTGCTCAGTTTAAACACTTAGGAATAATGTTCTTTTTAAGGTGAAAAGAGATGTTGATAAGAAAAAAAAATAAGACTATACACAGAAAACTAAGGGATATTAAAAAAATCTAGAGTTACAGATTTATTCTTAAAACACACCATGGAGTCACAAACATATCATCTCATTTTACTACACTGCTATACTAATGAAAGAATTCCACTGCACATATAAAAAGAAACCTTTATGAATCTTCGCTATGATTTTCTTTTTCCACCCTCATAAAAGTGCATGACCTTTCAATTAATTCTGTCTTTTTAACAGGGCTTCAAGCCTAGATCCTTAAAGCTGCTTTACATGAATATAAGGTTATATCTACATCAAATGGCTTCGGGGAACAAGATCTAAATGCAGATATCTGAATTTCCAGTTATTAAATAGTTAGATGTGTTGTAGAAGAAGATACAAACAGCTTAGAGACCATAAGAGCGGTTGTTTCTGTGTAGTCAGATTTAAATAACAGTCGTTTGCATGCAGTTTGTGTCCAGTATTGTGGATATAGCTCATATTAACACACCACTTCAGCAACATATTGTAGGATATTCCCATCTTTTTTCCTTCTTTCTGAAGAACATGTAATGTAGAATTCATTGTAATGTAGAATTCATATTAGTGCCACTGGTAATTTTTAAGCAATTTCAATGAAAACATCTTGCAACAAGTAATATTATCATTTCTAGAAACAGTTGGTGTTCTTAAAGGGGGGAAGAAATCAAACAGTGCCAAACCACAAAGACAGAAAGAACATCTCTAGGCAGCAAAATAAGAACTGCCTCTTGAAAAGCACATACTCTTCTCCTAGTAAATGAAAATGCTCATCATCAGGCAGGCTGGCAGGAATACTAATTACACTGGTGCTGTAATCCCACTGATTCCCATTGTAGACCTCCTACAAAAATGAAGATTGTCTTTCAGTGTGACTATATCTTGTTGTTTCAGTCTCACTTCCAAGACAAGGTTTGGGTTTGGGTTTTGTTTTTTTCCAGAGCTGCTTTTTCTAACAGGCAGGTTTAACAGGGAGCAATCATCAAGCATATGGATGCATGTGTTATGAGCTACCTTCAAAACAGCTGTAGTTGTTTAGCTACTTTAGGTTAAAATCATGAATTTTTGTAGTAATGCTACTTTGTGTCAAAAAAAATCAAAAACAAACAACTCCTTTGGAGTGAACTTAGGGGAAGGAGAGGATACACTACATTTTCCACATAGGTAAGCTTTTGTTTTTGTTACATGCTCCATAAACAACAACAAAAAAGAAACCTACACATCACTAAAGACATGTGAATGTAAATATAAAACTAAGAAACTTTGAAAGAAGTTGTCTGCAGCTCTCCTGAAGTCAGGCTAAACTCTCTCAGAACACTGTGTCTAAATAACAAATTTCCTAAAAGAGCTGGCAAGCTGTTGAGTTTTCTTGTATTCTTTGAAGAAATACTTCTATCCATACCTAGGGAGCAGAGAAGTGCGTGGCCAGTACAGGATTCAGGAGAAGCAAATAAAGAAGATCATTTTTAAATCAAGTTTGGTTCCTAATTTTGTTTTTAAATGACTAAGTTGTGCTTAAACTGTTAATTGGCTGTAGACTGTGCCATAACCATTTGTAATCATTAGAAATAAAGGTGGTAATTAATAGATCCACAGCTACCTCCTCCACTCATAGGACTCTGCCCAAATCCAGATCCACCAAAAAATCACAATTCAGAATCACGTATCTTGTCATGTCATTGCAACCTAAGATAAAAATAATAATAATTAATTACTCTTATGTGGCGATTAGGAGCTCTGGTTTCTGTGTCTGTCATCCCTGAAGTGTGTAAGTATGGCAATTACTTTACAGGGTGACTTGAAAACTACTATGAATTTACCTTCTATAATATGAATGCAGTTTCATTCTTGTAAGGAGGTTTGTTTTTTTCAGTGTTGCCCCATAGTTTCTTTTATTCAGAATAATTTTAGTAGTATTTAAGTGACTGTGAGTTATGTTGATGGTTAATGACAACACTCCAACATGGTAGAAATGTTATTTTTCGCAGTGCCAACTTTAAAGGTCAAAATAATTTTTCACATAAAGATTGAAGTATTTCTCTATGAGAGTTCAGAAGCAGAGTTTGGGAAATTAAAGTCCTCATTACAAAATAATATTTTTTTCTTGCAAAAATTCATCTTTGCTGCTTAGCAACAAAATAAAATAAAGGCAATGTGTATCAGTAAATTGTTGACTGCTGGGTTGTACCTCCAGCTAGCCAGTAACCCACAGAGCAAGGAGAATTGTGATAATTCACAGCTGGTGCTGCATCATGTGCTTGGTCTAAGTTGTGATTTTTGGCATCCCCCAGGTAAATCAGAGAGTAGGAGAGGAGGCACATACTGTAAGCTATTTTAAGAGGACACTTTTGTCCACATTCAGAGAATCGGGACAAGAAATAACAAATGAAGTAAGAAGGATTCAGGTTGGACTTACTCAAACACCAAATGGGGTTGTTGAATGTTCACTACTGGATCATTTCAAAAAAAGGTATTCAGCAAACATTTGTCAGAATGGTGTGGCTGTAATGTAATTCATGTTTCTTTGGATAGAGATTTTTCCAGATGGTTTGGTGCTCTGATTTTCTCAGATAGGGACACACAAACAGTATGTGTTCATTCTGTAAGTCTTCTCAGGCCAGCTCCATCAAAAGCATTTTGAACATGCCTGAGGATGATGTCAGTAGCATTAACATGACAGAGCTCAACACAAAAACAATCACTTCATGGAGAAATACTTTAAAAATTGTGATTTTTCTGATTACAGCTTTGTAGATATGAGGTTTTAGATGTACCCTTCTTTTTGAGCATAGGAATAACCATGCTTGGTCTAGTGGCAGTCCAAGAGTCCTGTCTGATCAGAAGTGAATGCTTGATGAATGAGTGTAAGAACATGAACAAGCATCAAGTAATGTTTCTCCCATTGTGTTTTCCCAGCTTCAAGTAGTCTTCAATTTAAGTAGTCTTCAGTTTCTTCAGAAGCTGTATCTTCCTTTAATTTTACTCCTGTTGTATAGGTCCCTTTTTCAACTGTACTGTAGGTTGCAGTTCCCCAACATTAATCCCTGTGTGTTTTGGTGGGGAATTTGCAATCCTATCCATCCTATTCAAAGAGCAGAATGGAGAAATTGCCAAACTAGAACTAAGCAAATCAGTCCTGAATAACTATCCTCTTATTTCAATCACAACATTGTTTAAAAAAGACATAATCTGCTTTCACTGTCTGAGCTATCATCTCCATATGTTTTTGTTCTATGTTGGAAACATAATTTTTTTGCACACTTACTCAAGGTAGAAAATCCCTCTGAATGTCCATCAGAGCGAGTTGAATCCCAGTGTGAGAAAATGTTTATGGACAGAAAGCTGAAGCCTCTGTGTGAAAGATACAGAAGAAATAGCTTGAATACTAGATTGTATGTTTAGTTTATGCATATATCAGCATTAATTAATGCAATGTCTGTGATCATGAGTAATCCCATTGTTCGGTGGTGAAGTTGGCAACCAGGAACCGTCATGTTACTAAAAGTGTGTATCCAACCATCTCCCTGCAAAAGCACTTTACTTAGGATTTGTAAAAAAGATTTTAGCATTATCATGTCATGGTTGTGAAAAAACAAACCCTACAAGAACATCCTGTTTCATATCGGTGGGCACTTTGATAACAGACTGCTAATTCCGTATCTATATACACCTACCCAGCTCCTAAGAGTCAAACTCACTGTTAAGTGAGAACAGCTATCCTTGACAGAACAAACTGGGCGAGGATGTGTGCATCCTTGCAGGAGGAACAAGAAGAACAAAGAGGAGGCTGGGATGGCATGGTGGGGGCAGCATGAATTACTGTTGTACCAGAGGTCATCTGTAATTCCATTGTCAGGAGCTGCATTCAACAGCGTCACCAGGCCATGCCAAGCACAGCCAGAGTAGTCTCATTCCAGAAAACTAGGTGCTGGGAGGAAGGCATGATTGCAGATACCTAAAGAAGATTTGTTTTCCACCTGCCTTCAATTTTGCATCTGTTTGTTTTGATGATGTTGGCTAGAGGCAGACCAACTGAGGGAATGAAAAGCAATATATTCTTGCTGCGAAATCAGGCATGTTTCACCATCAGTATCGAGAAGTCTTTTCATTCTGTTTGCAGAGGCATAATCCTCACATTTTCAAGCAATTTTTAAACCATTTGGAGGTTTTGCTTAGTTTGTGGAATGACATAAATATAAAAGTTCAAATTGAACATACTCATGTTTACCCAACACTTTCTGCTTATTATCTCTTACTGTAGTAACTCTTTATTATAAAAGGCTTTGTCTTTTCACAATAAAGAGAGAGATTCAATGACTTATTTCCTTATTTCAATTTTCTCCTGAGGAGATATCAATGTAAAACACAGTAAGCTGACTGTCATCTTCTGTTTCCTTTTACACCATTGTTATTGTTCAACTGGAGGGATTTATTGTTGTCAGAGATCAGAGTGGAAGCATAGAACTCATCCTCTGTCTGGGGAGCTGTTTTATTCCTATACTCTCAGCCTACAAGTGAAATCTGGACTAAAAATCAATTGGTTTGTAGTGCCAAATGGTACATAATGTTTCTAGACCTAATTAAGTTTGAGATTGTATAAGAATTCTTCAAGGCAGGTTTATAACCATTGCTGTCTTCATGTTAGTTGGTGGGGAATCTTAGGAGAACTGGAAAGATTCACTTTTCCTATGTTATTAACTTTTCCCATGTTATTAGCTTTTCCCATCATTCCCTGGATCCACTCACATTCACTTAGTTGTTGGTATCTTTGCATTCTGTTACCTCCATGGACAGTGACATTTTATGGATATAGGATATAAAGTAAATTGTGTTTGATGAGAACAGGAGAAGCCTTAAAGGGATTTTATTTAGTGCATAACAGTAATTGTCACTGTAGGATTAAAACCAGTATTACATGAGTTAGTATCTTGCTTTTTAATGACACTAAAACAAAAGATCCAGATGACAAAATCTTCCTTGTGAATCTGTATAATGAACCTGTCAGGCAGCTTTTTATTGCTTTTTAATTTATTTTTTTTAATCTTTCTTGCATCAAGTGTATTGTCATACCCCAATGTGTCAGCATTAACTAATAAAAATGGGTTTTTTTATTTAGTAACTAATGTTGACCAGTCTAAATTGCACACTGCAGTGATGCTGTTATTTCTCAAGCTGTCATGATTTTTGTTAAATGAACTATGGATTTAATAGGAGTAGGGATATAACAATAAAATATAATCCAGCTGTACTTGCTTAAAATATGCATCTCAGTTTTCCTTAAAAAAGAAACAATCTGAAAAAGCTGTCGTTGCTTGTTTTCTTCATTGTTAGTGGTCAATGGCACATCACAGCTCTTAAACACTTAAAGAAATAACTTACACCTTAACTTGAAGAAAAATATTGTTTGCGTCTGAAACTTAATATCTTATGCAGAAACTAGTCTGTAACCAGTCCTTTATACATAAAACGTTTGATGGAACCAGAGATAAGTCATTCAGCTGAGAGCTTTCAGGAAAGGTGAATTTCTTGCGAATTTAAAGACTAGAAACCCCACTAGAATTTTCATAAGAAGAAAGAATGACTTGCTAATCTAGTGGAGTATTTGGAAGAAATTAATGAGCATATGGGTAAGAGAAGTCCATTTGCTGTGGTATTTGACTACCCAAAAATGTGTTCAATATTTCATTTTAACTGATAAAATAAAGTAAATTGAAAGGTTTTCTTGTTGAATACTGTCTGATTAAAATAAAGACCTAAAGGGTGAGTGAAGGGGAAGGTATAACAGTGGTAGAGCTTACTCACAGTATCCTAATGAGACTTCTGCTGAAGTCCTGGCTGTTGAATAAATTTAAAAAATACCAAAAAGTTCTGATTTAAGATATGTACTTATAATTATAATATTGTTTAGAAATTATTATCCATTCTCGTACTTCCTACACATCACACGTTGTAATGCCTGAACTGAACACCAAAATATCTCTAACGTGGTGGTTGTAACTTTTAAGAGTGGTAAATTTTGCGTGTAACTCACATTGAAAAAGTGACAAACATGTCAAACCATGACTGGAGCTGCAATGATAATAAGGAGCTTGTACAATAAAGTGCCTATTCCCTGCAGGTAGAGATTTGCTTTGGATTGCAGGAATAATCCTCTTAAAGATAAGGAAGATAAACACTTCTGAGCATATATGGTCACAGTAAGAGTTAAGTGCTGTACTTGGTAATTAAACTGCCTTCAATCCGGAAAGGAAAATTCAACTTTCTCTTATAAGGATTTCACACGTTTCAAAAAACTTTTAATGCATCTCAAACAAGAGATGTACTAACACACCTAACACCTTCAACATGTCTCCTTTTTAATGTCCCCTTGGAGACCTCTCCTGCTTTCTCACATCTCTATTTTTTAATAATTATCAATCTATGACTGCAGCTGTTAAGGGTGGTTAATTTCATACATGTATCCTGTGTGCATTGTGAGCTGCACATACACACAGACACATCCGTGTGCATTTCTTTTCCATTATGAAATAGCAAAGGTATTTTAATAAGTAAATATAAGAAACTTTTGAAGATATGCACTTTCCTTAAAAAACTAAAGTTGTTTACCTCTGACTTGCGAGCAGATATAGCAGTTCATCTACCAAAGAATTTTATTCTGCTTCAATGGAAATATTTCAGAGGCAGAGCTAAGACTTGGAATAGGTCTTTCAATTCTTAAGTAACAGTGTGATGAAAATACAATGAAGAATGACACTTTTCCAACATAGAATACATTCTATATTGAGCCTGTCTGTGCTAGTGACAAAGGATTTGTTTTCTTGTGGCACTACTGCATGCCTGGCACCACAATGGGAGAGAACTGTGTGTTGTCATGTTCTGAGCACCGTTATTAGTCAAGTGCTGGATGCAAAGCCTTTATTGTTGGTTGATAAAGAAGAATAGATTCTAGCCCAGCTTCATGGAGTGTTAAAAATATGTGTGAAATCATAGTGTGGTGCAAGTCAGTCGTTAATTTCAGTGGGGCCAGGGTTTCATTTAAGGATACCCTGGAAGTTTTATCCAGGCTTTGCATTGAAGGATCACACCCTGAACCCCACCCTTATGGGAGGTTTGGTTTACCTTTTTTCAAAGCACCAGTAAATGCTTTTTCATGGCACTTCCTCCACAATCAGCTTAAAACCTCAGTTTAGTTTACATTTTTCTCCATCACCAGTGACACACAGTACCTGGGGACTGTGCTACCAGTGGCTCCCTGCACTGTCTCCCTGGCAAGAGGAGCAAATTGCAACAGTCACTTTTTCTTCTCTGTGCCTTTAAATTAATGAGGAATTAAATTATTTGTGACTTTCTGCCCATGTGGGCATTTCAGAGTTCATTCTTGGGTACTGCTTGAGGTGAAACACTGCAAGGTTCCTGAGAAAATCTGAAATGTGGATAAACATCTGTCCTGTGGTACCAAAAACTGACAAAGTGCAGTTAACCCACAAAGCAGAAGGTCTTTTGGACAACAGACAAATACTAGCTGCCAGAATAATTCCTGAATTTACCTTCTCTTTAGATTCTGCATTGAAATTGAGTAAAGAAATATCTCATTTACTTGGAACTGGTTGGGGGTGTTGAATAGTAGATAGACTGCCAATAAATTTGTATACAATGAATTTTCAACATTTTCTCAGTTTGGATTGTTCACAATAACTGAGTGTTTTTCTTCCTGTATTCAAATGGAGTGGCTTCAGAAAACAAAGTTAGCAGAATTATCTTGATTTTCTAAAATATTATGTCTACAAGTATTTCTGGTGAATAAATTAATGATGAATACCACACATGAAATTATGAACACTGGGACATTACAGTCAAGTACAGACTTAGTGGTTGCTGATTAAATGTATAAGACCGGTAAATATTTTTGGTGTAACTGAACAATAATGTGTCTAGTTTCCTATTTCTAAAAAAAACCAGCAATAACAATTTGTGGTATGTTGGCTAAATGCTAACCTCTGGGGTAAGAGCAACCATATGGAACTTGGTAGTAATTGCAGAATTTTAAATTTGCTTTTAGCAATCATTTCAATATTTGAATCTGAGGATTATTTTTTTTAATTGTGTCCACAAAACTCAAACCCTCAACTCTTCAGAGAGAGTAAACTAAAAGCTTAATCCATTACATTAATTTTACAAGGAGAACAGTTAATTACCAGAAGTACTTTTTACTTCTTTTTTTTTAATTTCTACAAAACCAAGATGCTAGTTGAGTATTTTAAGTTCCTTCTAAGCTGTGTTTGGCATGACTTTTTGGATCTATTTCTATGCTATTGCAATTACAACCACTTGGGGCTCAGAAGACTCGATCATTTGAGTTGCATTCATTTCTTTTTTCCTTTTGCATTTGCAGGATGCTCTGGCCCACTAGGGATAGAAGGAGGGATTGTGTCAAACCAACAAATCACTGCATCATCCACCCATCGAGCTCTTTTTGGCCTCCAGAAATGGTACCCATACTATGCACGGCTTAATAAGAAGGGTCTTGTGAATGCCTGGACTGCTGCAGAGAATGACAGATGGCCATGGATTCAGGTAACAGATGGAGCTGAGGGGGAAAAAAAAATCTCCTTGACTCAATTGCCAGTGTCACTTAAGAAACTGATGAAGACAAGCGGTTAATGAACAGCTAGATTCTTATTCACTGTCAGAAACATGGCCTAGGCTAAAAGGGACTGTTTAGTTGCAAAACAGTGATAATCTTGATTTTACAAAAGCACAAATCTTTTTATTTAAAAATGTACATATGTTCCTTTGTGGCTCTAAACTGTGGAAAGCAAGTTTATAAAGGCTACTTTCAAAGAAGCTACTTTCCACAGAGGTTACATTTAGTAGTTGGGTCCTTAGAAGCACATCACAGCAATATCTCATGGTGAAGATGTTTTGACATATGCAGTCTTCTGTGGGCATCTTTCTAGAGAGCTTTAATGTGGTTTTGGCTGTACCAGAGCCTGCAGGAAGAGTTCGTCCTCTCTGCTGAGCTGCTCTGGGCACACAGGTTAAGTATCATGTGCATCGTAATGGAAGTAACAAGAAGTGTTTTAATTAAGGCTGGAACAGCTGTTAGTTCAGCCACATCCATGGGGCCAAAAATACAGATTTTCTCATTCCCACTCAAGGGTGTTATTGCTGGAACGATTCAAATGGCAGTGCCCTCATTGTGAACTGGATTTCTCTGTGCCCAACAAATGATTTCAGTGGAAGCAGTGAATATGAAGTCCTGTGGCAGTATTTTAATGAAGATAATGATTATCTAGTGATTGCTGTAGCTCTTTGCTCTTATGAGGTTTTCATGATATATGAATTGGCCTAAGCTTTGGCAATTTCAGCTGTTGGTTAATAAAGGTTAGTCAGTTAGATACTTAAGGGAAAACTTTTTGCATTAATCGGGATAGTCAATATGTGAAGAGGATGCTTCCCTTCCAGTGAAGACAGGATTTAGCTAAACATGGTATTTGAGCATCTTGTCTGTCAGCACTAAGTTGAACTGCCCATAATGTCCCTCAGGTGTGTCAGACACACTCTACTCCAAGTTACCTTTGTGAGCAAGTCATAATATTTGTCATATTCAAGTTTTTGTCCTGACTGCCACTCGTAATTTTTCCTGAGTGGCTCTGGGGAAAAAGCACAAGGGATTACCCGTTCATTTTTCTCGTTTGGAGAGCAGACACAAAGTGCTGTTTGATGAGGTTTTCTGGAACTGGGATGGTGAGAATGTTGAATTTTGTCAGTTCTGGAAAACAAAGCCAGTGTTACTATTTGTTATTTATTGCAGAGTGAAAACACAAAGACCCTTCAATGTATCTTAAGTCAGTTTTTATCCATAAAGACCAGAGGGGTTAGGAAGTCTAAAATTTATACATTGAGAAAGAACTGGAAAAAGTAAGGCTAAGGGACTCCGACAGAATTATTTCTACAGGAGCAGAAAGCTAATGTGACTTTAATGGATAATGAAAATGTCAGTATTACAGTAGCTTTTGGGTTTCTTTAGAGAATGGGCTTTATTAAATGAACTCGGGAAAAAAATTCAAAATCATTTAGCACTGAACTCCCAGACACATCTTTTTCTGGGAGATGAACTGGATGGGCATGTCTGATGGTCTCACGCTTCTGCTGATATTTGCACTTGTCAAAGCCGCAACCCACAGTGGAGGCAGCCCCAGATCCCTGTGCAGGTATGTACCCAAACCAGACTTGGGTCTGCCTTGGCCTTTGCTCCCAGGAAAATCTTCCCTTTCCTCTTACCTGGGAGGGACATTGGGCTGATGGAGAAAATGGGTCTATAAATCTCAGCCCATGGCATCAGATCAGAACAATTTATTCTTTTTTTTTTGGAGTCAGTGGTAATCTAAGTAATTCCTATCCCATACAGGTTATTCTGTAATTTTGACAACCATAGTGTGTAAGGATTTTCTAGAAGAGTTAAGTAATATGACTAATGTATTCTAAGCAACGAGCAGTTCCTTCTTTTTCATCTCACTCTTCTTGCATAATAAACTTGGTCTATAATTTTCACAAAACTTACCAAATATTTTTTCTCTTTTTTTATTTTTTTTTTTTTAATTCACAGCAAAACTTAAAGTACTCTATAATTTCAGAAGAGAGCTTTAAATCTTAACAGGATTTCTTTCTTTCCATTTCTGAAGACTTTTCTCTTTAAAACACCTGGGACCATAAAATATGGAATTTTTAGGGGAATTATGCTTGTAGGGAAAAAAATGCTTTTTGGTGTTCTGCAGGAACCCTGTTTTGATTTGTCAAGGGTACAGAGCTCCACACACTCACACTTTATGCACTGCATAGTAATTCTTTATGTCAGAGAACTGTTCTTCAAGCATAAAATGAGCTCTAAGAGCCAAAAACTGCCTGACCCTTATGTGGATGAACAGTTCCTGTTGAGGGAAGAGGAGAAGCAGAAATCCTACAACTTGTTTTCGCACAGGTTCTGTGGTAGCCAGGGAGACGCTTCATCAACGTTTGTGGAGGGTTGCAAAGCAGTCAACCCACTCTTGATTTGGGCTAAATTACCAGCTACCTTCCTTCTGGTCTGGCGGGAGAAAAAACCTCTGACAAGTACCTATTTGAGTTTTTACTTTATCCTGTCACCAGCTCCTCCTCAGACCCTACTGTGAGCAGCTTGTACATGGAATCTTCTCCATGCTGCTCCCAGTGACAAAGAAGTTGGTCCAGAGGAAAGCATTAAAAATGGTGTGAATGTTTGGCAGAGATAAAGTGGGAAAAGTTACAAAATCAGAAAGTCTCCCTTTGGGAAATGTAAATGAACATTTAGCTTAGTGAACCTGAAGCAATAACCTGTTCTTGTAGTTTCCAATGCTAGATAGATTCTAGGGGAAGCTGTGTATAATTGGCAAAGTCAGGCAAAGTATAATTATGTGCAGGTCTGTAGCTATTTTTGCCTTGATCCATCATTATCAATTTTCTTTATAATTTAATTTCTTTATTTATATGCATCCTGGCAAATAAAAGGTTTGAGTGCTTTGCTTATAACTCACTTGTAATGAGTGCACAGCTTTTTTTCTCTAATCTTTTAGGGGTCTGATATACATGAATTAGTATACAATTTCATTTTTCTGCATTCTCCCAATGAACTGAAAATTGAAATCTCCATTTTAAATTTACACTCTCAGTATGTAATTAGTAATGGCACTACAATGCTTGTAATTGGCTTGTGATTTAAAGGGTCAATGTCCATGTTTTCAAAAGCAAATTAGTCAGTCATACCTGCCTTTTAAAGTTCTACTGGCCTCTGTTTCTCCTCACGATTCGGCTGGAATAAAACAACACCTGTGTACTGCTTACCACTTTCTTAGTGGTATTAAAATCCCATGCTTTTATTTTTAATTACTTAGTCCTGAAATATAACCAAAATGGTCACTTTACCTTGTCCAGCAATGAGTCGTTTTTGTCAACTCTTTTTTTAAAAACAGCATTTTCTCTTTTCTCTGTTATCCTTTTGCATTTATGGCTTTAAAATATGTTGGTTTGTTTCATCCTGATTTCACTTCATCCCTACTTGTTCCTTGCACACATCTTTATTTTTATATTAATTTTTTTTTTTATTATTTAAGGCAGTATGAATCAGAATAAATATCTCCATGGTCAGGATTGTTGATTCTGTTATGTTTGTATCGTATCCAAAATCATGAATCGTGAAGAGGATCCCTGCCTATAGGGTGGGTTTTTTGTTTGGTTTGGGTTTTTTTAAGAGACTACCACCTCTTCTTTTTAAGTATTTTGCGGTCTTTTGGACATGGAAATTGTTTTTACAAGGTGTTAACCCACAGCCACCAAAAGCAGATTTGACCACACCCTACATTTAGAGAATATTAAGAAAATGCGCTTACTACAGTGTACCCTGCCATTGTGTAAGTGATGTGATTGAACACCTGAACTGTTGTGGGAGACTGTTGGATACAAATGTTAGTTATTAAATAGAATATTAAGAAATCTATTTTGTTATCTTTCATTAAAATAGCATAAACTCTTTCTCTAGAGACATTGGTGTGGTTACAAATGGGTTTTTAAATAAAATATTTGAACATTTATTTTATTATTTTGATAAGTAGAAAGACTCATTTACAAAACAGCTGGACTGCTTGGTTTGGTTGCAGAATCAAAAAGGGGAAGTAAAGTTAGTTCAGGTTGAGTAGTTAGCTTTTTTACTCTAGTTTTTATTGAATACAAGAATATCAAAAATATTTGAGTTTGGGATTTTTTTCTCTTCCAAGAATTCATCCCTTTCCAGGTCTATTTCACATTTTTGTTCTTTTCCAGGGTCAGGTTTTAAAAGTCAAATGTAATTTCAAAAGGGAAAAAATAGAAGTCTTGTTTAGAATATATGAAAAGAGCATTCTAATTTTTGCTTTTTTCTAATTTATTACCTAAATGACTTTTCTAAAACTATGTGCTGAGTTTCAGATGAGACTTTATATTCTGAGATACAATAGTTTGATCAAAAATGTGTCTAACTTCTAATTGGTAATTTCAATATATTTGTATTCCATTCCAAAATAAAACTTTCATTTACTTTTACCTGCTCATTGCACCTGTTGTAAATAATATTTTTTTGCTTTTTTCAATAATTTTTCGCAGTTTTAATAAAACTTTTTCATCATGTTTCTTGAAACTATAAGTAAATAATCTTCCTGAAGAGATTGTTAATAAAAACAGGTGATCTGGTATGGAAAGGAATCTACTCCAGCAGCTTCAGGGCAAAATATTTCCAAAACTTCTGCCTAATTTAGAATTACTTTATTTAGTGTTTTGTTGTTATTGTTTGTGGTTTTGTTGTTTTTCTGTTTAGTTGGTTTGTTTTTTGGTTTTAGTTTTTTGTTGTGATTACTGTCAAATCTTTTTTAAAAAAAGCCTAAATACTTTTTTAAAAAAAGCCTAAATATACTGTAATATTATTTCTGGTAGGTAGATTTATATTTTTATTCTGTCTTATTTTGGTTTTTATACAACTGTCTCCACACCACTTTTGGTTTCAATTCCGTCTCTGGTACTCAGCCTCACAATTTTGAGGCTTGCAGTCCCATGGTATAATTAGACCTGTGACTATGAATATCACAGACCTAATCATAACTAGTGTAACACAAAAAAAAATACTTGTAATAGAAACTTTCTAAGTTCCATCATTGTTACCCTCAAGCAGGAAACCATAAAGTACTGGGTGTTTTTTTAACCTAAAAAAAAACAAGGAAAAAAAGATTAACAGCTTCCTCATCAAGAGCTTCCAAAGAGCAAGTATACACCAGGTGATAGCTATTTGCTAATGAAATGATAAAACTGAAAATACACAGAGGTCTTGCAGAACATTCATTCAGACATCTGTTGATGAGAGCTCTAAGCAAACTACCATCTGTCAAACCATTCATTTTGTCAAAGTTCATTTCTGCGTTCAAGAGTACTGTTGTATCAGCCTCCAAAAATATCTGTTGTCACAGCTTAAATGTTTAATATTACTTAATATAGCTCTCATCTTGGTATAATGTGGCCAGTGAACCTTATAACACACAGAGTCATTGTGTATGGTGATACCCAACATATAGGAAGACTTCACCTGCTAAGTTAGACGCTGAAAAAACTGTTAAAAGTTTTTTGTCAGTACTCCAATATTTGACTTAATATCATTGAAGAATTACCTTGGAGGATATTGAAGAGTGGCAGTAAGTCCTTGAGAGCCCTTGACAGTAGAGAACGGAAACTAATAATGCAAGTGCAGTTGACTTCTCTCAAAACTACCTGTGCAAGTTTAGAGCTGGCTTGCCGCCAAGTCTCCAAAACCTGACAACAGATCCTGGCTTCCCAGAGAGGGGGAAAAAAAAAAAATCAAACAGCCAAGCTATAGCAAAATATACCTGTATTACATATAAAATAGATATACACAGTGAGAATACTATATACCTATAAACCCAGAAACCCCAAATAGCTTCCTGAAAGGGAAGAGGTGAAGGGAGAAGGGAAAAAAAGGACAAAAAAAGGATGAAAAGGGACAGAAACAAAACAGGTATGCACAATCTAAAAACCCAGTAACCAACAGACTAAAGAACTGGCAAAATCTCATCACTTCCCCTGAGAAAGCAGGACAGTCAGACTGCGGCCCAGCACTCTCCCCTTATGCGTGGCAGACAGCAGCAGTCGATACAGGTCTCAACTTCAGATAAGCAAGACCATGTAGAGATCTACTGTTCTCGAACCTTGCCAGAAGAGAAGAGAGCGAGCCCTCTTATCTACACCTTATTTATACCCCAGGTTACGTAAAGGAATAGCATGGAATACTTCCTTGGTCACTACCCTTGTTCCTTCCTGGTTACAAGCTGGTCTCCAGGAAGGCCTAGGGCGAAAACTATCACACTATCCCATCTTTGAACTTCAGGAGTTAGAAGAGGTGATCAGCTAACCAAAGCTTGCCATAGATTCAGTGGCTTCACTGAACTCAATACCAATGTCTGCTCTCAGCATCTGCACACTTAGCTTACAGACCAAAAATATAATTTATGTACTCAAAGAAGGAGAGAAAACAAAAAGGACGGGGAACCTATTTCTTAGTGTAATCATCCATAAACTCCCTGGAGTCCTATATCTTGATATCTATTTCATATCATATCTCCCAGTTTCATTCCTCGTACACACAAATACCCATGCACAACATATTCAAACAACTTTTGATTGAGGTTTCAGGTCCGCAAAATCAGTCAGTTCAGAGTCAGTATCCCCATTGCAACTGAGATTTGATGCTGTTGTGAACACATCCATCACGTGCTCTGTCAGCCCATGTGCCAGCTCTCCTTAATTACTCCCTGTAATGTGGATAAAGGGCTGAAGCAATAGGACCTTTAAACACATTATTTCCTGCATCTGTGACTCCATCCATTTCAGCTAAATACTTTTTTTTTTTCCACATTTACCATCCTCATATTAAAAACAACCAAACCAGAAAGTGGTAACAGTGAAATGAACAAATGTGTCTCCACCTGGTTTCTTGCATCAGTAAAAAGGGATGCCCCAGCACGTATGTGGTGGTGCTGTATGAGGATCAGAGTCCCCCTGTTTTGGGGTCAGGATCTAAATCTGAAAGATGATACCATGTTGATAGATGATAGTCAAACAGGTCATCTTCTAAACACTCTCTTTCAAAACTGGCAGAGCAAAGGGTCCTTACTCTTAGTTACTTTCCTACTAGACTTGATTTCTAGAAAAACACTTTTTCAAGCTACGTCATTATAGCTTAGGTTCAGGAAACAAAAGCTCAAGAAAAAGTTAAATCATATGACAGTATATTAGAATTTTTTTTTTGGTGTGGTACAAGACATCTATATACAGAATCCCAGAATGGGTCAGGCTGGAAGGGACCACTTCCCTGCTCCAGCAGAGTCACCCCTGATCTGCTGGAAATTCTCTTCCCAATGCACCCCAACATCCCACTGACCTTCTTAGCCACAAGGACATGTGGCTGGGCAGGGACAGTGGGTTGTCCACCAGGACCCCCAGGTCCTTCTCTACTAAAGTAAACTCATGCTCTTGGCCTCCCCTGGAAATGACAGCATGTGTTTGTCATCTCAAAGGTCACTTAATTTCAGTCAATCATCAATTCTACGGATTGAAAAATAGGAGCATATTTTAGTCTTACACTCTTAGAACATTCTTCTTCCATGAGTGGTTAAGATAAAAAGACATTGTTCAAGCCTTGAGTCTTTCAGAGAGACTTTTCAAAAATTTTCTATCACAATACCAAGAAATGTTTGATGTTTTCAATCTAATCTTTTCCCTGAAAATTTCTGTAGAAAGAATTCTGAGGAAAAATGCATAGAGAAATAAGGGAAGTCTCATGGAAGGGTAACTTTTAGTTATAGACAATAGATAGAGAAATTAATTTCTTTTGTCCTTTAATTCTTAATTTCAAAAGACAATGAAAAATATTTTATGAGTATGTTTGTCATTATTCAACAAATACTCAACAAAGTACTTTCGCAAGGTTCAGGAGACATTCATCATTTGAGCCAACCTTTTGTGTTCTGTAACATCTGAGGATGGAGAAATTGTTTGAGTGGCATAATCTTTTAATCCATCACAAAGCCATCTGTCCCCTGTGTGCTTACTGATCTAACTCGTCACTCCTCTTGTGTGCATCTCAAACCTTGGCCTCTCTCCCTGCACAACCAGTCTCATAGCAACTAAGAGATTATTCTCAAAGATGGTAATATATGTGGGAAGGATTGTTTTCATACACTCCTGCTTTGCCACTTGTCTTTCTCCCACAAATTTTGTCATAATGTGGGCACAGTCTTAACAGTCCTAATAATGTTTAGCATTCCCATCTCAGTCAGAAGTACTAATTACATCTGCAACTTCAATGTACTTTTCATCCTCTATAAACTGACAACCAAAAAACCCAACAGTGACTAGAAAAGACACTTGCAGATATATGGGAAAAGAAAAGGATGGCATGGGCAAGGATAATAGGCTGCTGTGGTGGCCAGGCTCATTGGAAAAGACAATTTTAATAGGTAAACATTCATTAGGATGACTTTGACCATGGAAAAAAGAGAGTAAAGTTGTGTATTTTAATACAGGTTGTGCACCGTTTGGGAGCACTATTATCACTTGCTGAGTTTATTCTGGTTGAGGAACTAAGTAGTTTCCCACTGTGTTGAGATAAGCTGGGAATGCGCAATGCTGTCTCACAGTAGGGATCTTACATGGACAGGGAACTCTGAACTCCTGCATGTTCCCTGCTATTTCAGTTTTTGCTTTAGCCCCCATCTTTCAAAACTAAAGCAGATAATTTCTTCATCTGTGCAACGGACTTGTCATTTTCTGGCACATTTCCTCCTTACTTACCATCTGCTTACTTACTGAGGGACCTGGAGGGGTTCAGCCTGAGGAAAAGGAGGTTCAGAATCTTTAAGATTCTTTAAGAGGAACTGACTCTTTTAGAAGTCTTCTAGACATTTTGAGGAAGTTCTTTCCAGAAGACATTAGCATTCCAGAGACAGGAAGAGTATTCATAAGTTCAAAGTATATGAAGAAACTAATTATAGCAGTAAACGACCTCGGTGTTTCTTAGCTAAGCTTAGATTTCAGATAGTTATTATTCATTTAATCAATACATTGGATGTCTTTTCAAACATTAATAATTCTATAATTCTATGATTTCTTGGTCTAAGAATGAAGCCAAATGAAATCAGATTTGGAAGTTTTTTCAGTTGTCCATTTTAGCTTTGAGAGAAGGTATTATTTGTCACCAGAGTTGTTAGCAGAACGCATCTGCCAAAGAGCCATAAAAGTAGGTGGAAAGTATGTTAGAGAAAGTACCTCTGATATTTAAAATTATTGCACAACCAGAAATTTCTCTGAGTATATTTTCATTGTGATTTTAATATTGTACCTTATAAATTCACTTCTTTTCCCTGAAGAAGGGGGGTTTCATGTAGCATAAAAAGAAAAGTATCTGTTTGTTTCTGTGACCTGAGTCTGACATCCTGTCTTCTAAATCCTATTGATCAAAGCTATTTTACAAGGGGAAATACATACAGATATTTTCAGACATTCTTATTTACATATTCTTGGACTGATTCTTTAAGAAGTATTATAGACATTCTTGGGAAATTCTTTCCAGGAGACATTAGCATGCCAAAGACAAGAAGAGTATTCATAAGTTAAAAGTATATGAAGAAACTAATACTAGCAATAAACGACCTTGGTGTTTCTTAGCTGACCTTAAATTTTAGATAGTTAATACTCATTTAATCAATATCTTGTAAATAAGATGAAATTTTGCAGGGCTATAAACCTCTGAAAGACAAGAGATTGATTATGGGCCTCTTTTTGAGATGACAGTCTCCACATGCCAGTATTTGAATAATTCATGTCATCCAGTTAATTGCATTCATAACAACTACCTTTGGGGACTAAAATAATGGCTTAATAGTAAAAAGGAATGGACTAAGCAGTTTTTATTCTGTCTAATTATGTAAGCTCTCTGAGGCATAAATTGAAAGTTCTCAACAAAAGCAAAATGAAATAGGTTGGTTTTGATAATTCCCATAACATATGTTCCTCCACATTAGCATTGCATGGACCAAAAATCTTTATATTTTTCTTTTCCATACAAGCAGGGTTTAACCTATATTCTGATCTTTTCACAGAGAGACAAATTAAATTAGTGGGTCAATTTGCATCTCTGATTCAGCATGCCTAATTTGAAGTATGTAAATGAGTCTTATTGAAGATGGCAAAGGTGATGAGTGGCTTTTAGGGGGTTGACTGGGCCTGAGATGCAGTTGAGTACAGTAAGGTTGTGAGAACGTTTGTTGTTACCTTGAGGTGTGACAGACTAAAAACAACACCATCAGGAGGATGAGTTTGCAGAGGATCTAATAGCAAAGTTATGAAAAGACTTTGCTGGACCCACGTCCACTTAAATGAGACAAAATCGTTTGGGATCAGAAACTTTTCTTTAAAGTATTTATATATTAAGTATATATATTATAAATATACACAGTAAAGTATTTATATAAAGTAAATATATATTAAAGTATTTAATTTGTTTTTCCTCAGGTACAATTCCACAGTCACGTTAGGAATTATTATTTGTAGCAAATGACCGTGTTAGTTCTCCTAGGCTATTAGAAGTCAATACTTTACATTGCAATGTGAATATTAAAAGGTAAAACATGTTGGCTTTTCTCCGTGTAACTGTCCTCCTTCCAGCATGTCAGCAACAGCTGTGATGCTACTATGGATAAATCACTGTGTTAACTGAGCTGGGCTCCAGTTAAAACATGTATCACTGCCACTATACTGACTACATTAATGGCCTCAACTAAATCCAGAACAGCTCTGCTGACAGTGCTGATTAGGAGAGTATCAAAAAGCCACAAACAGGCAAGACAGATGAATACCTTGTGCTCGGGTGTCAGTAGGACTTTGCAACAGGGGAGTCAATAGTAAGTGACCTGCTGCTACCTCCCCACTCCTTATCACGTACAAGCCCAGCTCTGCACTCCTAACGTGGCATTAGGATGAAACAGCAACATTCAGCCCTGTTCAGGGGCTCTGGAGCTTGGAGACTGAAAAGGAAGCATGGGAGGGAGCTTTAAGACACATTGGATTTCCCAATATTGAAGGAATTTTCTCAGGTTGTTCCTTTCCTGAGATTATTACAAACATTTCTATTGGCAAGTGTCCCTATATTTCACCACAAAATGCTTCCATGGGTGCTTTCTATCTAACCTTGTCAGAATTATGACTTTAAAGAAAAAAAGGAGACAAAAAAATTAAACTTCAATCCTTCAAAAACTGATGAGATCATCAGGAAAAGGTTGTTTTAATGCCAGTATAACCTTGATTTCTTATTCAACCTTATTTTTGTATGAGTAATGGTGAGTAGCAGTAAAAATGCATTTACTTTATGCTAGAAAAGATGGCGAATTATTTATGGCAATGTTATTCTATCTCATAACTGAAACAGGTAAACAACCTAGTTCTCCATAAAATGCATTCTGTTTATGAATGTAAAACTACATTTTAAGTCTCAAAGACCCCAGGTTTCATGAAGGTTTTAATTTGAGCATTTCTGTCAAGCTTGTTCTTAAGGATTACTTCAGACAAATCTGTTTCATATGAAGTGTTAGTGGTGTTGTCACTAACAGCGTGATAACAAATGAGGGGAACATGGTTATGTATTCTGTACAGGCGCATCAGATAGGGTGTCTTCCTAGAGGCACTCTGTCTTCTCATCCCTCTTCTCTCCATTACATAATCATATAGATAAGAGAGGTGCAACTGGGTGGGTTTTTTTATTTTTTTTGTCAAGTATATAGCTTCTGCAAACTGAAAATACTGATATTTGATCACAAATTGAAGAGGGGGATGAACATCTTCCACCTGTCCTGTCCCTAATCCCTACTGTTCTGTTTCATTCACATATTATGACAGTGAATTTTGTTTTTTTTTTTCTACAGTTCTAAGGTTTGTTAAGCACACTGAGAAGTTATTTATGGTCTCTGTTTTGTGGACCCCTTTGCACTCTTTAGAGAAAACAAACTCCCACATTTAGTCCCAGCTACAAGTCGAGCAGCACACACAAATGCAGATTTGCAGGACTGGCTCTGAATTGCCTTTGAAAATGGTGCATTGCAGTCAAAAACATTACTATACCCTATGAAAATTGGCTAATAGATAATTAGTCCTATAGAATCAGTGCTGAGAGCAGTAAACATGGCTCACTGGTTACTTTTTCTCCTCCTTTTGGGAAAGGCCATGACTCTCTAACCTACTGGGATCGTCAAAGTTGTCTAATCACTGAGCTGGGAGGATTGGGCTGGCTGAAAGGAACGAGATTAGAAGAAATTTCAGGGACTTCTTAAATTAATGGGAGTTGATTTTATTCCCCAGTTCTTGGGAAGACCCTGCACTCTTGGGTGAATTAGGTCCCGTGGAAGTTACTGGATGAAACTCCTCTGAGCTGTTGCTGAACAGGGGTCAAGTGTCAAGTCCAAATTCATTGCTCTCAAAATAACCCTAAATTTTAAGTAGGGCTGATAAAAGTGATCAGATTCTTTTTTTTTTCTTTCTTCTTTCTTTTCTTTAAGTAGATTCTTCAAATGTCTACGCAAGTATCTTCTTCTTACAATGTCTTTACTGTGCATTATTGCCTGAATTACTGGGGTAAACCTCTCAAAACACTATTGATCTTCTATCATCCTTGATTTTTGTCCTGTTTATTTAGGTAATGATAAAGGATCCTTAATAAGTAAATAAGCTATTACCTTTTCTGAAAAGATATGTTAAACTCTTATTCTTGTCCTGGTGACTTTCACTTCTTTGTTTTAAAACACAGTCACCCATGTAATTAAAATATATGACTTTCTATCCCAGATCTGAATCCACAAAGCAGAGCTTTCTGAACTGTTTTTCTTCACAATGACCACAGGAAAACACCTTTGGAAAAACTTTCACTGTTAAAAGAGGTAGTTCATATTTCTTCACAGCTTCCTACTGAAGTACGTTAAGTAAGAAAGATTTCATCACCTGCTTCATTGTAGTCATTGCCACAGTTGTAACATTGCAATTTTTGCTATGCTCTGGCTTGAAAAATTTAAAACACATAAAAGAACCCAAAGACCCAAAGGGACAATTAATTCCTGGTGTATCCATACGCACCGAAAGGAGCTACCAGAGCTAACACGAACATGACATTAGTCTAGTGGGGACTTCTATATAAGCAAACCAAAGGTATCTGGAAGCATTTCACACACCCCCTTCACTAGAATTTTCCTTGGAGGATGGGTACTGATCAAGAATTCCTGTGAAAAGAAAGATTCTCTTTGTATGTTTATCAGGATGTATATTAAATGATTATTTAAAAATTAGATTTTTTTTTCTTTCATCTGGCCAAATCTTCTCTTCATTCAGTGTGACTTTTTTTTTTTTTAGAGTTTCAGTTACAGTGTGAAACTCTTCGACAGATTACTTTTGGGTGTTTTTTTGTTGTTGTTGTTTTACTTCTGAAGTGCAGTGGTTTGTTTCTTGTGCATTGGATGTGGAGACTGGGGTGTGGAAAGGAGCCAGTGGGGGAATAGATCATCCAGTTGTTAAAGCCATGGTTTCATTACAAAATTACTCTCTGTGGGTAAACAAGGGGGAAAAGAACCCCCATAAGTTCTCATCTGAAAAACTCCCCAAGGTTATCATCTGGAATAAGAAAAGTTTGTGGTTAAGCTGAAAGAATATTAGTTAAATGCATCATTGGATCAAAGAAAATTTATTTGGTGTTGCATGATACCTTTCTTTTCCCGTTAAGTGAAATGTGAAGTTACTATCAGTCAGCAAATAATCAATGGTTGGTTTCTGTTTGAGTGTGCTTTCTAATTTGTTTTTGGAGATGGCGTTCACTTCATTATTAGCAATTTTGTAAGTACATGAAAAATTGGTCTACTTACCTGTTTATTAATATTCTGAAATTCCATATAGAGAGAGTGAAATATGCATAAGAGACTTCCATAAATCTTTAACTGTTTACTATTCCATGTTAAATATATTTTTAATGTAGTTATGGGACTGATAGTCTCTATAGCTGTCCTTTTACAAATATAACATATTTGTTTGGGTTTGTTTTCCCCCCTGGGGAAACCAGTAACTAGGCAAAAGAAGGTTTCCAAGACTGTAAAAAGTCATGGATCTCTTCTAATTTATACCTGTCTAAAATCCTGGCATGAGCCCATTCTCCTCACTGGAACTGAAAATGTTCCTCAGCTTTCCCTAACCTGTGTGGGAAAGATCCTGTAAAAAAATCTGATCTTTAATAGGAAGATTTCCTCTCTCAATGAGTCAAAACCCTTAAAATAAGCATTGTTTTTTTAGAAGGTTTATGAGTGTTTATTAATTTCTTATGGGGAGAGCTGTGGTAAAACTACACCAAAAGCCATCTATTTCAGAAAAGCAGCAGAGAAATAGCCAGACTTCCTCCTATTTCCCACTGTGTGCACAGTGAGATATTGAAACACTGAAGTCTGGTAATCTTGCATCCTTAACAGAGGTTAGATTATATTGCCAAGGGGGAGAAAGTCTTCAGACCACACTGCAAAGAATAAAGAGGTTAAGGTGTTTGGACAGCAGATACCTGATCTGTCTCCAAGTCCCCATCTACCTGTGCTGGGACTGCTGGGACTGCTATTCCAAACAGTCCAAACATTGCACTGGGCCAGCTTCACTAATTGGGGAGCAGAGATAAGACTCATTTGGAGGAGGCGAGTGCTAATGTTGTTCACTCATTATTTACCTGGGCCCAGTAGTTTGCTCTCCAGTATTTCCATTCACCTCCTCTTATCACACACCTTCACTCAGCTCTCATGATGTGACAACTCTTTGTTAAGCTTTATTTGGTGCAAAAGTTGCAGATCTCAGCTGCCCACCAGAGGTAGAAGTACAGCTGCCACAGATCGGCTCCATCACAGGGACGAGGCTGACAGTGACAACATTTTTTGGTTTGAATACCACATTCTGAACTTTTGGGGAATATAGTTGGCTTTCCATGTCCATAGGTGGATAAAAAAGTCAAAATTAAGGTTGGTGGAATACTGTTGAATTCTTCCTTTTTTGATTCTGAACATCTTTATTTTGTCCTTCAAAGTATTGCCATCAACTCAGACAAGTACACAGGGCATGTCCACATCCACTGATTGATATTTTGCTATTGACTGTTTTAGGATTAGCATTACAACCTTGATCTGTAGATATATGAATTTTCAGTGAGAACCAAGAAAAAGTATACTTCTTTGCTTTCAGAACTTCCATGTATCTTCAACATCACAAAGACATTTTGCCTGGATTTAACTTAGGACCTTTTGTATGGTATTGTAAATTGGCTTCTAATAGATCAGAAGATGCAACCTTTGGTAAATTATCACTTTACTGTATTTACTTTTCAGGAAGGAAATAAATATAGCAGCAACCCTATATGCCTGTAGTGGTTTAAACCTTGTTTTCCCCCAGAGGCTAAAAAGTGGTAACCCCCAAGGGGTGGAAACCCCTGGAAGTTTTGAAGTTCTATCCAATGGACACTCCTGCAGAAATGTAAACATACCACAACCAGACCGGAAGAGAAGAGTTGTAGTTTGGGTTGTTAGGAGAAGTGACCATGTTGTAGAGTCACGAGGAAGGGGCTCTGAGCCCCTCGGGGCCTCTGGGGCCTCCCAGCCCCAGGTTGGGGGAGCTGCAGGGACCTGGAACAGCATAAAGCTGGGCTAGGTACCTGTAGTTATGCTGGCAGATGTTTTCTCCATCGTGGGCAGCGGCCGGAGAAAGCAGCAGCCAGCACTGACCGGAGAAACGGTGGCAGAGAGCCAGAAGAGATAAGACGGAGCAACAGAGACATGCAGCACCAGAGAAAGAACTCCTGGAAGGAGAGCTGAGAAAAAGAGGGAGCTGGACTCCTATTTTGGAGAGCAGTTTTGGACATGCAGCACCAGTGAGAGAGAGAGAGAGAAGAGCTGAGAAGCTCAGAGCGTCCTGGGAAGCTGGACCGGGACAGAAAGGAATGCAGAGGGGGTGACCTTGGCTCCCCCCTCGCACTGCTGCCAAGGTGGCAGCCTGAGGCAGGGCACAGAGGCCCTGCAAGGAGCTTGAATCTCCTGGAGATGCCAAACTGTCACGAAGCCCCCTGTGCTCGTGATATGACCGTGGTGGAACGACCTTGTCTGGGGTGACGTAGTCCATGGAGGAAGACCCCTTTGCCTGCGTCAAGGGGCCGAGGGAGCCTGGATACCTCCCTCGTGAGTGCTGGCAGAAAGCCAACCACAGCTGCTGCATGCATGAGATGAGGAGAAACCTGCTGCCTTGGAAGAGACTGGAAGGGATCTGTCCTTCTTTCCCTTCTGGACTTTTATTTGGAGGGGAGAAGAGATCTGATCCATTGTAAATACTATATGTCATGGTAGAGATAGTTGTGATCGTGTGTATAATGTGTTATAGTATTTATTTGTACAGTCATTGTAATATATTCCCTTTCCCCCATTCTGAGTCTTGTTGTGTTTTGTCTGGAAAAACCCGTCTCACATTAGGTTGAGATGTGGGAGGGGGCTTAGACTAGGGAATTAGGATTTGGGGGCTATCTCAAACCATGACAATGCCAGAAATAAGCAATATCCCAGTAATTCACCAATAATATTCTGTATAACCACAATATATGAATACATATGTGTACACATACACATGAAATAAGCATAGTCCAGGCTTTTGGTTCAGTTTTTTCCATTCATTGTGTGCATTTGTGCATCAAATTAATGAAAGACAAAAGGAATTAATGCAAGTATAAAAGCAGTAATTTAAATGCTACAGCTGTTTTTTTTCTGTCATTTAAGAAAGGAAAGAAAAGAAGAATCAAAGGAATCGAGGATCAGAATTGTGCCCCTCAGATGCTTAGTGATAAAAATATACTGTTATTTCAGATAAACCTGCAGAAGAAGATGCGAGTCACTGGAGTTATAACTCAAGGTGCCAAGAGGCTTGGGAGTCCAGAATACGTAAAGTCTTATAAAATTGCATACAGTAATGATGGGAATTCCTGGACAATGTACAAAGTAAAAGGCACAAAGGAAGATATGGTAAGATTAAGTCATCTGTATCTGAATATTGCTTATGTTTTAACTGCGTTTAGAAGTATGAGGTGTCAGTGTTACATAAGCCTAATTGCCTGGAAGTATGATATAGGTTTCATTATCATTATTTTTCTCTGAATTAAAAAAAAAATAGCATCAACAAATTTGCATTTTCTGTTTGCTAAGAATTTCTTATACTTTAATTGATGGTTTTATAAATACTATTTCCCCAAGCTAGAATAATCCTGTTTATTACACTTAACTGATTTTCATTTTAATTAGTTTACCAGTAATTACTCATTACTCTGTTTTCAATTTAGTTTTATTACAATGGCAGATTAGTGTTAACCCTTGAAAACATAGAACCCATTCATCAATGCTAATCTCTGTGCTGCACAAACAGTATCATCCAGTGGGATGTGTGTGTTAGAGTTTACAGTTACCAATTATTTTTGGTGGAGTCATGCATACAAAGGAGCAAAAAAAACCGTTTACTGTGTAAGTTTACATAGAACTAATGCACTGTGAAGAGTTAGACACAGCTTCTCTATTAGGAAATTAAAATGTTGTGTGAGGAGGTATATAATGAGGGAAGAAAACAGTAAAAGGATATCTGGTTAGAGTGAGGAGTGTATAGAAGAATGCTGATAGGTTTAATTCAGCTCCCCCTGTGACCAGTGGAGGGGTTACAGTCACTTCAGTGAGAGCTGGATCAGGTTCTTGAACTAGAGAGGAAAAAAAGAAATGCCAATCAGTGTAAATAATTGCAGGTTAGATTGAATTGAGACTATTTAATACACTAATTAGAGAAGGCATAATTTAGTTGCATTAATAGCTTCAGCTTCTGGGACTGACAAGATAGAAACCCTGGTTCAAAGATGTCATGATGTGACCCAAAGGCAGGACATTTTGCTTAAAAACTTGTATCGGGCGCTAGAGATGCTGAAACAACTGCTATTTGGGAAAAGCTTGCAGGGGCAGTCAAAATAGATGCTTTTGAGACATGAAAATTAACTGAACATCCATCAATCTTCCTGGCATGTTTTTGTGAGTGTGCTATTTCGTCACAGGTGTTCCGTGGGAATGTGGACAACAACACCCCTTACACCAACTCCTTCACCCCACCCATCAAGTCCCAGTACATTCGGCTGTACCCTCAGGTGTGCAGGAGGCACTGCACACTGAGAATGGAGCTCCTGGGATGTGAACTCACAGGTGGGGTTCCTGCAGTCGTCAAGCACCGGGCAGGTCTAAACTGTGCATGTGTTTTGTCCCCAGTGAAACGTAGTTTCATTTGTGCCTGAGTTTGTCCACACGGTTACTCAGCTCTTCTTGTGTGCATTATACAACCAGCAACACTTAGCTAAGCAATGTCAGTGACAACAGTAGGGCAGTAATAGTAGTAAGGCAATGTTGTGTCAACCTAACACTTGGTAAATTTTTCTGTGCACCTCCAGTCATACGTGACCTGGACAAGCTCATTTATGACAGTTTTAGTGAGTGTCAATGGATATCGGTACTCTTAATGTGCCACACTGAGCAGACCACAAGACAGGGAGTCTCTAACTCAAAGGTGCACTCAGCACAGCCTAAACTAAGGGTTGAAAATGGTTCCTGAGACTCTAGAGATGGTTGTACATTGCTATGTGTTGGAACAGCAGGGATCAAGCCTGACGTGGGTAATTCCTCCTAGCTTCTAGGTGACACCACCAATGTGCTCTGTGACACCCTCCAGGGGACAAACATCCTTCCACTGCCTTCCAGGACCACTCAAAGTGCAACAAGAAACATTTGGCTGGACTGCTTTAATCAAGATTTCAGTTTGGATTTGTTCTGTGGATTTAGCAGGAGCAGGGATTGCATCTCGCAGCTAAAAGTAATGAACAATTGGAGCCAATATAAACCCTCTTAAGATTCGTAGAGTAGGTATGAAATGTAAAGCCTGACCTCCAGCCACGCTCTGCATGAACCATGTTCTCTTACAAATTCAGCAAAGCATGTAAATTTTTTATATTTTTCAAGAGATAAACCTTTTACTGGTAGGAACACTCCACTGAATTCGTTTAGGAATGATTTTTATGTGGCTGCCTGCTTACTGTACAAACAATAGTCATCCAGTTCACGAATGATACATCAAAACAGCTGGAGTTAAATAATTCTCAGTCCTCTAGTGGCATCAAAACCAGATTGAGAAATGAAAAGTTAATACATTAATCTCAGTGTAGCCCTTTTCCAATACAGATAGGTTTAAAAGTAAATAGAAATTTCTGTCTAGCTGCTTTAGTCTATTAGATTTATTTTTTTTTATGTCTTCCATTTCTGGAACCACAATTTAGAGTAAGTCCTTGCCAGAATGACCAGGAATTGTTTTGCTCAAAGAACTGTGAAAGCCACTGCAGTGAATTCATTTCAGTGGTTTCAAGGTCATCATTTCTTAAAACTGTAGGCAGCCAGCGCTCAGCAGAACAATTTCAGCCTTACTGAAAGAAGAGTAGAATTATAGAGACTAATTCACTCATAATTCCAAGTGGTCTGTCTTGGACAGAAAAGCACTTTGAGAGCTCTGGCTTCTTTAACATGTCCTGGTGTTAGAGGAGAGGGTCACTACTGAACAGTAGTGAGACTTGAAGCACCAGATCATCATAAAAACTAATTCTTTTTTAGGGCAAACTTCAACAAAATATTCAATACAATCTACTTCAGTCTCGTAAATAGATTTACTCATGAGGACCCACAGTCAGACCTTATTGAAAACCACAATCAATGCTAGTGGAGTTGGCCATCAATAAATTAGACATTAATTTTCATGGCCTTGTGTTCCTGCCTCACTTGTGTTTTGCACATCTCTGTGTCCTAAATTCCCTTCCCTCCATAGAGTATTGATGTGAGGAGAGAAACAGATCACAGCTGCTGTTTATTAGAATGCCTTTATTCATTAAGCTGTTATTAATAGCTGCAGCATGAAGCTGCTGTTTTAAAAACAGACTACTGTTCGCACAACACTGTTGCTTACTCATGGATTCAGTCACAAATTCAAACATCCACGCCCTTGCAAGCAGTCCCTGACAAATGCTATTGATAATCATGTATGTTAGTGCCTATGCACCAATTCAGCCAACTCTTGGTGTTTTGGGTTTCTCAGTTCTTGCAGAGGGATGTTGGTCCCCAGAACCTGAACATCCTTGTGACACCCACAGCATCTCCTGAGTGTGTAACTTTCATCTTCTTTGGGCATGTTGATCCCTGGTAACTATTTCTCTGTCTTGACAGTATTTACAGGTACCATTTACACAAAGCTCACACAAAACGGGGCTTCATAACACCTGCATTTAATACCACATTCGTCTTTCTTTGTTTGTCCTCAGCACTATCTAGTCTGAAAAGGAATCCTATGGTCATTATATCAAGGTCAGGTTGGATGGGACTCTGAGCAACCTGGTCTAGTGGAAGGTGTCCTTGCCTTTGGCAGAGGGTTGGAACTGGATGAGCTTTAAGGTCCATTCCAAGCCAGGCCATTCTATGATTCATTAACATGAAGAAAAATTGTAAAATCTCTCAATTTTTAAAAAAGAAAAATATCACAGTATTAATCAAAACAAATTCACCTCTGCCCTCAAATAATTGACATATGCTGCTTTTGCCAATACTATGTGAATTTTTGTCCAAGATGAGATGTATGCAGACCTTTGCAAGCACATCCCTCTGTGAGCTTGCCTTCATTGCACTGGATATTTAAGATTTCCTTCGAGGGTTTGAGCTTTCTTGAAAGAAGAGCTAGATTAAGGTCATGGTACATAATTCAGGCTGAAGAGTAAAAGATTGTACCCTTGGGAGAGTCAACAATCCACACACTAAAAAATTGAAAAAATTGAATTCTTTCAGTTTTCAGATGCTAATCCACACTCATCCTCATTAATCCCCTGCTCCTGTTTCCCCAAGTCAGATCAAATAAGAAGTATAATAAGCTATACCTAGATAGCATTAAACATACAGAGGCACCAGGTATTATTTATCACAGATGGAGATATCCAAAGCATCTCAAACATTCTTAGCTAAGATGCTCCACTGGGCATAAGCCATAAGTATGTTTGCATGACCTCTCACAAACTTTAACAGGTGGTAAAAATGTGAGTGGAAATTGAATTGTCATGTCACAGGGACATGGCAAAGCAAATTGAAAGATATAGAGCAGTGAGGAGATGTCCTGGGAAAACATGAGCATTATTGTAATTGCATTTCTGTGAGATATGACTGTCTTTAGACACAAATTAGACCATCCAAATAGTCATTGTCTACTGCTGTTGAAGCTGGGAAAAGACAGGGTGTGCTGTTACTCTCTGTGACACAGCACCAAGGCATTTTACTGCCACCCAAGTGCATCATGTTTGTCTCTTCTGGTTCCTGTTGCTCTTCTCACTTTCTCCTGTTACCTTTAACAACTGTCTTCCCACTCCCTCTGGGGCCGCAGAGGAGGCAGGCAAGTGTAAAATCCCATTAATTCATGCACGCATGCACAGGCAGACACAGCTGTTGTTTCATAGATCAATAATAGTGCTCAGAAAAGATAGAACTATTTTTGATGGTTTGGGCTAGCACTGAAACACAACTTTGACAGCCCCTGTTTTTGTGTCAGGAGCCTCCTTCAGGTTCCTGGGATGAAACATCTTTGCTGACAGCCCTTGTGATCCTGTGGAGTGATAATTCAGAATTTAATAATAAGGAAAGTCCTTCTCTAAAGCAATAGATTAGTCTGTCTCATTTGTACTATCAATTGCTCCCTCCCACTCCCAGGAAAATTGTTTTGTTGTTGTTTTGAACTAGGCAGTCCATTCTACAGACAAGGCTGCGCAATTTCGTTTGTGCACAGAGAATCAGTTCTGAAAGACTGGGTTTTTTTAAAAAAAAGTTAACTTCATTTTCTCACATGTTTCTAATTTCTTTGTTTGACTTTTTAAAAAAATTTAATACAAAACATCAATATTTAAAATTTAAATACAGGACATACTGCATTAAAGATGTTAACATTGTGCGTCTCTAGTAATGTGTATTTGCTCCTGCTGTTAACCTCCTATGAAGGGCCTATGGTCTTACACTCCTGATTGAATCTCTTCATAATTCCACTTAATTCTGTGTATTAAACCTATGGGAGAAACACAAAGAGTCTTTGACTACTGGGGCAGGAAGGAAATGAGAAAACATATTTTTTTTTCTCTTTTCATGGAGAACAGAGAAAGGAGAAGCCTAAGATCTATATTTTGCTACAACCAAAATAATTCAATTATGTGGGATGTCCACAAACAAATAAGCCATTAACTCTTGTTTTCTCTTAAATTATAATTTCCAACTATTGTCCCTCCTTCACAGTTGTTTTTCTGTGGCCTTCCGCTCCTTCAGCAGGTTTTTGTGCTTTCTAGAATTTTAACCAGATGTCAAGTAATTTAGAAGTGTAAAAAATCTCAGTATTGTTAACATTTTACTTCAGCAGTGGCTTCATGAAAAATTAATATTTCCTCAGTAGACAAACACATGGTTGAAGCAGGGTGACATGAAAGCATGAGAAAATCAAGCTGAACAAGGGAAACAATAGGAAGCTGCTGGATGGGAAAATAAAACCAAGATAAGCAGAGACAAAATTGTCTTTTCAGTTTGTTTGTCTTCATAAATTTATGCCAGGATAAGATAAGTTGAATTCTCTATCTTGGTTTTGACTCACCCAAGCAATTGTTGAAATAAAGTACCTCAATTTGGCTATTTTTCATTTATTTGTTCATTCTACAATAGTCTTGATTAAATCCTTTTCTTTGAGAACTGCAGGGTTTTTTTCCACAACAGAAAAATCTAAACCACTCACAGAGATAAGTAGATAGTGCCCCTGACCTTATCTTGCTGTTGCAGGTTGCTCTGAGCCCCTAGGGATGAAATCAGGACACATACAGGACTTTCAAATCACTGCCTCCAGTGTTTTCCGTACACTCAACATGGACATGTTTGCTTGGGAGCCCAGGAAAGCCCGGCTGGACAAGCAAGGCAAGGTTAATGCCTGGACCTCGGGCCACAACGACCAGTCACAATGGCTGCAGGTAAAGTTTCATGCGCATTTTCCCAAACATTTGTCTCCTTTGTGTTTCAGGTATGGGGACGATTCTCTGGTTTAGGGTTATATCCATATTCTTCTGTTTCTGAGTGTAACCATCCTAACTCTGCCACATGTAGGAAGCCCAACTGATCTTCATGTCTCTGATACCACAGTTGCAGAAAACACTGCTGAGGGGATGCCTCTACTCTCCCAAGCAGCCACAAATTTTTCTTTTTTAATGAACAAAAACAATAGTTGCAGATCTGTTTCACTGAATTCTCCTCTTTTGTTGAGAGGCACTAATTTTCTTTTCTTCCCTTCTGTCCTTCCAAACATGCTCCTTGGAGAAGCATGTTTACTTTCAGCTTTGTGCACTCTAGCAAATCCTGCTCATAGAAATTATCTTTGTCTAACTGAGGCTGCTCAAAACCACCTCCTGACATGACTGGGGCCAGAAAGGCTGATTCAGCACGCAAATTCATTATAAAACTATGCATGGGGTGGTTTTCAGCCCAAGAGTGATTTATACAAGTCACTAATGTGAGAAATTGCAATAAATCACTGGTGTGGAAGCCTATTTGACCAGTCAGTGACACATTTACATTTTTTGAACTGTTGAAAATGGCAGTGTTTTCAGTCAGCTGCCAGTTTGCAGTGCAGTTTTCGGTGGGAAGCCTCAATAGCACTAGACATGGCTACGAACCCCTTGCAATCTTTCCACATATAAATTATGACATATTAGCTTTTTTACCTACAGTTGCTAAGCAAGTCAGTAATATTATTACTATTTTTTTCTCCCAAGTTTACAACATTTTGCAGAGAGGAAGCAGCAGTTACCTCGTCTGTTTAACTGAAGATCCTGGAATTTGCCAAAAGCTTTTTTTAGAGCAGCTTGTTGAAGCAGCAGTTAGCAACTTCTGAAGAGAAGGAAAAATTTATTTTTGTGTTTTATGGCAGAAAAGCAGATGAAATTATTTTCCACATGAAAGAGAGACAATTGTGTCATATTTAGCCTCATTGGGGAAACCAAGGGTGTACAGAGACTCGACAGAAATTTCCTGCTGTGTGTTCTTGCTCCTATGGGTAACAGTGGGTTTTTAATTAAGTACAGATGGCAAGGGCCTGCAGAGTTAATCTTTATATTTTAAAATTCTTCATACTGTTCTAAGTCTTGCTATATTTGAATTAATCTGAACCTGCAAATTTAATCTGAGCACTTGCACAGTCTCTTTGTGTCCTTGAAGTGTCAAGAATACTACTTATTTTCTGGTCAAAAAGAAAGCTGTGAAGAAATGCTCATCTTTTAGTTAATTTGTCATATGGCTGTGTACTCAGTTCAGTAACTTTGCAGGAATATGAGCAATTTACCTTTTCCTGAAGATCATTCTGCATAATGATAATTCAGAGGATCCTAACACTTCTTTGAAAAAAAAAGAAAACAAACCCCAAAAGGCCCTAAAACTGCTTGTTTTTTCAGTGCTTAAACTGGTCATTAGCTTCTACTGTAGGCTGCTTATTCTGAATTTAATCCATGGGTAAAGATGGTCTCACATGCTTCAAGTGTAAGTAATGATTCTATAACAGATACAATGTCTATCATTTGAATTCATCGGTTCCTTTTTGTTCTCTTTGTTGGTAGTTCTCTGTTTTTTTGTTTGTTTGGGTGGGGTTTTTTTCCTTAAAACACAGTGGTTTGTATTGCAACCTTTTAACACATTGACTGCAAATTTATCATCATGCTGTTTCCACAGAGTTTAATCAAAACACATCTGTAAGAAAAAGCAGGTGGAAGCAAACTTATCTGTATGCCCTGTTCCCTCAGTCATTACATATTGCAAGGAATTAGCCCAGTAGTGATTCCATGGTTTCCTAAAATAGGCTTAAAATAAGGCATTTAACCCAGATTTCTGGATTTTGCTAAAGTAGCTGGCCTAGTAATATGATATTTACTGTGTTAGCTTTCCATGCCTTTTGAATGTTCTCCACACGTCTTTCTTGGTTTATATTTTATAATTTAAACTAGAAAGACTATAAAGTTGGATAAAAGCCTACTGACTGCCTTTAAAAATTACTGTTGTGTTATATGGACAGCTTGAAAAGATCTGTTCTCACTAACAATTTTTGGGAAATATCCTTGCCTAAATGTCTCTGCTATCTATTATTCCTCTGTTTAAAAGCTGACATATATCTCAGGGCACCTGCTGTGATAATGGTTGCTGAGAGGTGATGTTTGCGTCATGCTTAAATGCCACTTGCACTAGAGATAAATTCTTCTCTGTCATGAGTTGCAGTTGTTTTACTCAGTTTTCTACCAAAAAGGAAAACTCTGAGTCCTCCATGTATTTTAATATGCAGCTATTAACAAGCAGGCTTTTTGTTTTAAAGTGGTTTGGGTTGATGCATTCATAATTTGGCTTCCGAGACGGGAATATGAAGTATTTTGTGTCTCCATGCACAGACTGTGCATTTTCAGGTACAAGAAGAATACTCGCCTGTATTGGTGCTGCAGTTGTTGAAAATCTCTTTTGATCTAGGCTCTGCAAATTCCAGATTCCCTAGACAATACTCCTTTACCCCAAACACCATCACTAGTGATGGAAGAAAGTATTTTTTTGATGTGAAGGGAAAGTTAAATGGATGAGATGACCAAAATGGTAGCTCAGTTGTAAACTGGGGATGAATTTCCTCTCGTGCTTCCTCAAAGATATTCTTGTTCTTCTTTTAAAGATGATGCTGCTAGTTTTTGGAGTGCTTAGGCTCCTTCTGGACACAATCCAGGACTGTTATTCCATGTGATTACCTCACTCCCCATTTCTTCAGTATTTGGCATTAAAGGAAGTGTTACAGAACTTTCTACCTTAAGCCCAAAAATGAAGCACCGAGTCTATAAAGATTATTGAAAATAAGTGCTACAGATCTTTCAGATGCTTGGAGACTGCTCTTGTAAATGGATCTTTGCCATTCCATATCTCATTTTCCTAGCCCAGACTGTCATCTAAAAGAGTTAAAATTTTCCTCAAAACCCATATCCACTCTACTATTAATTTTCTTCTCCTCCCTCCACCATCCTCTTTACATATATTGTTTTGTGTGTTATCCTAGTCCCAACTTTACAATAGTACAACGGTTTTGTTGTAGTTTATCTTAAAACTAGTGATATGGTGGGGTTTTTGAGGGCAACAGCAACATCATAATCTAATGTTTCTTCGACTGATTGTGTGTGATAGGATCAACTAAGTACTGTTAAGAGAAAAAAACAATTGCTGATAAAGATAACAGATTGTTTGAAAATGGGCAAAACAACCATCATACCTACTCATTTTAAAAATGTTATGATTGCCAGCAATATAATAGATTTGGGTTGGGTATTTTCCTGCCAACCTAAACTCCAGTATTAGAAAATATTACTGAGATTTTTTTATTGACGCCGTTGAAAAAGAATTGTCTCAGTGCTGCAATCAAATTAGTCTTTCAGTTTAATACATAACCACCTTTTTTCACATCAAAATGCCTCTTGTTTGAAAACAAAGGCAAAATTGTATTCCAAATAATTATCCTCTTTTTGTTATACATTTACGAAGCCATCTTTATCATACCATCATTGGATCTACTCGTGCTCATTTTCTATCACTTATTTACAATGTTTAAGCTTCTAAGTGATCAAATGAGAAGGTTGTTAAAATGCTGAGCCAGACCCAGCTTCTTCTCAGTTTGTTTTGGGTTTTTTAGACAGGACTTTACAGGACTGGAAATGGATCTTTACTCTATCAACCACAGAGAGAGATGGACAATTATTTTAAGCTAGGACACAAATTTTTGAATGAGGAAAGTTACAGAAGGTGAATATTTCCTTTTTTAACTATTGGAAGAGAAGGTTATTTTTCATCTAGTATTGGTTAGCTGAGCTTATTTTAATGATAGGTGTTAGCTCTGTGCCTAAAAAAATTGTTTCCTTTTTCTCATGGTATTTGCTTCTTGTCTGTTACTGCACCTGGCTCTTTTTCCTCCTTTTTGCTGCATTAACCTGTTTATTCGTAAAGAATTTTAGAGGCTTTTTATATAGGAAATCACTGTATTGATTCCTAAATTATGAAAACAACTCCTAATGAGAAAATTCTGTGAATTGTTTAATTATCTTTTGAATTGCATCATTAGCAAAGCACATATTACTACCAGTACTGTTTAAAGTAGCCAAATAAGTGATTTAAGTCTGACCACCAGCTTAAATTGTTTTAACACACTGTAGTTGGTGACCCTGGCCAGATGCCAGGAACCTACTAAAGCTGCTCTCTTGCTCTCTCTCTGCAACCAGACAGAGCAGAGAGAAAAAAAATCAACTAAGGATTCACAAGTTGAGATAAAGCTGAGAGGTCAGTTATTGATTACTTCATGGGCAAAACAGACTCGAAGTGGGGATAGTACTTAAATTTATTACTAACAGGATAAGAGCCAAAGAGTGAGAAATAGTCTTAAAAAACACCTTCTCCCTCCTCCCCCCCAGTGGTGCAGGGGAATGGGGAATGGGGGTTATGGTCAGTTGTGTTTTTGCCGCTGCTCAGGGAGAGGAGTCCTTCCCCTACTCCAGTGGGGTCCCTTCCACGGGAGACAGTCCTTGATGGACCTCTCCAATGTGAGTCCATCCCTCGGGCAACTGTTCTTCCCAAAGTGCTGTCCTGTGGGTCACTCCTCCATGGGATGTAGTCTTCATGAATGAGATGCTCCACTGTGGGTCCCCCACAAGGGCCACAGGTCCTACCCATGAAAAACCTGCTCCAGCATGGGCTTCCCTCTCCACTGGCTGCAGGTCTCCAGCAGGACCCTGCTGCATCTTGGGCCTCCCACAGGATCACAGCTTCCTTCATGCATCCACCTGCTCCAGCATGGGCTCCTCCATGGGCTGCAGTGGCACAGCTGTTCCACCATGGTCTGCACCACGGGCTGCAGGGGCCTCAGCTCTGGTGCCTGGAGTACCTCCTGCCCCTCCTTCTGCACTGACCTTGGTGTCTACATTGTTGTTCCCATGTTCTCACTGTGTTCTTCCCTGGCAGGAATTCTTTCTGCTCAACAACCTTCTGTTCTTAAATATGTTATCACAGAGGCATTACTATTACTCCTGATTGGCTCAGCCTTGGCCAGTGGCAGGAAGTCCATCTTGGAGCCGGCTGGCATTGGCTCCACGGGACCAGGGAAGCTTCTAGGAGCTTCTAACAGAAGCCACCCCTGTAGGCCCCCTGGCTACCAAAACCCAGCCACAGAAACCCACTAAACCCCCACACTCTGGGGGGGGAAAAGAAAAGCAAACAAACAGACAACAACAGAAAAAAAACCCAACCAAACAACAACAACAAAGAAAAAAAAGCCCTCCAGAAAATGCTTAACAACAACTTAATTAAATATTGACTTGGAAGACAGAAATTTAGAATAGGATGAAATGTTCATTTAAGACCAATCTAGTAATTAACATGATGAGGTAATTGCATGACTTCTAGAAGGCTTGGACTGCTAAGCCATTCATCCTGACTAGTCTTGGGACAATGCAGTGTTCTGTAGGAGATGTGAACTTAGATTTTAAATGAAGGACATGTATTTCTCTGCAGCTTCAATACACCACAGCTATCACCAATAGGTCGGGAAAGGAATCAGTGTCCTTTAGTGGAATGGTAACAAGAGTTGTCTCTGGTTCTCCAGATGCAGAGTTGGTACTGGTTTTTTATCAGAATTTCTCACAATTTTAATATTCTCAGACTTCAGATGACAGAAGGGAAGTTGTGCAAAAATCGACCTCCCTTTGTGCTTTTTATTGGAATACAGAAAGATATTTACAGTCAACACTGGTCATGTTACCTCTTCACTGCAAAATCACCTTCCTTTTCTTCCTGTCCTTGGCAAGGCAGCTGTCATTTCTTCTTGAAGGATTTAATTTGGACACTGAGCTTTGTCATGTCCTTGGTTTGAGTAGTTTCACAGGGTGATACTCTGTTCACAGTCTGATAGTTCACAGGATACAGCAACACCTCAAGGTAGATTGGGAAAAAATTATTGATACTTTAATATTTTCTTTCCCATATTTTGCCAGAAACTCACTATAGATAAATTTTCTTATGAAAAGATATCTGTAGTGGAATAAGGTAGTAATGGTCAAAGAGTTCTGAGTCAAAGACAGAAGCAGATAAATAATGATGCCCACTTCTAAACTTCACATTGCTGAATTTACTGATTTTCCACTGCCTAGGCTAGAATGCCAAACAGGTCACTTTATTCACTACTTCACTTGCCCGTAAACCATAGACTTAATCTTGAAACTAGATGGTCATTATTCATTTTTAAGACAGTATGCAGCTCGAGATAATCAGCAAGCTTTTTTCATTTTTTTTTTAAATTCTCTGCATGTTGCCAATGTGTTTTTAAGACTACTAACAAAAACATACCTTACAGAAGTTATATGCCTACTCTCAGTTATCTTCCAGCAGCATTTGATGGCCATTTCAGAGGTCACACTTTAACCCCATTTTTCCCCCTAAATCATTTCAAGTTAAATACATTATTCACATTAATAATGTAGCTAAATTATGCATTTCAGCATTGCCCTTTCTAAATTGCTTTTGACTTTGCAAAGCTTTCTTCTGCAATTCATTTTATGGAAATGTTTATAGTAGTAATTGAATTTAAGCCCTGAAATTAAATAAGGCAGCATAAAATCTTGAGTTATTTTGCCTTTTCCATGCTTTATTTAGGCTGTATTTTATCATTTAGGTAGCAAAATCTGGAGCCTCAGTAAAATCACTGATTTTACTCTGGTGAAATACAAAGAGATTATTAGAAGGACAGGCAGACTACAAGAGCTCTTTGTTGCAAGATGTCCAGGAAATAGGTATAAGATAGATACACTATCTCTATATCCTGTGATCAAAATTTGTATGATGTCACCTTCATAGAATCGTAGAATTATCAAGGTTGGAAAAGACTTTTAAGATCATCAAGTACAGCATCAACCCAGTACTTCCACTAAACCATGGACAGGTAGGTACAAAGGAAGGACTCTATCTCACCTGTAAATTAGCTGTGGTTAATATTTTGTGGGAGGAAAATGTTGTATTGCGCAAAGTCTGTTCATTGGATTATATTCTGTACTCTTTCTGCTAAGCCCTCAGTAAAATCTAAGGGGCTAAATCAGTGCTTCAGAACCTGTCTTTGAAACATAAGAAATTCATCATCACTAAGAAAAATTACTTGAGAAGTTTCCATAAACAGGTGAATCATGTATAGCTCTAAAGGATTGCAAGAGGATACTGTCGGTTTCCTTACTGACTTGTAGTTTTTCTCTGTGTATCACTCCCCTGCAAATGTCGGTTAAATTGAGTAATGACCCATTTCCTATTACAATAACAGGTTTTGATCTCACTCTAGAAAATCTGGGAGTATAAGTAAAAAGTCCCTGGTTTTTCTGAACTTTGATGTACACAGGATCTGAGTCTGAAGTGGCTTTTTTTTGTTGCTGTGTATTTACAGTGGAAATTTTGATATTGCTTGATGCCAGTAGCAGCATCTTCTGAGAACACCACCCACGAAATTTTAATGGAAAGACATTAGTTTTCCACTGTTTTAAATGCCTGCCTGTTTTACCAAGCTATCATTTTCACTGATTTGAAATAATGTTCTGTGTCTATTTTTGAAACTAAAGTGTATTTTCCTTGCCCTCCCTTAAAGTAATGAAATGGCTACAAAATTCTCTAGGTAGGAATATAGAAGAAAAAAAGTGTGCAAATCTGTTTCTTATTCATGCCCTCTTCTTCCATGGCAATGTTTCAAAATAGCATCCACTTTTTCCTAATAAAAGTACTTGTTGTTTTCATAGCTACCTCTGAATTAGTTTTAGACTCAAGCACAAGTTGTCACAGTTGTTTCCTTACAAAACTTTGAGTCTTGACAAGAAAAAAGGATGACAGAGAAAATACAGATGATGGAGAGAAGCGAGGCAATCTTGTCAAGATCAAGTATCTTTAAGTAGTAAAAAATACCTGATGTAAACACAGATGAGGCAAAAGTCAGTGCACGGTGGGAGTGAAACAATGGAGTAGAACTGAATCTAGTTTTGTTTTCCAAGAGCTTGGTGCTTTATTAACCAGAATGTGATATTTTATTAGCCCTGAGCTTTTTTTCCCAGATGTTACTTCTTGACTAAGCAAGATACTTAATATTTTCTTCAGGTAGCTGTCAAGATCTTGTAAGTAAAATATACAAAAGTCAAGGAAAGCTATTCTTCACTGAATAAGACTCAATTCTGCATTTTTTTTATGCTACTTTAAGAACAAAAGTGAAGCTTTATTGTGAGATCCTAGTTGACTTCTGAACATCTTTTTTCAAAATCTGCTCTTCACTTTTTCTGTTTCCTACATGAAGTACATAGAAACAGATTGGTTCATAACATGGCAAATAGGGAACAGAGGTTTTATCTTTTTAACTAAGTAAATAATGAAATTAAGACTTAAAGAAGGAGTGGTGGCAAAGGAACTTCAGATTAATCCAAATTAGAAGGCAACAAACTACATTGCAGGCTTCTTTAGAGGAGGGGAAAATGTGCTTAACCGGGCTGACATTTGCTTAGCAGTAAGCAGAAAAATTGAATGCTCTTAGCACATTAAAGTAAATCTGAACATTTCTTTTGCTGTTTCTGAATCTTAACCTACTCATTGGTTTCATCATGTGTTTTTCCCTAATAGCACCCTATTCATAGTCTAGTGTTGGTCACAGCAGAATACTTGTCTTTTGTTTTGGTTTTGCATTCCATGTTAACTCAGATGTGTCTCGACAGCAACATTCTGTGCGAGACTCTCTTTCCAGTCTGCTTAATAACATTCATGCTACTCCATTCTCAAGTAACGAAAGAGCAGTTTCCCTGTCAGAAACCATGACATGAAAGACAAATCTGAGCAGAGGAGGTGAGAAAGAATCTGAAAGGGAAATCTCCACAGACATGAAAACATTGCAACTAAACATTTCTCCAATTATCTGGGTCTTGTTCAAGAGCACCTTGAGAGTTGTAATATAGAGTATCAAAACAGGCTTTCATCAGGACTTTCCTACTGTTTTTTGGGCTTGTGTCTCTGTGTAAATCTACTCACTCAATCAACAGGCATAAAGACAGAAATGGAGGCAATTTTATTCAGAACAGAGCGATATTTTTTAATCTATAATTCATATGTGATATAAGGACAAAGCTGAGGAGACACCTGAATTGGCAGTGTTTATACTTAAATTTGATAGTTTTCTTTAAAACAAGACAGAAAATAAGTTATTTTAAAGGAATACATGCTCGAAAAGTTGGTCCTTGGGATTACAAGAACTTCCTGCTTAATTACGTGCTATACATAACCAAGGCTTAATTGCTTTTGTTGTTGGAGTGATCTCCTTGGAAGCTTCATGTTTAATTAACCACAAGATATATTAATTCTATTTCAAGCCAGCCTTTCTTTGTTGTATAATTAAGTAGAAAAATATTTTCACAATTAGAAATTAATTCTATATATAGCTAGTGAAAAGAAAACACCTTCATAAAGAAAACACAGATCTGCAATTTCCAATGGCAAAAGTAAAAATATTTAGGCCCATCTTAATGAGTCATCCTTGTTAAGAGGTAACGAGACTTATAACTCTTTTCATCTAAGGAACGTTAAGAAAAACCTAACAGAATGCTTTTTGAAGACCTTGTGGTTAATGAACTCCCTTCCAGTGCCTAAAGAGGCTACAAGAGAGCTAGAGAGGGACTTTGGACAAGGGGGAATGGTTTCCCACTGCCAGAGGGCAGGGTTCAATGGGATACTGTGAAAGAATTATTGTCTGTGAGAGTGGTTAGGTCCTGGCACATGTTGCCCAGAGAAGCTGTGGCTGCCCCTGGAATCCCTGGAAGTGTCCAAGGCCAGGTTGGACAGGGCTTGGAGTAACCTGGGATAGTGGAAGGTGACTACTGATAGAGGGTTGCATGGTAATTAAAAAAACCAAATCGCACATTCATTTTACTCCTTAGGCAAGCTTGCCTGCTTCTTTCCTGCAGGTCTACCTCCACTGGGAGGACCACCTTACTCAAAATACACCTTAGAGCTGCTGTAAAACAACTGCCTCTTTAGTTATTAGCTTAACCATTTTTCACAGCATCTGCTCCCAAACCATTTGTTCTTTTCACATCTCCCAAATGTACACACGTATAAATTGCAGGACCACAGTAGGATTTGCTTTGTGTTCTGAAATGCATCAGAGGGGTTGTTTTTTTTTTTATTTGAGAGGAGCTTAGAAGTCTTGTTTTCCAAGGTTCACAGCAATAATTCATAGTCCTAGAGAGTCTTTGGATATTAAAGATTAAATCTCTCTGTTATGAGAATTTAAGAGTTATTTGGAGGTTATTATTAGAGAGTCTTAACATTACTCCTTTTATTTTCATTATTCCCCACCCTACTGTATGCAATTTTGTGTTGCTAAGGGAATCTGATTCTACGTATATGAGCAACATGATCTTTTTTTGTAATTCTAATGTAATTTTCCATTTAAAATATATACCATAGACAAAATACAAGAGAATGAAGGAAGGGTCTTTTAAGAATTTTGCATGTCTGAGTTACTTTATATCTCTGCAGATGCACATTTTTTTCCACTATAATTTTTTCAATTTTCTGATTGCATTGCACTCTTCTGGTAAAATGTCATAAAAAGTTATCTGTTTTTAGTTTCAATGAAACAATAATGACACCCTCTATTACAGCAAGAGAGGATGGGTAGAGAAGGACCTCAGCACTGTAATTTTTTGACCCTCTGAAAAGTTAAATTTCAAGTGGAATAATAGCATTCAGGGGAAAATGGAGCAATTGGAAATAAATGCTGTCATGTTGAGTAACATCCACCGTTGTGAATTTAAAAAAAAAAAATCTGTCATTTATTATGGTATCTCACTTGGAAGGTGGAAATTGTGGCTAACCAATTTGCATTGCAGTCCTCCCACATTGCAGGAGTCTTTCCTTTTCATTTTGGCTAAAACAAGAACTGGATTGTGGGAAAATTTTATTTCTTCCATTAAAAGATATAAACAAGTTAAACTTTAATATGCAAGAAAATAAATGAAAACATTAAAATTAATTATTCAAATGTAATCTGTTCCTTAATTTTACAGAGACCTGTAAATCTCATTTTAGCATGGCACTTGAGCCATTTAGTCAATGTGGTCTTTAAAACTGAAATAGAGACTCTGCGAGGAGCTTTCTAGACAATTTGATCATCTGTCACCTTGTGTTGTGTCATCGCATTATTTCACAGATTAAAGGGAAGTGCATAAAAAGAAATTAAATGCCATGACTCTAAAAAGGCATCGCTTGTAAAATACAGATCTCATTGCTGAACTGCACTTGATTCCAGCTGTCATGTAGCAGGGGTTAAAGCAAAAAGGCAGGCAGTTTGGTTGTTTTGTTACATTAATTAGTTTATCACACCATCTTCAGGGTCACATTGCTGTGGGAGCTATTTTGGAGGATTTTTACAGCTCAGGAACTGCCATTAACTAAAGCATTAAAAAAAATGTTGGGCTTTTTACAGAAAGGTCAATATTCAACATAAACAATGTCTACTATTAGCAGAGGTACAAGTAGCCAGCTAGTGTGTGTTCATGTGTAGGGTTTTTTTCATTCTCAGTCAAATCTTCTAAGTTTCCTGTATGTATCATAACAAAAAAATCATGGAAGAATACAGAATAAAAGTTGGTTTGGAATGCAGTATGCAGCATTTCTCACAATATAAGAATTATGTGGGGTCACAGGAGATTAGCAGGTAGAGTTTTATACAAATAAAAGAGAGTATATTCACATTAAGAGCTAGCATTGAGCTCACTACAGTGGTGATAGTCCATACCACCAGCCACCTACAGCCTCTATGAACTCAGGAATTAGGAATTTCATGCTTTCTACTCCTTCTTTTCTTCTCTGTACTGCCTGTTAGTCAATAATGAGACACTGCCTGTTGTGCATGGATAGGAGAAGTACAACAGGAACTAAAGAATATCAACAGCCAGGTTTTAGGTGTTGTTTTTACACAGCCCATGACAGACCAGAGAAACTCCAGCAAATGATTCTGTGGCTGTGAGAAGATGATTTGAATTCATGGGGAGACTGGACACAATCTCATTCAGTTCTGATAGGAAGAGACCCATTAGAAAAATTGCTAAATGGACAGAATAAATGAGGCTCAAGAAACTCCCGGATCTGAAAAATGAATGAAGAATACATGTGTATATACATATATGCATGTATATGTATATATGTGTGTGTATATATATGTATGAATTAATAATATGTTTGTATGGATATATACGTGTGTATATATATATACATTTATGGATATATATATATATACACATATTTATGCATATATTTTGCCTTTTGTATTTTTTGTTTGGTTGGGTTTTTTTAGATGTCTGTGCAATTCCATTGTTAGCAGAATTGATTTCAAAAATACCTCTTTCATTTAGCTGAAAGTAAGTGCTCGGTGTATCAGACCAAATTTGAGGCACATGTGTAGTCTCAACAATCAAAATAGTTTTCTCCACTGTGCTTGTATAATGGGATTGACTTTGGAATAATGTCACAAGACTAATTTTTGGATGCCACTCAAGCTTTATAGAGATTTCAGGTTTATTTCTGCAACATCATATCCTGCAACTGTTGCTCTGGTTTTCGGTGGGATGTTTCCTGGTTTATAATCCTGTAAAAAGCTCATTTTTGTATGATTCTTTACTGTGCACAGGTGTGTCTGCATTTTTCATAAAACTCTTTAGCCAAATCTAAAGAAGTTATTGGCATTCCACCTCCCTAGTCTCACTTAAACAGAGTCAAAGAGCAATTGCTTGTTTCCTGAAATGCCTCTGAGAGATAAAAAATGAACATCCTGTTGTCTCCATTGACTCTGCTGGGTTGACGTGGTTAGCTTTGTTTAGGACCTTACATTTAAGAAAAAAAGTCTCCCCCCAACTTTCCATTCGGTATTTTTACTTGAAGTCATTTTAATATAACTATCCAACTGATTCTTTTTGTTATTTTTAGGCTAATAACCCAAAATATATCCCTACATAATAATTTCAGTGTTAAGAATGGTACTGGGCCACCATCATACCATGTCCTGAAGTTAACACATGCCTTTTCCAGTTATCCCTTGGGAAACGGAGAAAATCCAGGGCCTGGAAATCAGACAACCTGGTTGTGTGGACAGATAGCACAAGGTATTTGGAACTTGATTTTAACAGATCTACTGTTTTTATCCACATCACTGAACTAAGGTCCCTCAGGCACTGGCCAGTGGACAAAAAGGGTGATAAATACCTGACAAGGGGCTTCCTTATATCTTATAAATCCTCTGTGTTTATGTCTTCCTCTTTGGATGTCTACATACTTCCTTTCAAACTCTGTGCTCTGTTTTCTGTTATATAGCTGAAATACCTTCACCATACGATGAATTATATACATAGCAATTAAGCAAGTAGCCAGGAGAGTGACATATTTATTGTTATTACCTAATTAGTTTCATTATCAATATTTCTAAACTCTTAAATTACCATTATGTGTGTTGGTGACAAATGATCCTCACAATATTCTTTCTATTACTAAGCAAAACTGCACAGAGGGGTTTGCACTTCATAAAGGAACAGAAAATTATTGTGCAAATTGGCAAAAGATAGTTTTTCACAGAAGAATTTGGAAGTGCTTCTGATGGTCAGTAAAATTTTAAAAGTACTGACAGCAGCTTTTTATACAAATGATGTTAGTGTTCAGCCTGTTTTAAATTATTAGACTATTAAATTGAATTATTAGGGAAGAGGCAAGATGCTGATAAGTTATGTACAAAAAGCTTAATTTACTGCAACATCCAAACATGTTTGTGGCACATTGATGAGTAAATAACCAAGGCATAGACCGTAACTGGCTATATCCACTATAAATGTTAGCAGGGGAACAAAATAGAGAATTAAAACTGATTCCTCAACTCATGGTCTTCACGAGTTTCTCAGTATCAAAACCACCAAATTCACCTGTTTGTTACATGTAAAATGTGTTTGTCAGAACACACTGTACAGATAAGGATGACACACGGGATTTAGTGTTGGATTACAAGCATCACAGGAAGCATAGATGAGTGCATTCAGAAATGTGAGTGCTGTAGCAAGGTACTTAAGGGTAACTTCACGCAAAGAGAGCTTCAGTATTTTTTTTGTGAGAGCTCACAGGAGTCTCTTGCTTGTACAGAAGCTGAAAGATTTTCCACTCTGTTCAAGATGAAAGAGCTTTGTACTAGCTGAAGCTTTCAGTAAGTAAGAAGAATGAGTGATTTGAGCTAAGATGTTGTAAGGAAACCCTAAACGCTTGACACTGCATCATAACAATACAAACTGCTCTGAGGGAACATTATAGGGAACATGAGAAGAATTGGGAAACTGGCATAGAAATAAGAACTTGTCCACCCACCAAAGAGCAAACAAGTGTTTCTGCCTTGTTTGTTCTTGTCATCACCTGAAGGAAAAGGAAATGTTTCCTATAAGATATACTTTTTCTAGGTCTGGTTTCCCCACCACCACGCTGTGATGGTTCACTTTGTACAGCGGTTCAATGGATACTGCATGGATGCAGCAAATTAATATTTGAATACCTGTTTAGATAACTTATTTTACAACTTTATATTTTCCTCATATTTATTTTGTGCTAGTTGTTGTGCAGGTTTCCAAATTAGTACATATTTGTGCAATTATACATTTTTACAAATTTTATAGAATCATGGAATCACAGAATGATTTGAGTTGGAAGGGACCTTAAAGATCACCTCATCCCACACCCATGCCATGGGCAGGAACACCTTCCACTATCTCAGGTTGCTCCAAGCCCTGTCCAACCTGGTCTTGAACACTTCCAGGCAAAACAATTATCAATTAAAATTACATGTATATATAAAAATAATTTAAAAACCCCAAACCTTCAAACACTTGCAGAAATATTTAACCTGTCATAATAACATCACCAATGCATTTTCATTTTATTTTCACTGAGTTTCATACATATTTAACATGAAATGTATTGCAAGACCTGATGAGCTGCTCTTGATTAGCTGCATCACAAGAGCTGAAATGTTGACTGTTGTTTCTGCAGAATCCATCTGAAGCCCTATATCGTGTTCAAACTCATTGATCTGAAGCAGAACTTTAGATTGGATGGTACATTGCAGTCATGCGCTGGTCACACTGCCAGAATAAAAATTAAATCAGAATTACCCTGGGGTGGTAATGTCGCTAATGGTGTCTGGATTTCTTTTCAAATTCATGGGGAGATTTGGCTGAATAGCTGTAATCCACACCTTTCCACTGCTGTCTACTATGCTAAAATTGTGGGATTTAGCAAGCTGATAAGGGTATCCTGAGATATATATTGATTTTATGATGTAAGTATGTCACTTTCAAGAAAAAAAGGGCAGGATCTTTTAAACATTTTTCCAATTTTCTGTGACACAGGTGCCAGACTCATGTTAACTTAGAAGTTAAGTGAGCTGTACTACAGAAATATCCAGTACAGCCTGACTACCTTGAAAAATAATTCATATTAAGAGAACTGTGGTGTCTTGAAACAGATAATTGTGGTGTCAACATCCCAATTTAATTTTCTTGTGCATGTTTTATCCCCTTGAAAGGATAAAGGTTTGCATTTTACAGATCTTTACCAACTGTCCTTTTGCCTCCCATCACTTCATCCATCTCAGTGATGCTGACATTTGGTGCAGATTTGTGTCAGTCAAAACTTTAAATATTCTGCATCCGTATTCATTTAGCATTTATACATCAAAAATAGGGGCAAAATTATGAAACCAGAGAAGTTTCAGCACTAACTACGCCGACACAAGTAATTTTAATATCAGGCAAACCAGTTGCAGCATGTTACATCATAATTTATTTCCCTTTGTATTTAGGTTTGTTACTTTAATGATCAAATGCAGTTGTATGTATTTAATCTCTGGCTGTGTCAACATATTTCTAATCTACGTTTAAATTCAAGTGAGTGCTTTAATAATCAGATCTCTGTGGGATAGTTTATGCTGATGAACATATTATAAGTTAAATTTGAAGAAGTAAGTCAAAAATAGTGAATAGCACTTTAAAAATGCTTTCCTGTAAGAAGTATTCTGCTGGTTTTACTCTTCAGGGATAAAAAAAAAAAATCACAGTTTATTTTTTAACATAACTAAGCAGACTGCAATATGGACAAAGAGGGCTAGGATTTTGCACAGCTACCTTTCATTAGTAAAACAGTTTTGGAAACAAATTGTTAAACAGGCAGTCTGATAAGAATACTCCTAATTGAGCAGCTGTAGGAAGCTTAACCTTTACAGTTTTTACCTGTAACTGGTGGTGTAGCTGCTGCAACAGCTCCCAGCTTTGTTCCAGGCAGTGGAACAAGCGAAGTGCAAGGCTAATTTTTGTGCTTTTGGGAACTGGGAGTGGGACACAATGTATTCTCCTTTGGAACCTGTGAAAGCCACACTAATTTAAGCTCTGCAAAAGGCAGAAGATGGTTCGTGTCTCATGGTTCCTTGCAATCTAAACCATAGTTGATATAGGTACAACTTTGAAGTGCTACTGTTTCTAGTTTGCAGTGGATGAAATTGCAATTTCTTAGAATTAGTCTGGCAGCACATCAGCTAAAGTTGGATTGTGTATATAGCTATGAATCTTGTTTGCTTGCATGCAGAAGTATCTTTAGAAAAACTAGGGTGTAGTTTAGTAAAGGTAACATTAGTAGCATTTAGGAAGAGAAAACCATGTCACATTGCTTCATATTGATTTGATATCCTGTTTAAAAAAGGCTCAGCTCCTGAAGTTTGTGCAGATAAAAATGTATATATTACAGAGCTCTATGTTAACGTAGTACATAAAAAGTACTGGCAAGTCTCATCTCATTTATTTTAATTCAGGGTGTTCTCCTCAGAAAGGTTAGTTCCGTATTTCTCCAGGATCATTACATTTCATCTGCTGTATAGAGATAAGCCTGACTTCTCTGATACACTGCCTGAGAAATTATGCACGAATAAAACACGGTGTTCCATATGCTATATACTTCTTAACAGTTGTGGTGGTAAATTTAAGATGCACAAAATGTAACTTATGTGTAACAGTGCACTTCTCAATGGTCTAAAGGCAATTTCAGCGCCCAGTTAAAATGTCTTCTTTGTCTTATTTTGACCTAAAATATGTGTGTTAAGTTTCAGAAAAGTCAGTATACTTGTTTATAAGAGTAAGGACATGTAAACTGGCACAGGAATCAGTGATAAAAGAAAGCTATTCCTATGATATTCCAACAATATTTAAGAAAGTGGTGGTGTGCATAATAAATAGCATATCACTTGCATACATCAGTGAGAACGCAGCTGGGGCAAGGTTTGTAGAGAAAATAGATATTCCTTATGTGACCAACTGGTATGTTTTCTGTGATAAACAGGTAGATCATGTTCTTAATTTGCCAAGTATCCCCTGCTTTCAGGGATACAGGACCTGGGCAGAGAGACTTGGGCTGATTCCAACGGGATGAGGTTCAACAAGGCCAAGTGCTGGGTCCTACACTTTGGTCATAACAACCCCCTGCAGTGCTACAGGCTGGGGACAGAGTGGCTGGAGAGCAGTCAGACAGAGAGGGACCTGGGAGTTTGGATCGACAGGAAGCTGAACATGAGCCAGCAGTGTGCCCAGGTGGCCAAGAAGGCCAACAGGTCCAGGGAAGTGATTCTTCCCCTGTACTCTGTACTGGTGAGACCACACCTGGAGTGCTGTGTCCAGTTCTGGGCCCCTCAGTTCAGGAAGGATATTGAGGTGCTGGAGCAGGTCCAGAGAAGAGCAACAAGGCTGGTGAAGGGACTGGAGCACAAGTGCTATGAGGAGAGGCTGAGGGAGCTGGGGCTGTTCAGCCTAGAGAAGAGGAGGCTCAGGGAGACCTCATCACTCTCTACAGCTCCCTGAAAGGAGGTTGTAGCCAGGTGGAGTTTGGTCTCTTCTTCCAGGCAGCTATCAGTAAGACAAGAGGGCATGGTCTTAAGCTGTGCCAGGGGAGGTTTAGGTTGGATATTAGGAAGAAATTCTTTACAAAGGGGGTAATCAGACATTGGAATGGGCTGCCCAGGGAAGTGGTGGATTCTCCGTCCCTGGAGGTTTTTTAAGATGAGACTGGATGTGGCACTTAGTGCCATGGTCTAGTAACCAGAGCGGTAGTGGATCAAGGATTAGACTTGATGATCTCACATGTCCCTTCCAACCTGCCTGATTCTGTGATTCCTGGTGGGCTAGTACAGGGCTAAGTTGATCCTATTGCTCATAGATTTGCTTTGAAGGACTTTCAAATGTAGGTCAAAAATGAAGATAATTGAGGAAATGGAGAAATGGAGCTGCACTGACAGGTGATTGTTGGCTTCTGATAATATTGAACTGTAAACTCACAGAATGGCTTGGACTTGTCAGGGGAGGTGTCACTTGTCTGCTCAGGGCTAGAAACTGCCTTTGTGGATGTTCTCCGGAAGGTGTTTTCCACAGTGAAGCTCTATGGCTCAATTATTGATCCTAGTACAGGAATAGTTAAAGGGCTTGTGCCTATGCAAAGTATTCATCCAGAACCTACAGGAGGAAACATCACTTCAGACTAAAAACAAAAAAATAATTTAAATGCATGTTTTTAACATTTCTCATGGCTTTGGCAAAAAATATTAGGGACTTAATATTTTCCAAAATGTCCTTGGCACCAAAATGAAACTGGAACTTCTCACGCTGTGGATGTAAGCTCTTTTCTATAGCTGCCCCAGATACATCAGGCACACCACCCCAGAGAATTGTATTCCCGTTTTTTCATAGTGTCTCCCAGACTTTGATTTCCTCTACTGTAAGAAATTAACTTTTCCTACTTGCTTTCAGCAATGTTTTTTCTTTTTAAAACTTGCCCTTCTTCTTCCATGTATTTTCACTGATCGCACTTAAATTTATTATAAATACATTTATATTCCTATATGTATATACGTATATATAAATACATTTTAAAATCCCTATTTGTCCCTGGCATAGGGACACAGAGTGCTATGGTAGGGTTTAGTCTCAGTGAGCAAATAGTTTAGAGTTTTGATGGAAAACTGAATTAAGGAATATTCTGGGGAGAAAGCACAAAGAGCAACTTCTCAGATTAAGAAAACCATTAAGCAAAAATTGCCTAAGTTTTACATATGTATTTCTGCATATTTAAGTATATATACCTGTGTGTGTGCACGTGTATCTATAGATATAGATTAGAAATAAATAGGAATATTTTTATAGTAATCCACCCTTCATGAGTCATTTGTGTAGTGTCAGGACTGAACTGTGTTCCCTATACCACTCAACATCTGTGATGTTTTGTGCTGTAGACAGCTCAAGAGTCTTTGCAGGGTGCTCTTCCCACCTGCTGTCAAGAGTAGGTGCCATCTTACAACATTTCAAGCAAAAGCTCTTTCAAAAACCCTGCAGGTGTAAAGACCCCAATTGGCTTCTGTGCAATCAAAATACAGCCAGACTGCTGCTTGCAGGTAATTTCACTGTCATCCCAGTCAATGAAGCTTTCTGTGAGATGTCCCAAGAAAATGGAAGGGATCGTTTGGGGGATTTTTTTATTTCCTTTCTAAAAGGCCACTGTCCATTTCAAATGTGAGTTATTTATACACAGAAAATGAATCTGCTTTTCTTTCAGGTTCTGTTTTAGAGTTGAATGTGTCATCAAAAATGGAAGCAGGGAACGCAGAAAAGATAACTTTAAAAGCATGAATGTTCCTATCTGATTTATCCTCTGACTTTTATACTCTTCTGCATACAACCTGATTGCATACAACCTGATTACTAATTCTGGAAATACTGATAATTAGTATATTATCATGTTTTTGTTTGTTGCTAATTTAGAAATTATCTGCTTGCTCCACAATGTTACAAATAAAATCACTACTTTGAACAGGCTATTCAATTTGTATTGAGAAAAGAATGCTTTTTGTAATAGATACTTTCTCTGTTTTACCAGTCTTCCCTGTTTCTCTTGTTCAGAATATGGACCATTTACCATGGAAAGTCACAAAGTACTTCTAAATCAGGGTAAACCTTAAGGGTGTATAGTGTCATGGAATCATTTAGGTCGGAAAAGAGATCTGAGATCATTGAGTCCAACAATTCCCCCAGCACTATCAAGGCCACCACTGACCCATGTCCTCAGGCATGACATCTACACAGATTTTAAATCCCTCCAGGGATGGAGACTCCATCCCTGTCCTGGGCAACCCTTTCAGGGAAGAAATTTTTCTTTATATCTAATCTATATCTTGTATCTAAACCTCCCCTGCTGTTAAAACCAAAAGTATCTATAGGAAAAATCTTCATCTGCCTTGCGAGTGGCTTTGCAGCTTAAAAGGATTGAAATACCCAACTCAGTAGTCTTGGAGGATGATCTGTATTTTGGGGTGAGACTCCTGGCCCATGATAGAAGAGGTCAAGTTCACTTCTTGTGAACTCAGGATCTCTAATGCAAGTACCTGTGCACCTGTAGCCAGGGTTTTTGCTGAAGCTTATGGGAAAACTCCATTAACACAAGTGCAGGAGGTTAACCAGCCCCTTTTTGTGTGTGTTTTGTGCTTAAAACAAAGACACCATTTAATCCCAGCTGAAACACAGTGCAGTGCTTGCTCCAAGCAGAATATCCACCCTCAATTCCACAAAGCCCTTAAAGCTGATTAGTTTAACAAGACATTTGGGGAAAACACAGCAGTTATATTCCCTTTGAGTGCAACCTTGGCAAACGGTTAAAGGCAAGGCAGGCAGCAAGAGATTTCTGCAAAGACTTGCTGGGAATCAGTCAGTGAGGAAAAATATTAAAGAAGCTGCTGCTCAAAATATATGAATTTTCTATTAATGCCTGTGCTTTTTGAAATACAGTTTTCTATGAGAAAAACAAACATTTTCACTATTGGATGCCGTAGCAAATTCGAAAATTATGTTTTTTCATTGAGCCATCTGATATAAGCACAATAATCTGCTTCAAGTCAAGAATTATTGCTGATTTGTGTTATAGTAATAGAGGTATATTTTCTGCTGCCTACAGAGCAAATACTTAGGGAACAGTCTGCTCCATGGAGCTCCAATGCATGAATGTGAAATATCTACTTAAAGGCAGTGGTGAAAATATAACTTTTTACTTGAATTTTTGATGAAAAACACTCCTTAACAGACAATCTGCTGCAACAAAAAAATCAAAGATCTTTTATTTCTGTCTACCAGACAGTGTAGTTCTTTACTTTCTATTAGAAGTTAATCTACATTCAGACATGTTTTTATTTGGACTTTTTGCTGGTATGTGCAATTGGTAGATATTCAAATTTATTTCTCTGAGTTATACATCTAAAATAAAATTTTAACCCCCCACAGATGAAAGTGGATGTGTCACAACATTTCCCATGTGCTCGAAAGTTGACTGAAAAATTCTGGTTTTGAAAATTTTGATTGACTGAAATATTTACTTTTCAAAATGGTGTAGATTCCTTGATGGTAAACATTGGGTTTTAGTAAATTAGATTTACACCCACCTGGCAGAGCAAGAGCTGCAGGAACCATTTAAAAGATTAATCTTTGAGAAGGCAACACTAAGAACACAAGAGAAAAACAAATAAAGGGAAGAAATATCTGATAGATCTGCAAGAAAAACGCATTACTCAGAGCTGAAAATATGGTTTTTTCAGATTTCTTAAAGCTGTGATTTCATAGACTTCTCTGTGTGTTGGTGTTAAAAACTTTTAAGATTTCAACTTTGTTAATAATTTATCATCTCCTATCTTTTTGCTGTTTTACGGTAGAGCAAACCTCACTCTCTGTATTGTGTACAGTTCCTTGTGAGCTGTACCAGGTGTCAGTAGGGGTTGTGTGGGTATGTGCAAATACAGAATTTGCAAATACTCTGCTTCAGATATTAGTTTCTTTGGGATCCAGCCTTGCTTATTTTTAGGACGCAGTTATGTTTTTGCAAGGATTGTTTATACCTTTGCAGCCATAGCTATACATTTCTCTTTTGCTGTCTTTGTTTAAAAAAACCCCCAATTGTATTCTTTTTCAAAGTTGCAATTAGTTTTAGCCAAAATACTCCTGAGGAATCTTTGGCACTCTTCATATATCAAAAAATAAATGGGTTTTACTAACATGCTCAGTGAGAACATGGCCTATAATTTGCTGTTACCTAAATCTTTATTATGTTAAACGTAGAAAGCAGCAATGATTATTAGAACATACATATAGTTATTTATACTGGAAATGGTGGTAATATTGTTTCATACTTTTAACATATCTACAGCAGAAACTTTCAGGTGTCATCTCAATATAGGGCCATTAACAGCCTTTGAGTCCATTCTCTGTATTCCAGAAGGGCTTTTAGAGGCTTTATATGTAGGAACCTGCTCCAGGTTGTGTTTAAGTTGTAGAAAACACAGTCTCGTTTTTCTATAACCCTGAAAGTGGTTAGACCAGTGTTCTTTCTGTGGACTTTTTATGTGTGTTCTTTTTATGTTTCATCATGGGTTAGAGTGCAAAAGGAGTGTTTTAATTTTACAAAACAGAAGAAAAAATAATTTTAAAAACAATATCCAGGGCTAATATGAGTTATAGGGGTCATTCACAGTCAATCAGTTCTCTTCCTAATGAAAATGGTCTACTGAGGCATAAGCAGAGATACTTAATTCCAAAATAGACATAATTTCAAACACCATGCTCCATGTCCACAAACCTCCCGCCTTCTGTGTTGTTTTCTTTTTCAGACTTAGAAAAGTCCGGATAAGCTTAGGTAGTTACTTGTCTCCATTGATTTACCTTGTTGCCTTTACACTAAAGCACCCCTTTGAGTAATTATTCAATAGTACAAAGAACAGAATAGCCATCATTTCTATAAAAAATTACAAATCTTTCAACAATCTCTTCTCATTTGTATGAAAAGAGATGAAAACCATTCTACGTGAAAATGCAACATTTTAGGTTTTGCCACGAAATTCAAGATACTTCGGAGTTCATATTTTTACTTTTATACCTGTCCTTCTGAAAATGAAACAACATTATAGATAATTTTGAACTTCCAATAGAAATGCATTCTACTACTGAAATGGTCAATCACTTAATTTTGTGAAAACTAACATTCACATTTCAGAGACAAATCGATTTTTTATCACTTCTGAATACTAAAGCTCTGGTCACAGATCAGCTTTATTTAATATTTAATTCAATATAGTGCAGTGTGAATTAACTGCTAGAACATCAGTGGGTTCCAGTTCAAAATTTTGTGTTGAACTGTTTGGAAGTTAATTCAACACAAGTTTGTTGTTGAAAATTCCTGTGATTAGTCCCAGTTAATCAGTTTTTGTGGAACTTCCATCATGAAGCTTTAGAATGGAATTTATATTAAAAGTGGTAATAAATGTTATTCAGTTGTTACTTTTATCTGGAACATTTAGAAGTCCATTCTCATGGCCCTTCTTTTTTTCATTACCTGGAACAGAAAGTGCACCTGGACCAGTCAGGCCTAATGGCCAAGGTGTTGATCAGCTCTTTGAAAAAAAACTTCTTCATCTTTCATCTTTCAGGATATTGAGGGTTTTTTGTTTGGTTTGGTTTGGGTTTTTTAGCTGATGGGTTTTTTGCTTGCTTGCTTGCTTGCTTGTTTGTTTTGTTTTGGAGGGAGTTGGTGGGTTTGCTTGTTTAGTTGCTTGGTTTTTGTTTTTCTTAACTGGATTTATTTTTTTATTTATTTATTTCTGACAGTATATAGTGACTTCTTTATTTTCTTTTTAACTCTGGGGAAGAGGAAAATATTTTACCATTTAACTCCAGGCCTGGCCAACAGTTTTAGCAGAGCATTAATCCCATAAATCAGTCATGCCTTGTGCTCTCCACAGGCTCCGCAGTTGGTGAACAGCAGATAAGCCCTTACAGGGTGTTTTGAAAGCCAGGAAAATATATCTGTGTCAGATCAAAGGCGGAGCTGAGTTCCAGGGTTGGATCTGTCCTGCCAGTAGCCCAGTCTTGTTTTGACCAGAGGTCTGTTTGTGAAGCTCCGTAATAGGGGCTCCAGGGTGTCCTTTTGACTAATAACAGATAATCTTTCTTATGTCCTGCAGAATGAAGATTAATAGACCTTTTAATTGTATTCAAGCAAGTACATTATGAGATTATCGCCTCAGAAGTGCCAAGCCATTTAGCCTAAAAGGGAAAAGAAACCTGATTTCTTCTGTAAACCTGGAAAAATACTTCTCTAGCTAAAAAAAAAACAAACCCAATTTTTACACTGTAGTGCACTGATTTTGTGCATTTCTGCTGGTTATTAACAGTGGAAATAAAAGCTTGTCCTAACATTTCAGAGGGGAACACGCAATGAAAAAAAAAATTAAACTTAGCAGTTTTTTGTTGTTTCCAAAGTCTAGTATCACAATGTTGACATTTTTAGCTTACAGCTACAGCAGCATAGCTGTATGAAACAGGTTATGCATAATAATCCCTGCTGAGAGACGGGCAAAGTCATTCCTAAAAAGAATGGCTGAATGATGCTATCTTGGCTGCATTTCCTGTGAAAGTAAGAGTTATGCAGTCAGAGCTTTTACGACCAAGGAGGAACTTTCAACCTTAACCCCTCTTATCTTCTAGGCAGATTTAACTTTGCTTACAGGCAGGTTTTAGTTAGTATTTCAACAGTTCAGTAATTATATTAATTATGAGTTGCTTTACAGTATCTTGTGTGCAAACCTGTCTCCAGTTTATTTGTTGATCTACAGCCCAGATACTCATAGATTATTGGGACATTTTTATTTGCTGCAGAAAATATTTGCAACATTATTAATTGCCTGAGGAAAAAAAAAACAAACCAACAACCAGGTAAATAATGAACTTCCATATTGCCAGTATTATTTTTCATTTTAAAAACCAAAATGAGCTGCTCATGTGTGGGTGAGCCCATTTATGATCCCAACATTTTTACAAAGATATCTGTCAGCCCTCCAATAAAAAGTGTCTCATTATCCTCCCTACTGAAGACCGAGCAGTATTTCATTTGTAGGGAAGGATTTTTGTTTTCTCAGACGTTGCATCACCAGCCTTTGATTTCAGCTTAAAACCCATAATCTGCCAAAACCCCAAGACAAATGAAACCAGAGATACCTATATTTCTCCTGGCTGGTTTTTGAAGCATTGTTATAAAATGTTAACTCACTCTTCACATTTCTGGCTATTAAATGTCATTCTGAAATTTGCTGTTAAATAAACCCCATTTTCCCTGCTTAAATTCCAAATTTTCTTCTCTCTATTTTAGCCAGTATTTTGCTGCTCTTTTACCCACTCCAGCATTCAAGGTTCCCTACAAGGGTCCTTAACAGAAAATTGAGGAATCTACACTGGGACTGAGCCCACAGAACTGGCACACAGTAAATCTTACTGATAAATCTCCTCATCCACTTGAGATATATTTTGGTAAAATAAGGAGAGGTAACAGAATTATCTTGCTCTTCTCTGTGTCTGAAGAGAGTAGAGCATGCCCATCTAGCATCTCAGCATATTCCTTACTCATATATTAGAGGAGAGTAAAGCAAAAAAGTAAATAGCTAACTTTTTTTACTGTTGTAATTGTTCTTTTCTGTTTTATTTTTACCTTTACTCATAGCCAACACATTTGATCAAAACTTCTCACTATTATTGTCAGCACAGCAAGAACTACTCTAAATTAGGTCTTCGAGAAATTACACTCCTGAAAGCTACTTCTTACTGTCATCCATTTCTATGCAACTTTTTTATTTCAAAGGCAATTTTTTCAAATTGTTTCTTTTTTTTTTTTTTACTGTTATGTAGAGAACTGAATGCAAATTATTTTTTTTTACCATTACCTTATCTATTGCTATTCATAACTAGGTACTGGGATTAGTGAATTGCACTGCACTGCTGGCAATAGTGTTTGACAGAAAAGCAGCAGAACACCATCAACATGTTGCGTCATGAACTACTCATGATCTATTCATATTTTTTTCTCTCTGCTTTATTTTAATGGCTAAGTATTGTTCTGTCCTTGGCTTTTCCACAAGAAAATAGATTGACCTAACACAGAACATTGTTCCAGATTTTGTCAGGTCTTGGAGTTTACTAATGCAGCTCAAAGGCTTCTTTTAGCTCCACCAGATGTCTAGACCTGCCTAATCACTGGTAATTTAACTTTTTAAATTTTAAAAATTAAATGTTTAAATCCTCTAGCATCCTCAAGGACTGATAAGCTTTGAATATTTCATAGCAGACAGAGAGATTGACACTGTTTTATTAGTGGTGCAGTCAACTATGACATCTCTACAAAAATCCTCTAATCATATTTACAGTGAAAATACTTCTGTACATAGATATGAAATATTCAATATTAGTAGGGAAGGTTGTAGATTTAATCATCACTGATATTGTAATTTTAAAATTCTGAATTTTCTTTTACTTCAGACCTGAACATGCCTGGTACTACCAATTTCCTTGGGAATATTGGTACTCCCTGATAAGTTGTGAGAGTTACCAAGACCCACAGGAGTTATTCTGGTTTGCAGGATGAGTATGAAGACAGTATTATCTTGTGTGAGCTGCAGGCAGGATTTACTAGGGTGTTGACACAACCTCAGAATCTCAGCGCCTTGAGTTCACATAGGAAATGGGCGACAATTCCCCTAGGCATTTTTGAAAATCTGGATTTTAAGGCTAAAATTTTCTTTTTGCCTTTTTTTTCTTATTGAAATATCAATGAAATATGATTTTTCAGGGCTTAGTAAAATGTGGTAATGAAAACTTGCTCTGAAAGAAGCAAATACTGCTCTAAAAATGGCCACATGGTTATCATATACATCTGATTTGACTGAATTTTTACTAAAATGATGAAAAAATCCTATAGCAAGTCAGCTGAGGTTTTTCCCTCCTCTTCCCATAATATCTACATAACAGAGATAACTAAGTATATAAATAAGTTAATGAAGGATTCACACAATCTGTACTCTTTAAGAAGTAGCTGCTACTCAAGAAGTTGCTTGCGGAAATCGAGTGACTTGTCAGCTTAGTTGTGTGTTTCATTCCAAAATTTTCAGCATATTAGCCTAAGAGATATTTTTTTATGGTCCATGGAGATTTCAAACAGGCTTCACTCTCCAATTTATCACTTCTAAATTGAATTGGAGACAGCTGATGGTACATGGCATTCTTTTAACCTATTTCTTTAGTGCAGTTACTGCTGCCATAAAGTCATTCAAAGGGAAAAGCAATTAAGAGTAATAAGAATATAGGAGCAGTATTTAGTATCTTACCCTAAAGGACTAGAGACATTAAGAATATAGAGACACAGTGTTAAAATCATGCTGAAGGTCTAATCTTAAATGAAAAAAAAAGCCAGGAAAACACATACCACATTTTTAAAGAATAAAAAGAATGACACTCCAGTCTTATTTTTTCTGAAAGCAACCCATCTCTACCTGGGTTCGTGAGAAGTTTAATTTTAAACATATACTAGCTAATACAGACCCAATTAAATGCAAATAAATCTTATTTTATTTTATTTTTATATTATTTTATTTTACCTAGAAAGCATTAAAATCCTGTATAGCAGAATATTGAACAGAATGCTTCTTTCTATCAAATTATTATGGCTTCTTCTAGAGCAATTCCTTTTGTCTCATAACTTAATTTCTTCTTGTAATTTTTTCAGGTTGTATTAATAAATATTTACCCTAGTAGTGTATATTTAGGTGACTATACTAAAAAAACCTTCCTATGTAAGAAGTTGTGATGAAAATTAGATTTCTCTACAGGGAGCATATAGATGCTTGGGGTTTTTTTTTCTTCAAAGTTTTTAGATGAAGTTAGCCATATAATTGTTTGGGTTGGCTTTGCCTTTGATGGTTTTGGTTTTATTATGAGCATTTGGAAAACGGCCTGAAATGCTGACCTCCACAGTTTGCAAACAAGAAATGCTGCTGAAACATTGTTAGAAACATACATATGTTGCACATCTGCAGGAAACCTTACTGTGTCATCACTGATTTTCCTGTATCTCCAGAGTCTGGGCATGGAGGAAAATGTAAAGCACCTCCATCTGATGCAATAAGATAAGGAGAGTTGCCTTTCTGGCCTTTATGATGCAGACACTGCAATCCTGCCCTCCTTTTCTTAGGCTTGAGTGCAGGTGGCAACTCTCTGAGCGCACCAGTTTGCCCTGGGGAAATTCAAGGGAATCACGAGGTCTTAAATAAACAGTGAATAACCTGCTCAGCACAGGTTGTTTACCTGTTAAGTACATTGGACTCTCTTGGTGGGATTCAGGTGCCCATCCATAACTCCCTGCCATTATCTTCAGCATCCCAGAATATCTCAGACCTCATTGCAAGACCAGCATATGTTATCTTGGTGATCTGGACCTTGGTGAATTAGCAGCTGGAGACCAGGCCAATCTTCTTTTTTTTTCGATTTCTTAGGAGTGAGATACTCAATTTCTTAAGGGTAAGAACCTTAAGCAACCAACAGTTTTCCCACTTCGTGTTGGACTAGGTTTTTTATTTTTGATCCTGGTACTTTTCTATTGGCCAAGTACAGTACAGCTACCCAGAATTCATCAATGTTATCTGACAAGTGATTTAAGAAAAAAAAAACAGTCTACAAAATCAGAAAGGTAAAATAAAAGAAAACTTGGTGAAAAAAATAACAAGAGAAGCTGAGCATAGAATTAGCTGTACTGGAAGCTGAGCATAGAATTAACTGTACTGGAAGCAGGAACATAGTTATCTGTAGAAGGAGAGGAGTAAAATGAGCATTTTAAATAATCCTAAAATGAAGAGATGAATAGCTGAAGATCAAGTGAGCCATTTCACCATTATCTTCACTGTGAAATAGCGTCTGGTGCTCTCTGGATACTTGGGGTCCTTTCTTCTGCTGTGGCTGCCCTGGAAGTGTCCAAGGCCAGGTTGGACCAGGCTTGGAGCAACCTGGTCTAGTGGAAGGTGTCCCTGCTCATGGCAGGGAGTTGGAAACGGATGAGTTTTAAGTTCCCTTCCAACTCAGGTTTCTGGAATTCTGTGACTTTATCTAAACTCCCCACTAATGTGTGAGGTCATGGAGACTTCTGCCATTTGTGCCTTGTAGCAGTAAACCGGCATTATACGGGAAAACCATTGTTTAAACATGTCTTAAAATGGCTTTTTGTGGTCTCTTTGCAAACACATGTTTCTTCTTTCCAACACCCTCCACCACAACTGTTATCTCCCATGCAGGAATGTCTTGGGAAGATGTCCTAAGGTGTTCTCATTGGACCTTGTTAACCCCTTCCTGTGATTGGGTGTTCCTGTAAGCCCCTTGAGACTTTTATAAATGTAACATCCCCAACAATAAACGCTCTCTTACCTCCTCTCCACACCCGGTGTGCTGTCTCTGTGCCAGCCATGGAGCCACGTGGGTGGGGGGAGAAGGGGAGGGCACCTCTCCCCTCCAGGCTCAGGGTCAGAAGAAACCCCTGAAGAAACCCCTGGAGTTCCCTTTCCCCATCCTTCAAGATGTCGGAATGGTTTCTCAGATGGAAATGGAACTAGAACTGAGTCTCCCCACGCCATGGGTAGAAAGGGATCCAGAGTGCCTTCTTGAGACTTGTCTTCTCCTAAGCCAGAATTGCAGCACGGTTCTCTGTTTCCAGGAGAGACTGTGTGAGTTGTCTGGTCCTTCGCCTTCCACACATGACCTCATGAAAGGTGCTCATTTCTTCTCTTGGGTCCTGTCCACACGTGGCTTATTATTCATGTGCCCTCCTAGACTACAAGTCTGATGACAAGCAGCTGAGGAAGCGGGGGGGGGGGCCAGGCTGGAGGAAAAGGGGCTTCGGGGGGGGCTTTCCCCCCTCCCCAAACCCCCGGAGGGGGGGGGGGGGGGGGGGGGGCTGGGGCAGGGGCAGGCAGGCTCTGCTCCCAAGGAACAGGGGACAGGACCAGAGGAAACAGCCTCAAACTGTGCCAGGGGAGGGTCATGTTGGATCAGAGAAAAATTCTTCACTGAAAGGGTGGTAAAGTGCTGGAACAAGAGTTCACCATCCTGGAGGGATTTAAAAGCTGTGTAGCTGTGGTGCTTAGGGACATGGTTTAGTAGTGGACTTGGCAGTGTTAGGTTACTATTTGTACTCAGAGTTCTGAGAGTTATGGTTGATTAGCTCTGGACTAGGCAAGGCTTGCCTGTGACTGTTTTCATAATCATGGAATTGCAAGACATTTTGGGTGGAAAGGGACCTTAAAAAGCCCATCCAGTCCCACCCACTGCCATGAACAGGGACAATCTCCAATATCCCAGGCTGCTCCAAGCCCTGTCCAGTCTGGTCTTGGACACTTCCAGATCAGGAATGGGACAACCACAGCTTCTCTGGGCAACAGAGGGGTTGTTTCTCCTGATCCAGAAGACCGATTTCCAGTACAAGTACTCATCACTACACATCTAACTGCACAGACATGGAGTTCATGCTGCACATCCAGGCAGTGGTTCATTGAAAATGTTTCATAGTCAGGTGGATTTATCTCTGTACATTCTTTAAATTAATTCTCCTCCAAATCACACAGAATCATCTGTAATATCTGAAACAAGGTGAGAAAAGGGAATAGTTATAGCCTGAGAGGGTTCTTTCAGACACAAGATGTTAAACTGCGTTTTGATCAACTCCTTGTAGAAATGTACATTAACTGTTAACCATGGTTCTTCTTGTAAGCAGGTAATGATCCTATCAGTTGCAGACTAATTGCCCCTACCTTGTTCTAAATTCTGCTGCGTTGAAAAACCCAGAGTCACATTCTAATCCTAATCACATTCAGCTTTGAAGAATACATAGTGGTTGTGCGTTAATTCAGCTTCTCTCCCCAGTAATTTGTTTCATTGTCTGTTACTTGTAATCTACACTAACTGAATAAATATGCTCTGTGTCCTGATGGGAAGTTATGACTTTCACTTAAGCTACTTTAATGCAGATGTTTTGCCTACAAATGGTGTAAATTCTTCTCACCTTTCTGTTCTAAAGTAGTTTCAATGTACAGAATGAAAAAAAGCATGTTAACCATTTGTAGAAGGTAATAAAGCAACAGAGCAAAAACTGGTTTTATTTAATACTGGGTTAATAATGATCTTTGTGGCTTGAAAGCTTCACATCAGCTTATGAATAAATAAGTAAATAAGGTGCTAAAATATGAGAAGGAGAAGGTGGTGCTATATCCCTTATTCTGTTCCTCCATCTCCAGTAACAGGTATTGTCTGTATTGTCAAGACCTGGAACAGAGTCTGTCTTTTCATACTGCTCTTTTCTTTCACATTTTTTTAATATAATACACACATACACACATATTCTACATAGTCCTATATAAGTCTTTTTGAAAAAGACTGAGCATATGCTAAATTACCTTCCAGCTTCCCACATCATTTTCCTGAACAAGAGTACACGACCAATGGATACGTCCTATAAGCACAAAACAATCATTAGTAGGATATTTTTATTAACACTAGATCATGTGATAATAGAGATTTATTGTGATTTTACCTTTGGAATCCCCTCAATCTTAATGAGAATTTTTTTCTCTCTCTGTTCTGAATTTCAATGAGAAATACTCCAAGTGTCATGGCCATGTTAAATATTTGTGAAATCCTTCCAGCTTACTTTCATCATTTTAAAAATAAACAACTGGTTTTGTGTAGGCATTTTTTCAAGTTAACAGGAGAGACATTGACTTTTAGTACAAGAAGTATTCTCTGCTAAAAAGAGGTTACACTTGTAAAATGCTAATGTCTAAATTATTTATAAAGAGAATCTGAAGTTGACTCTCAAATGTTTAGTTCAAAAGCTGCCTGAAAGTGTTGACCAATTAGTGATTCCTTACCAGATCAGGCTGGGGTTGGGGTTTTTTTTGGAAAAACAGACTATTCATTTAAACTCCAAAATATTTGGAAGGAAGGTCTGGAAACCTGATGTTTATTAATTCATGAAAGACTTATACTAATTAGCAGTGTTCATTTCCCAGAGACATATTTAGGCTGCAGAACCAAGCCCTACTGCATTCCTTATAGAAAAAAAGAAGTACTATCAGGCCATCCATGAAAGCACCCAAAACTGACTACTGCTCTGAGAGAGTTCTTCTCTCTCTCTCCATTGAACAAACAGAACACAGAAAGAGTTTTGCCTCTCAAAGATACTTTCCTCATATCCTAGGGTGCTCTCCTGAGCAACAGTGCTGCTACCAGAGGGCAATAAATTAGTTCATTCTGGTAAAACCAAAATTCTTGAGACATCGATGGATACTGACATTTTCTGGTAAAGGTTGTGGTATCTCAGTATTCAATATTTTTAAGTTACTTCTTTTCTTAAAAGTATTTACTACTCATTATTTTCTACTCTTTGGTCAAATGTTGGGATCTCCAGGCTTCCTTGTCTGATTGCTCCAAAGAGTCATTTTTTCCTCTTCTGTTCTTATAAATGCACTCTTACACTTTTCTGTGTTTTCTTCTTTATAGCATCATAGAATCATAGAATGGTTTGGATTGGAGGGACCTTAAAGGTCCCCTGTCATGGACAGGGACACCTTCCACCAGATCAGGCTGCTTCCAAAAAATCCAACACTGGATTTTCAGCATTTGGATCAATCAGAGATTTTTAATTTCTTCACATTCTCTTTTTAGTATTTTTTTTCTGTATAAACATATTAATCTTCTTCTCAAGGAATTTAGCTGTCCTCTCATTCTACTGTAATATTTTTACTGTTAGTCTCTCTTGCCAGATTTAATGGACAATATTAAAAATGCCAGCCGCTTCACAGTCATTTATTGCTTGAAATAAATCTACCTTTTTTTTTCCTTTTTTTTATTGGCTTGCCACATTTCTAGGGGACACAGAAGGAAACCTAAGTTATACTCTCACATTTCAAGAAAATGTCAGTGTTGATAGGGAATTCAACTCTTCATTCTTTCTCTGAAAATACATTAATAGGTCAATTTACTTCTGTTGTTGCATTCTTTTCCTTGATCATTTTAATCCAAGGCATCTGGCACAAATATGTTATATTCAGTTTTGGGTTCTGGCTCCAAAAAACTGATTACAGATTGGCTGACCCACATAAAAGGCACTTGGAAGCTAAGATTTTATTAGGGTTTAGGATTCCTGCCTTGCATTTTTAAAAGTCTTGTGCTAAGATTGCAAAATAAAGAACTCAAAAAAAAAAATTGAAAATCAAGAAATGAGAAAGTTTGAAGTCTCGAGACAAAAAAGAAAGAAAAGCATAAAGAAAGAAGAAATTTCAGCAGGAAAAGAAGCATGATAGTAAATATTTTAAAAAACTTAGTAGAGCATGGGCTCTGGGGCTGTAAAGGAAATTAAAAGGCACTTGGGGAATCTGATTATTGGGAGAGCGTGGGAACACTTTTTAGCTACAAATCATTCCCAATGGTGCTCGCTGTTTTGTTGGGACAGTGTATGACACTCAACACACTAGAAAGTGGCATGAGGTTAGCTCTGTTGCGCCATTTGGTGGTAAAAACAATAAGTACAAAAAAATGAAAAATAAAATAAGTTGGCTTAGAGCTTGGAGGAGGAAAATTACTTTCTGTGGGAGAGCCATGGTGAGAGCTGCACCATTTTGCTTTGGTGTGGTGTAAGGACAGACTGCAAATAGAAGCTGTTCTAATGACATTCTCCTCTATTTTGTTTATTTCTGTTCCATTCAGGTCGACCTGCTCGTCCCTACAAAAATCACTGGGATCATTACCCAGGGAGCTAAAGATTTCGGTCATGTCCAGTTTGTGGGGTCCTACAAACTTGCCTACAGCAATGATGGGGAGCACTGGAAAATATACCAAGATGAGAAGCAGAAGAAGGATAAGGTAAAGCACAGACAAAACTGGTATTTGGGTTGTGTTGACCCCACAGTCTGTAGGTTATTGCACACTACCTGGTTTATGGGGTTCCATTTCCATGGGATCCCACAGATAAAAGTCAAGATGGATTAAAAAAGAATCATATAACACCATGGCATTCGCAGTGCAGCAATATTACACCTATCAGTGACTTAATGCTATTAAATATGGGACATAAAACTTTGCAGTTCTCCATTTATTGGAATTATTTCTTTATTTAACTCCAAAGGGGAAGGCGTGTAAATAGCAGTTTATTTGCATATTCAGAAACAGTGTTTGAGTGCAAATTTTAGTAACCATGCACTATTTTCAGTATTTTTTTGTGAAACACATCTTTAATGTACCTCATTACCTGTAGCCATTTTGGACTGATTTTCTCTTTCTCGAAATTAATGGGTTTCAAATAACCAATGAAAATATTATTTTTATTACACTGTAAAATAAATAAAAGCATTTAAAAAAGTTTCACAACTTCCTTTGCCAATGTTTAATGAGCAGCATAGGGAAAGTATAGGTTTGCTGATTGATTTACCTGGAAACATTTAACTTTCCTTTCCTTATTCATTATACCTTTCCTTTAAACTGCATAACACTTTCATACTGCAAGTACCTCAGTTCACAATATTATGTGTTAAGAAAAATATTACAGCATATGCATTGCTTAAGAGAAAGTTAAGCAAGTTGACAAAATGTGAATTATTTATTAGTTGTCTTAGTAGGGCTATGTCTTATTGAAACAGGAGGTACATTTATTGAAATACCAGATGGCTGATATGTCTGATAACTTCTCAAATCTGGGTATTCAGGTTGATAAATGTTTCCATTTGCACTTGTATTTTTTAATATAAGGAAAGATTCTTCAGGAAAAAAAAAATCATATCCACCACATTGGTCAATTAAATTAATCTTTTTTAAGTAGTGAGAAAGATTTTGGTATGTATTGACATGTGTTGTGTGAGTACAAGAAGATCTAACGATAAGGGTTTACACCACTGCACCTTCTAAATTTCTCTGATTTTAAATGATTGATCAAATATATATCTATTTTTTGGGGGAAAGTGTCCTAAATTACTGGGTTAAATATGTGCATAGCTGTATGTCCCTGTCTGCATTGTCAAGTTATGTTTGTAAGATTATCACCCAAAGATGATGGGTGCTTGATCTGCAAAGTCCCACTTAAGAGCCAAATGTCAAGTCACTGTGGTTTTAACTCACACTGACATTTTTCTCTGTGAAATTCTAAGGCGTTTTAATATGGAAAACTAAATCAGTTGTTTTAGCCAGGACCTTCAGTTTAGAAGGTCCTGACACTGATGATTATTGATGTCTCTCATATAACTGGTTATCAGATAAAAATTGAAAACAAACAGCTCACCTTTCATAGGAATTCCATAAATACATTCAATATAAATGACAAATAGTCACTTCAGTGCTTTGTTCACGTCCTGTTTTAACTCCCTGTCATTTAAAAAGAGAAGAGGATGTTCTACTGTGAAAGAAATGTCTTCTCCAAGCCAAACTTTTGTTAGTGAACTATTGCACTCATTTTATTGTAAAGGAGAACATGCATCCAAGTCCCTGGTGATAAATACAGTCACAACCAAATCTAAAAGAAAATGCACTCTGACTTAACACCACTGTTCCAGTCTGCACTTGTTTGTACCATTTACCAAAGCAACTAAATTCTTTTGTTTTCATCATCATCTGTGTTGTTAATTACTATACACATATTCTTTTAGGAACAATGGAAAACTCTTAATCATTCTCACATTAAAACACATCACATCCTATATTAATTAACATCCCTAAGAGTAAAATAGATGCACATTATTATGATTCTTTAACAGATCAAGAGCAATTAGGAGCAGAATAAGACCAAATACACTTTGCTGGAAAGTAGAAGTTAACATTCCTGAATCTAAATTTGTACAAAGTAAAGAAAGATAATTTAGTAAGAGTCAAGACCTAGATCTTTGATACAGAAACACAAATCTAGAATATCTTTTCTATTTTTAGTTTTTCCCATATCACAAAAGTCTGAAAAAGTCAAAAGTCTGATGGCAGACATTACAGAAGTGAATGAATTTGGGAAATAAGTCTGTTCAGTTCTAGAGCTAAGGCTTAATTCAATTATTTGTCCTTGACCTCATATAAGACTCATATCCTGCACTATTCTCCATCAGATTATTATTTAATATGTTCACAGAAACAGATATTGATGAAAATTCTACGATGTAAACAGTCAACTCCAGTGTTTAAATATCCTTAAAGGTGGAAAGCGGCTTATCCCCCTCAGCAGCCCTGTCCTCAGAGGACAGAAAAGACTGATTTTATCTTATTTTTTCCAGTTTGTCTTGGCTGGAATACTTTAACCTATTTCTTCTTGGTTTGTTCTTGGGGAAAAATCAATCTTTTTTCTTTCAGTCTTCCCTCAAAGTGTTTATTTTCTCAACATCAGATCATTATTTTGTATTCTGATTGGAGCAGCTTTTCCTGAAGTGTGTTTTCACAAACTTGATGCAATCTTTAGCACAGAACTACTGCCTGTTCCATCATTCTCCATAACCTGTGACATTGGTTATGACTTCCTAGGTTTGGCTTGCTACTCATCATTATTAAATTACAATATTGTTCTTTCTCCAGTTTGCCAAGACCACTCTGAATTTTGATCCCACCTTTCGAAATGGGAACAAGCTTGATCACATCCGTACTCATAGCAAGTAAATCAATTTCCATTGTCCGTCTCATTACTGAGAGTACTTAAATTTCTTTGACCAGGGGAAAGGAGCCCATTAAACCCAGCAAACCCTCCTAGTCTGACACCAAACTACAGCAATGCTGTACCTCACCCATGAGGATCAGGGGAGAAATAGCATCACTGGTCCTATCTGACAGTGTCATCTTCACACAGGATCCACAACAATTTCCTTATCTTAAGGTGAGACACAAGATTTGTTCCCAAATGCAGGAACACTGTAGAAGAAAACAAGTTTTTGCAGCAAAGTGAAACTGTTGAGAAATATTTCATCTGTATTCGGGAGATACAGAAAGAAGGTAAAAGGTAGATATTGACAACTATCAAAAACAGCAAGCATAAATTACTCATACTTCACCCTCATTAGCTTCTATTTATTAACTGAATATCTTGATTTATTCTATGAAGGATAGAATGTACAGATTCCTTATTTCTTCTTCAGGTGATTTACTCATTCTATACTCGTCCTGTCATCCTTGTATAATCATCCAAAAATTTTGGAGAAAGGTGATTCCAAAACATTTCAGGAAAAGGAAGACAGGATGAAAAAACAAACTAACAAACAAACAAACAAACCCATATTTTTAAAGTCCCAGGGACATAAATTAGGGAGATATTCATAGACTGGCAATAATGATTTGTGGATGAATATTGTGACTTTAATGCATTTAAGTAAGAGCTGAGAACTTAATCCTGTCTGGTGCTGAGCATCTCACTATTCCTCAGTTTATAGGATGAGTCCTACATATCAAGAGATTTCACTGAATTCCTGAGGCTGTTCCCTTTTCCCTCTTCATCATTTGTGATGTGATTTTACAAAGGAAAAAAAGTATTGTTCTCTTGTATTATATTGTGTAAAATACAATATATTGTATCTTGTATATATATTTGCATAAATACATCAAATATTGTATCTTACACACTGTGTGCAGCCTGTGTCTTTGATCAGTCTGTAATAAAATAGTGGTTTAGAGGAGAAATAAATACAGTGTTCAGTTTTCTTCTTTGCACCATTTCAAATGAAAAAGCTACTCCAAGAACAATGTCTCCTCCAGCTCCTGTTTGGCTTCTGCTGTTTTAATGGCCAGTCATTTCATTTCACATCTGTGCTGAATTTCTGTGAGTACAGACAAAAGTTTTTCTGGGGGCATAAAAAAAATATAAAACTTTAGAAAATTAAGCCTTTCTCATTCATTTTAAATGGTTTGAATGAGTTGCCTGGAAAAATATGAAAGCTTTACCTGTTGCCTCCAAGAAGTAAAATAAACTACGTTGCAGGCTGTCATATAGCAAGAAAATATATTTTAGAAACAGGACCAGAGCTAATAGCTATCTTATTTTTCTCAACTAGAGGTCACTAGCTTACTATGCTTCCAAAACTAAGGACATCCAACCCAAATCTGACCTTCTTTTTTTTTTTTAAATTCACATTCCACATGTGATTTATAAATTGCACATCCTGCTGCAGGTAACTCAAGGCCAGCCGCAGTGTCAAATGGCATTTCAAAGGCTGTTTTTTACAGGAAGATGTAAAGTAGCCTAAAGAAGTCTGGCAGTCTGCATCGTTGTCAGTCATCATCAGCCATCAACAGTGCAATTAGCTACAGGTAGACGATATCCAGTATGCAAATGGCGACTGGATTTGGGTACAGAATGATGGAATTAGTTATAAGTTATATGCTTTTGTATGTACATTATATTGCCAGAGAAATAGAAGACAGGAACCTACTTACAAATGGAAAGTTAGATCATGTCAGATTAAAAAGTCTTCCTGCTAGATTTGCTAATGGTTTTTCTGATGTCGTTTAATTATTTAATACCTGGTTTACACTGGTAGATTTCATTCCTACACATAATCTACGTACTTGGCACAGGTAAAGAGCTTTTGTTTTAGTAATATTATTATTATTACTATTTAATACTAATATTTACAGTAATACTTGTAATTTCTATTCTAAGTGACTTTTTTCTGTACTGGTTTAAATTGCAAATAACTTCTATTATTTTCAGCAGTATTAAGATGATTTCTGTCAGATGACAACCTTGCTATACTCATTCTAGGCATCTGTCTCCCTCATACCACACCAAGAGCTGAGGGAAGACAAAATGCTCATATAAACAGTCTACCTTGAATTTCTGGGGGGATGTTGATCTTCAAAATATTTCTCTTTTTGACTTTGAACCTCCTATAAACTATGAAGAGTAGACTAAATTCCCATTTTATTACCATCAGTATGTAGATTAAATGGGAAAGATAGGAAGAATGTGATAATATGTTTCATAAGTTTAAAGGTTTTATCTGCTTGTATCTATTCTGAACCTCAAGAAATAATAAAGGTCATGTAATATATAATCATGTGTATCATATATAAATGCACTTTATGTACAACAACAGAGGGAAAGGATGACTTTTTTCTTCTCTTAATCACTCCAAAATACATGTACACACACTTACATGCGTGTGTTTATATATCTATATATGTTTATTAAAAAATCCTTCACCAGTCTTTTACAGTGGAAAGCATCTTCCAAGGAATGTAATATCCCTATAAACAGTAGCTCTGTTTCTGGTGAGGAATCAACACCTTTCGCTTTGTGTAGTCCACCTGTAGAAAGGTGGTGCAGAGGTCATTCCACCAGCAGCAAAAAATTTCAAAGTAACTAATTGGACTCCTCAAATCTGCAGATTCCTTCCCTTGCTTAAGCAAGTCTTCTTTGGTGAATAGTAATCAAATATAAAATGTTGCTAAAGTAAAAGGAATACGACTGTCAGAAATTGCTTTTCATGCAAATTCTTTTTAAATTTTAAATGAATAATGTCCCCTTTATTTATATGACCACTGAGATGTTCTGCACTGAAGCAAACTCCAAAGTCAGGTGTAGACACTTTATAAAACAATCTTCTTCTAATATGGGCAGGATTAACTGCTCCATGAGATGTTTAAAATATTCTGCTCAGAGTGAAAAATATGGTTAAGCTAAAGCAGACGACATAGTGACTTCACCATCTCAGAGCACATTATTCAGTCTCAACTCAGCCATTATTATAAATAGCAGATGCTACGGGTTATGAAGACGTTTTATGTAAATACAAGTTTCTGTGAGATATGAGCTCCAGAAAGGCTCTCTGTGGAGAATCAGGCTCTCTGAATTTTCATCCTCTGTGAACATCCACTGGTACAGCACCACAAACTGTTTCACCCGCTACAGCCACCTGTTAACAGGTCTTGTGGATGTGCCCTAAATACAAGTTTGGAGCAAACCAAACATCGATGGTGATAAATTCCATTTTTCTCAATCTAGTAGTCTTCAGATATTTTTCCTAAATTATTCTGTCTTAAAACATAGAACAATTTTCTTTTTTAAATTCTAATCAACTTACACTGTCAGTATTTGGATTTACTGCTGATGCCATAAAACAGTTCTGTTGAAAAATCTCAGTGAATGTTTGAAGTCAAGACATTCAAATTGCTTGTTATACACAAGTATAAACAAGAATTGCTTATAATTCAGAAATTTTTTTTTTTTTTTTTGGCAGAGAGTATCAGTACCTATTTTCCGGGTTTTCATTTTCTTTTGCCTAAAATGATCATGAATTGTTATCATATTTAAAAGCACAACAGATGCATTTTCTACCTTTTTTCTTTTAATAACAGCTGCAAGAGACTAAACTACAGAGGAGCTACACATGGATGTGGGGTCTGTATGTTTAAAATTGCCGCAGCTGCTGAGTAAATGTTTTAGCAAGTTACACCTTTTAAAAATGCAGACTGACATAAATAGATATAGCCAGTATAAAATCTGTAACATTCTACAACAGAAGTGTCAAAAAACAGGAGCTTTTTAGTCCATTTTTACCAAAAAAATGCACCTTGCAATGTGCGGAGTCACTGGCTGGGAGGAGGCTGAAGCTCTGTCCAAAGGAAGGAGCATCCTGTAGCAAACACCAGATAATTTAAGTAGTAGGGCTGTTATGCTTCCCTGGTGCAATTTCCCAGATTCTGGCTTTTTTTTTTTATCTGTGTCCTTACTAGCCCCTGCTGGCTTTGCCCCTCACAATTTATCTGATCTTTAACAGCGGTTAAAATCTGTGAGAGTTGTGCCACAGTTTAATTATGTGTTGAATGGGGACCTGTGACCTTTGGGTGGCCCAGGATGACCCTGCTGTCATTACAAGACGACAGTGCAATATTACCTACTGTCCATTTTCCTCACACCACTTAGGGTTTTATAGACATCTATAATATCTCCTTTCGGGCTGAAGGGACTTATCTGTTTAATAATTTGCAAAAGGATATTCTTCAGTTCTTGTGGCTGTCTTGATGCTTCTCTCTATTTATTTGCCATTTGGGATAAGGCAGGAGCAGATCTGCACCAACACAGAGCTCAAAATGAAGATTTTTCACTGGCTTTATGCTCTCACGCATTAATAACTCACATTCTGTACTTCATTCAGTCACCTTCTGTTTTTTTCTTTTTTTTTTTTTTTTTTTTTGTCAATGAGCATATTTTTACATACAGCTATATGTTGTAATTCAAACATCAGCTTCTCGAATGTTGGTAAATCATTGCAGTCTTCAGAGGTAGTGTATCCTGAAAAACACTACTCAGAAACAAATTTGAGGAGTGGTCATTGAGAGGTACCAGCTCTTCAAGAGCTTTCAATTGCTTAGGTGGTTTATTTAGAGTTGACTGTTTGGGTATAAAGCAACATAAAGTTACTTTTGGCTACACAAATAGCTTTTTTTTGATGTCAGATGTCATGTTTTGTCCTTAGCCCTCTGTGCTCTTTCCAAGTTCCTTCACTCCATTAGTGAATTGAGGCTGAAACAAAATAAAAGTGACAAATTTTTTTTTTCCTATGAGAAATTTGCCACTTGGCCACAGCAAAAAAATCCAGTACGTTTGTCTTAGAATGTTATATATTGGCTGATCACATTGGCCGATGCTGACAAAGATTCCCTCTCTTTTTGGTAAATTTATTTCCCTGAAATCTTTTTTCTGATCTAGCACCCTTAGTTATTCCTTGAAACCAGATTTGAATATTGAGGGAAAGTGAATTTCATATTTGCATAAAAGTAACCTCTGAAACAGATGAGTTTGAATTCAAGTGGTAATGAAGTTATGTATAAGTTAAAAATAAAATTTAGTTCTTGTTTTCCTGCTGTAAGTAAATTATATAATCCTATCTTCTTCAGGTGAATGTGTTTCTGGGTTTGCATCACATAATTTTATTCATTTTGCATAGCTATATTATGATATGAATACTGGGGCTGTAAAGAGGTCTCCTGGTAAACCACTTTTTTTTTTCTAAGCCTTCATTTAAATGCTATCTTTGAAATGCGTCTTCCATAGAGGGAATGAAATAGTGAATAAAATTAGTATTTTGCAGTTCTGTAGCAGTAATTCTGCAGCAAGAACTGTCTGTATTTATGCATTACTTATCATCTAGCTTGGTAAAAAATATCAACAGATATATCACATGCATGTGCAAGAAGTCACATATATATAGAAAAACTATTTTTAAGCTTTCCTAGCTGGGTATGCTGGGGGGTTGCAGCTCCGTAATTTCAATAATGAGCTTACTGCCTTTTATTGTGTGCTACAAGTGAAACTCAGCTTCAGGTGCAACCTTGTTAGCTCAAGCTCCAGCTGATTTATGCAATCAACACTGTACTCAGGCAGAAAACAATTTTTTCTGTGGTAAATATATTTTTTTTCTCCTTAGAGTCACAACACTGGTGTTTCTGCGTTCAGTTTCTCTGCAATTTTATCCATTTTATCTGAACTGCTACATATTTTAATGCCGCCATCTCCGTGTTAGTGAGATGCCAGACAAGAAGGGGAATTCATCACTTGTGAAAGAGCATCACTAATGGAGGGCACATGTTTCATTTGGGGTGCTAAATTTATAACACTGGAGGAAGGCTTCCAAAATTCAAACAAGACATGCAGCATAGAGACCAGAAGCTGTGTAAACATGTTACAAAAGGGTTAAAATAGTAGATCAACCTCTTCTGAATTCAAACTCTAACATTTTCCCAAGAACTTCTAGGAAAGTTGTAATCTCCATTAATTTAGTCGTATAAGCACACCTCCAGGAGGTCCATATATTCTTCTCTGCATGGTGCAAAAGACAGCCATTCATTTCAAGTCAAAAAGCCATCAGACTCAGTTTTTACCAATGAGAAGTGAATTGTCTGACATTTTAAGAGAATGAACACTTCCCACAAAAACTGAAAATAACCCAAGGGGATAATCTGATCATTTTGCCAAAAATTGGTGTTATGGCCTTTGAATTTAAATAGTATCTGTCAGGGGCAAAAATCTGGCACTGATTTAACACAGACAGAAGTTTGGGAACTCATGTGTTGCTTAAGCAATACTAGTGGAAATAAGATTATAGCATGCACTGTACTGTGCTAGGATTTTTTCATTTGATCACAACCAAATGCCCTTAATTTATCTACTGACTTTTGCTTGACGTGAGAAGAATATCCTTGATAATCACCAACTTTACAAAGGCTTTGTGTACTTACATCCATTCATAAGTGATACAATAAAATTTCTTCTTAATTTTAATTATTGTTATTTTCTTGGAAACAATAACATGATCTCCTGAGATTAATTTGAGATGATACAAATGCCAAGTAGAAACACATTTAATTTTTTAAATGTTAATGTATTTTATTTAAATTTTGGGGCCAGGCCCTGAATCTTGACAGTAGCAGATTAAGCTTTGAATCAAGGAGGGACAGGCACTGATCTCTTCTCTGTGGGGACCAGTGACAGGATCCATGGGAATGGTCTGAAGTTGTGTAAGGGGAGGGTTAGGTTGGATATCATGCAAAGAGTTCTTCCCTCAGAGGGTGGTTGAGCCTGAACAGGCTCCCCAGGGCAGTGATCACAGCATCAAGGCTGACAGAGCTCAAGAAGTGTTTGGATGATACTCTGGGGCATGTGGTGTAACTCTTTGGGATGGTCCTGTACAGGGCTGAGGGTTGGACTTGATGATCCTTGTGGGTCCCTTCCAACTCAGAATATTCTGAGATTCTGTGAATCAAAAGCTTGTATCTACCAGAGTGTGTCATTACATGCCATGGAATTCCAAAGTCTTAGTAAAGGCGGGTGCTCTTTGCAGCATCACTTCATAGAATCACAGGCTTGGATTGGAAGGGACCTTAAAGTTCATCCAGCCTCACCCTGTGCTATGGGCAGCGACATCTTACATTAGCCTAGGTTGCTCCAAGCCCCGTCCAGCCTGGCCTTAGACACTTTCAGGGTTGGAGCAGTCACAGCTTTTCTGGGCAACCTGTGCCAGGGCGTCACCATCCCCACAGGGAAGAATTCCTTCCTAATATCCCATCTAAACCTTGTCTCTGTCTGTTTAAAACTGAAATTCAATGCACGGATGATAAAATTTGATCACAGAGCAATGCCCATGGGTGCATCAGGGGCTATTCCTCAGCCCACGCACTCCTAAATCATCTTGTTGCCTCCCTTCAGGTGTTCCAGGGGAACTTTGACAATGACACACACCGCAAGAACGTCATCGACCCGCCGATCCACGCGCGGCACGTGCGGATCCTGCCTTGGTCGTGGTACGGCCGGATCACACTGCGGTCAGAGCTGCTGGGCTGCACAGCCGAGAACTGAGAGGGTCCCACTGCCACCAGGGTCCCTCTGTGGAGGAAACAGTGCAAAGCCTGTAGGATGCTGAGTCGGTGTTCCATGAACCAAGTGCTCGCTCATTTTATGGTAGGCCGCTAACTGTCTTTCGCACGGAGGTCTAAGCCTGCCCTTTAAGTGATCCAATCCAATTTTGTCCTTGAAATCTGTTAGTCTTATCCCTTCTGCTGTGGAATTATCTTCCTAGTTTTCCTTTGAGTTGTTCACACAAGTTGAAATGTATTAAGGGAAAAAAACAACCAAACAGCAGCATCCTTTTTACAAGGGAAGAGAAATGGTGTGACAACTCTTATTTGCAGCTTTAGGAACATTGGGCTGACAAGTTCTTCATAAATCATACTGTCATCTTACTTGCAAAAAGTGATACTGCAGCTTTTAGCAATAAGTTTACTTGGGGATGACTGCATTATAGTAATTGTGCCTATCAAACACTGTCAGTACTTATATATTTTGGAAGATACTCCTTGGTACTGTGGAGCGCAGTACTTGTGGTGTTACAAGCTACCTTTCATCACTTTCGTCTGGACAGCAGAGTCCATGCACTTAGAGTGTTTTCCTGATAAACCCCATTTTCCTCCTCTATTTTGCATGCTATAGAACATGACCTCCATCTTTTCTGTTTAGTATCACTGCTGATGTTTTCCTTGTCAGAGGTCACCTGTTTGCATATGTAACCAAATCTGCTCTCAGTGTATTATGAAATTAATGAATTTGCCAAAGTTTATTCAATTTTGCTTGAGATGTGCTTTCTCAACGAGGCAGAAATGAGACACCATGCTACTCGTGGTGTCTCATCTTGGGTGCCCATATAGGTAAAGGTACACGGTGTGTCAGAAATCCCATTTCATTACTTACCCAGGGGTGACCACACAGCCCTAAACAAAGCTGCCCACCTAGTTACTGCTTTTCAGAATCCCCCTGAATTTCTGTGAGGAGGAAAATGTAGTGGAGGAACCACGTGCTAAAAGACACACAAGAGGAATGATTCCCTTAATTCCAGGAAAACGCTCTCTGTGTGCTCTTCTTAAGGTCACAGCCTTCCTCCCAGAAGGTGAGAGGTGTCATAGGAGTGATTAGAAAACCTTGACCCTTGTCACCCTCCACTCCTACAAAAGTCCTTTCAGACACACACCAGTGAGCCACGAGGAGGTTGGTTTCTACCATGCCTCACCATGCCCCATCTACAGAAATGCTTTGCACATGCTATGCTGTTTTAGCAGTGTTGTAAGCAACCCCACTTCAAAATTTTAGTAGCTTTTAGAAGAAAAAATGGAGCAGCAGTGGGGGTGTTCTCCCTTATGACTCAGTTTCCCCTGTTGATGGAGGTAACGATGCCAACCTTTGAAGAGCAATCCGAATTTCCTTAGAATAAAGTGTTCTGTGACTATGTCAAAGTATCACCTAAGTCTAAAAAAAAAAAAATCCTAGGACAATGGACCAGGAACCTTTTTATTTCTTACCTGAAATAACAGCATTTATGATTACTGCCAACCTTTTAATTTCATAACATGCTGATATGGAGAGAGAGAATGAGAGGAAGAAAGAGAAAGAGATGCAGCTGCATGTTTTAGCAAATGTCACTGGACTTATCCTTTCTGTCACTGTTACATTCTCATTAATAACTCTGAAGTATGAACCTGGGCATTGCTTCCCAGGCCAACAGCTAGCTGGCCCACAGTCTGCAAAGTACAAAGTTTACCTTGGACACAAAATGGTTTGGATTTCAAAAAAACCTGCATTTAATCACACATTCTCCACCACAGACTAAATATATATTATCCATTGAACTGTGAAAGACTCCAGAATAGCAGCCAGGAATTTTACATACAAGAATTGGGGATATATTGGTGGCGGTTTTCTGATAGTGTCATTTAAACTGTCACATTTTAGCGAACAGAACACCCTGCCTCTATAAAATGACTTAATCCTTAAACTGTATTTATACAAGTATTTATTTTATAAGGCTTAGACATTTAAAGACTTCTAAACAAGAGTCCTGTAAAGGTAAAAGTATGTGTAAGAAATGTTGAGGTCCTGTGCAACACTGCTAAATTTGTTCTTTATTTTTTACTTTGTGCTGCATAACAAAAGCCACTAGACTGTTACTGTCTTGTTTGTGACTGTGTTAACAGCATTCCTTAATGATGTATATATGGAGTGGTCTTCAAGCATAATGAGCGATTTTAAAGAGAAAGTCAATCTTGGTGGTGCTTCTAACCAGTAAAAAAAATCTGAATAATGGAGGACAAGTTTATCCCCAAATTACCTACTGCCCCATTTTTGCACTTTAAGCTCTAAGAAAAATAATAATAAAAAAAATTAGTAATATATATCTCTTAAAGGCACACACCATTCTTAAAGAGATTCAAAGGCATTTTCCTATTATGGGAGAGTAATTGACCCTGAATTTAATTACAGATATGAAGAATAATATGTAGCTATTTCTCTAGTCAACTGTATCCAAAAAACAGAAGGCCATTTCAGAAAATTATGCTCCCTCATTTAATGACTTGTGTTACTGTTCTTTTGAAATGTTTGTTCCATGTTCTTAAGTGATTTGTTTGTTTGTTTCATCCTTTGTGACTTCAGTTTTGGTTTTGAATTAGTCTTTCTTCATTTAGTAATTTAATTGTTATCCCTTAATCTACATGTAGAGTTGTCATGGTATGGAACATAGTAATTTTATTTTGTATTAATTTAGTGTTGAATATTTTCATCCTGATGTCCTGTGCCAGCTCTCACCTACCAGCAGTCTTCACATCCTGCAAGGAGAGTTCCATACCTTGTGATAACACTCTGTGATAATTTACAAAAGAATCATACATGTCATCCCTTACAATTTCAACCTACATGACATTATTCCTCAGTTACCAAAAAGCTTTCTTGGAATGGCATTGTGCAGCCATAGTACCAAATCTACTCCCAGTGCCAGCAGCCTAAGTCTGAAATAACTCTTGGTTTACATGAAATACTTGAGATTTAGCACAACAGATAAGAATTAGATTATGGTCCAAAATGAAGCTTTTTCCCTTCAATTTTATTTTGTGTCCTAGGAGAGCAGAACACCATTGCCATAGGGGACAAGTTATAAATTAACATGACTGTTCTCTCCCAGTGAAAGCAACCAACATCACAAAACCAGAGGTGCAGGACAGTGCATGTCCCTTTAAGAGTGACTGGAGAAATGCTCTGATGTGATCCTTGACTTCTGCATTAATTGTAACAATGACATTGAACAAGACTAAAAATGTTTTCCTAATTAAATTTCACCCCGAACCAGTTAAGTATTTGTAGGCAGGCTTCACCTTTATGTAGCTGGGTAATGTGCTATGTTTATAGCCTGGGAAATAAAGCTCTGTTTTATCTGTGTTAGAGGTTCATCACATTAACTGGCTCCGGTTTTGGGGTTGACTTTCTCTTTTGGAATGGCTGCATACAAATTAAGTCTCAGTTTTGAAGACTTAAGGATGAGTGTATCTTTGCTATACAACAAATATGAACTATAATATTCAGTGCTGGCTTCTGATGTGTCAGTAAGTACAGAAGTATCTCGGACACAATGACCTTTGAAACCTTTCAAGCTGTGTGATATTCAAGTGGTTTTGTATATACTTAAATCACGTGGAGCAATGTAAAACCAGTACGACCTTGTCTAGTCTTCAAACTTAACAATAAAACTTTTGAAAAATGAGGTCGTTTTTCGAAGCACTTATGTTGCAGTACCTTAAAGGAGATACAACTTATCTCAGCATCACTGGCTGCAAATGCAGAGTAGAGACACAACGTGGCATTTTCCTGGATTCATTAGTGAAGTTTTTGCGGTAGGTGAGTTTGTTTCTTGAAAAAATCAACCGTGGTGCTGTGCTCACTTCAATGGGTTCCCTTTGTTCTTCCACATAAAAGAGCAAAGGTTTCAATGAGCCTAAAAATACTTTTTTTTCCCATGTCTTACTTCTCTCTGAATGAGCACCAGAAATGTAAAGTGACAATTTCATTTCCTGTAAGTCAAATTTCTGGGTATTTATCAGTCATTATCCTCTCTTCTCCACTCCTGCATAGGCAAATTAATTTCTGAGAAGACAAAGAAGAGCAGCAGCCCAAACCTGCTATGAGATGCCAAAACAGGGATGGTTCTTGCTCATGCCTCTGCCTCTCTTCTCTTTTATTTGCTGTGCGGCCTGCTCCCCAAAATTTCCTAGTCTAGTTAACTCTGTCATTTCAATTTCTGAAGAAACCTAGCAGTTAAAGTGGTACATGGAAAGGCAGTCATGCCCAAATTTAAATAATTTTTTTTTTTTTTTTTTACTTAAAGGAGATGGAGCTTCAGTGATTGACTCCTGGAATAAGCCCATACATAGACATGCTTGTGCTCTTTCACTAAAAATAGTCTTTTAGAGACAAAAACCCCTCACAACCATGCACTGGTGACAGTGTCTGCCAACACTCAAAACAGTATATTGTCTTTCTACAGAAGAGTCACAGAATTGCAGTTTTTCCAACTTCTGACAGTAATAAAAATAAAAAAATAACACTGCACACACAAAAAAGAAAAGAAGTACTTTTGAAGAATGATGGATGAATATTAGCACTTCAGCCATAAATTTCTGAAAATATGCATCTTGAACCTTTCTGACTTTTAATTATAAATTATGGCTGTTTCATGAAACATGGGGAGTTTTCCTGGAGAATTGAAAAGTGGGTTTTCCTCTCATTCCCCATAACGTATAACCCCAGGAATTCTAGAGGAGACAATGAGTGAAAATAATGAGTAATTCTCTTCAGAATAGCAACTGTTTATCAATGCCCACCCTCACATACCTGCTGCTAATGAGTTCAAGGGATTGACATGCATATCAACACTCTACATCATTGTGAAAGAAGTAGTCCTTGATGCTTCTGTGGTAAACACAATGACACTTGCTTTGTACCTTAGATTCAAACAGCAGGAGACAAGTCTGTTCACTTAGTGATCGCTAAGTGACCTGTGATCACTTCTTAAAAGCAAAATGGATAAAAAGAGAAGGTAATTTTAAAATAGCACTATCTGGGAAGCATCATCTCCTCCGGTAAGACTGACAAAGAGATAGACAACAGGTTAGCAAAGGCACAGAGAGCTTTCAGAAAACTCCATAAAAGATTTTGGTGTAATAAACACCTGAAGAAAAGTAGAAAGTTCAGTGTTTACAGAGCCATTGTACTGTCTACACTTTTATATGGGTCTGAATCATGGGTCATTTAACACCACCACCTGGGACTCTTAGAAGCTTCCATCAACACTGTCTCCGTACAATCCTAAACATCCACTGGTCAGATTATGTGACCAACACATCTGTTCTTGAACAGGCAGCAGTTACAAGTATTGAGGCCATGTTGCTGAGAACACAGCTGCGTTGGGCAGGACATGTCTCAAGGATGAAGGACCACTGCCTCCCTAAGATTGTGCTCTATGGCGAACTTGCCACTGGCTGCCACAAGAGAGGAGCCCCAAAGAGGAGATGCAAGGACTCCCTGAAACAACATCTCAGCCTTGGCCATATTGATCAACATCTACTCTGGCCTCCAACTGGGAGACATGGAGACACACTATTATTCATAATGCTGATGCTTCTTTTGAGAACGCAAGCAGGATCATTCTCAAGGAGAAAAGACAATGCAGAAAGAACCGTGTCTTACCGATACCACCTAAGGAGTCCTTCCACTGTGCCTTTTGCAACTGGGCTTGTCTATCTCTCATTGGCCTTTTTAACCATCAGTATGCTTGTAGCAAGAATGGATAGAATCCATCTCAAGTCTTCATTCGCGAAGCCTAGCCATGAATGAATGAATGAAAATAGAAGATAATTTTACTGATCCAACGTCTTTTTAATTTGCATAATTTTCTTAATAGAGAGATACTTTAGGATGCAAAAGATTGCTCTAGATTAAGAATATAAAACAAAAAAAAGGATTTGCAAAAAGCTTTGTTGTGTAACATTATAATTACATTTATTGCAAATTATCTTTCAATGATGCATGTATCAGTGCCTGGTGAGCTGTAAATGTATATATATTTAAATTCCTCTGAACGTAAGAACATGGAGACAAGTCTTGGTCTCGCTGATGGGTTGTGGTTATTTGAGGTCACACATTGGACACATCAGGTCAGCAGGCACATTTCTGACTACATGAAGGAAATCAGCCCTCAAAAGACAGTAGGAAAGGTCACTAACCATTTGCATTCAACTGAAAAATTAAAAGTAGACTAAATGAACATCTTAAGATGTGTTTATTTTCCAGGATGTTGTGAGAGGTCAGTAGGAGTTGTGGAGAAATATATTGCCTTGGTCATGATAAATGCAATCAAGTACAAAAACTGCTGGACATAAAATATGTATGTGATCCATTGAAGTGGATAAAAGGCCCCTTAAAAAGTGATACATGTTATTTTCTTGTGAAAGTGTGAGACAATATGATTTAGACACCATAGACCGATGCACGATGGACTTGTACATGGTCTGGCTGGGCCTGATTTATCCTTCTAAAGTTTCTGGGGAAGAGGAACCTCAATCCATCCCATTCTGACCATTTTGATGCCAGTGCCAGTAAGGGATGCCCAGAGCCTGAGCAGGGTTGATTGATCAGCAAGAGAGCACCTGAAGGGGATTCCCCAAGGGACAAGGGAATTCCAGCCACTCTGACCAGTGAAACGGCTTCAGTGAGGAACCAAACTAAATGTCCCTTTGATGACACATGGGGAGTGGGGAATAAACAAGAGGAGATGGAGAAATGTGCACATCTGCAGAGCTTTGACCTTACTGGCACCACAGAGATGTGGTGTAATGGCTCCTGTGACTGGAGTGTTGGAATGGAAGGACACAGGTTCTTTAGGAGGGACAAGAAAGGGAGACAAGGAGGGGGTGTAACCCTATATGCCAGAGACCAGCTGGAGCTGGTTCATGGAGCTATACCTGGGGATGGAGGAGGAGCTGACTGAGAACTTGTGGGTCACGAATAAAGGGAGGGTAAGGACAGGGATATGCTGCAGACTGCGGGAAATCTGAGTAGATGACACCCTCTATAGACAGGAGCAGCCTCATGTTCACAAGCCTTGCTCTTCATGGAAGTCTTAATCCACCCCAGTGTAGAATCACAGAATCATAGGTTGGGAGGAACCTTAAATCCCATCCAGTTCCACTTCCTGCCATGGGCAGGGACACCTTCCACTAGCTCAGGTTGCTCCAAGAGCCATCCAAGGGTCTTGGACACTTCTAGGGATGGGCCAGCCACAGCTTTTTTGGGCAACCAGTGTCAGGGCCTCACCGCCCTCACAGGGAAGAATTTCTTCTCAACATCTAATTTAAACCTACCAGGAGTGGCTGGTGAGGAATATGAAGCTCAAGGGCAGCTTGGGCTGCAGGGACAACAAAGTGGTTAAGTTCAAGACCCTCAGGGAGGAGGGCCTGTGTGAATGGACAAGGAGCTCCTGAACCAACTCAAAACAAAAAAAGAAAGCCTATAGAGAGTGAAACAATCACAGGTAGCCTGGAAAAACACAGAGAAGTTGACCAGACAGCCAGGATCAGGTTAGGAAAGCTAAAGTCTTGATAGAATCAAATCTGTCCAGGGACATTAAAGGCAACAAGAAAAGTTTCTATAGGTGTGTTGTTGGTAAAAGGAAAACCAGTGAAAATTTGGCTCCACTCTGGAAGAAAGCAAGAGATTCAGGATGTGGAGAAGGCTGAGGTACTCAAAATTTTTTTGCCTCAGTCTTCACCAAGAAGTGCTCCAATTATGCTGTTTGAGCTGCAGAAGGTGAAGGCAGGGACTGAAGAACTACCTACTTGAGGCCATTTAAGGAATCTGAAGGCACACAAGTGGATTTGACAGGATGCAGGTTGTGAGGGAACTAGCAAACTAAGACACTATCCATCATATCTGAGAAGTCATGGCAGTCTAGTAAACATCCCACTGCCTGGAAAAGAGGAAAAGTGCTGCAGTCCAAAGGGGGGATGAGACCGTGGCACTGCACGGATCCGGGACACAAAGGTGGGATGCAGGTAGAATCCTCTATTCACACGTGCATGCGGTCTTTTATCAGCTCTGGAGGGGAAAGAGCCAGAACATAGGGCAGAACATGAGACAGACAAGAGGGGGGACAAACCAGGATAGGGACACGGGCAAAAAGGGGAGGAGAGGGGGAAGCAGGGAGCGGGCAAACTCATGCAAGCCTGGGCATGTCCAGACTGTGCACTGTGTAGTGTGAATACAAAGAAACCACACAGTAACAGTAAAGTCCATATAATAACTGTAAGGTCCATATAATAAAATCCTGTCAATTGCTGTATGTTTTTCTCCACGCCTGGAACTGTTCCCATCACAGAAACGGATCTGTCATTTTTAAAAAGGGAATTAAAGAAGACCCAGGGAACTACAGGGTGGTCAATCTCACCAGTGTACCTGGAATGAAAGAGCAGATCCTCCTGGAAACTATACTGAGGTACTTGGAAAATAAGGATGTGATTTGTGACAGCTTCGCAAGACTTCACTTAGGGCACATAGTGCCTCAGAAATTTGGTGGCTTTCTACAATGGGGTTACAGCATTTGTGAACAAGGAAAGAGCAACTGAAGTAATTTTCATCTTCCTATTCTCTACCCTTTCCTGCCTGTGGAAGAGAGTGAGCCAGCAGCTGTATGGGGCTTGGCTGATGTTTGTACTCAACCCAACACAACTTTAAATGCAAAACATACATTATTTTGGCATCCAGAATTATGCACACTGAGAAATAATCTGTCTGAATCTTCTTTCCTCACTTTTTACATCTGTTCTATTTTTCTCTCAAAGGATGTGCCTTCGCTATTTTTGACTTGGAGAAATTTCTTTATTACATGTGACTCGTGTTAATAAAACAGATTCACAGCTTCTTCAGAAAAGACACTAGTGGAGAATTTTTTACTAAGCAAATAAAACATGCAGTGCTTATGTAAATATAGTGTGTGTATATATTTATATAAATATATATATGTGTGTGCATTTTCTATATGTCAGTGCCATATATGTCATATTACATCTGGGAATACAGAGAACAAAGAGGAACATTCCAAGGATGGTAATTAGGCTCATCAACCTAATCTAGCTGTTCTTCTTATGTATGCCAATATAATTTTCTTCCATTTAAGCAAAAATGAGGGGAAGTGTGCTTGTTTGTAGGTATTTTATTTATGTCCCTGGTTTGTTACCATAGAATCAAAAAATAGTTTGACTGGGAAGGAACCTTTAAAGGTCATCCAGTCCAGCCCCCTGCCATGAGCAAGGACATCTTGAACTAGATCAGGTTGGTAAGAGTTTTGTCCAACCAACCTTTTCAAAGATGGTGCCGCCACCATCTCTCTCTGACCAACCCCTTTCAGTGTTTAACCGCCCTCATTGTAAAAAACTTCAGGCTTATATCTAATATAAATTGACCCTCTTTCAGTTTAAAACCATTGCCCCTTGTCCAATCACACCAGGCCCTGCTAAAAAGTTTGTCCACAGATATCTTGGTTTAGAGGCTCACAGGATAGCGATGTTTTTTCCACATGGAAACAGGTAGTAGTGCTTGAAAGTCAGAAGTGCTTCCTTGTTTTAAACCATTTTTCCCTTTACTGAGGGATTTGCAAGTGGTTCATTAAAAAAAGCTATCACTGCCCAGTGATCGGAATAAGTAAGAAGGCTTTCTTGTTCACAAAGACATTCAGGAGCCAGAGTGGCTTCCAGAAGAATCTGACCCAATATTTATATAATACACGTATATAGCACATCACTCACCATCTGAATTGGCTGCTCCACCTTTCCCATTCCTTTCCAGTTTCTGAGACATAACAGAAAGTGTTGTTCAGCTGTGGGAATGAGACCCATCTATTCACAAATGACTTTTCACTGAAAACATGTTTTAACCATAACGGTTGCATTCCCTAAATATTTCTGGGAGTCAGAAACCAGACTTCCAAACCAGAGCAGCCCAAGAAGAAGGTGTGATGAGGTTGGAAGGAAAATATGCCCGGTCCCAGTGCAACAGCTGAGCTGACTGAATGGCATGCACAGTTTACATCTGTAAACACAGAGTGAGGAACAGGAATGGCTCAGTAAACATGTCCTAGTTAATCTGTCTGTGGCATAAAAGACTTCAACTGAAACCGTTTGAGCATTTTTAAACATTCAGCAATCTTTTCCCCAGCCCCTACCACAGGCATTTGCAGTTAATTTCTTCTCCAATGGGTTGCTTTCTGTTTGTATTCATGTCTGCCAAGCATTTAGACTGCCTAAATGGATTAATACACTCCTGAAGTCAGATAATGGACTGCCAAAAGTCCACAACAAGATGTGGAGTGTTGCTCTACTATTCTCATTATACTAAATAGAAGGGCTACTTGAAACATCCTTGATGCCACCAGCCCAGTAAATGGTCAGTCAACACCTTGATGTCAAGCAACTGTTTCAGAAAACTAAGGACCTTGTTTAGGCTGAAGGAAAGTGAAATGTGTAAATAATGTTCCAGTATGGGAGGTGCTGCAATTTCTGATGGGTGCCATGCTCCTTTCAGGGACACATGCAACAGCTCTGTACCACCAGGGATCAAATGAACACTCCCTAGTTCTCACCTGACATCTTTCACAAGTGATGGTGAAATTGTCTTGCACTGCCCTGTAAAAAACTCCATTGGTACACAGTTTGTTGGTTAATTACTGAGGAATCTGCCAGAGCTGCCTTTTTTCTCTTATTGTGAGGTCTTTGTACATAGTGATGATCTTTTTGTTTGTATTCCAATGTCACAGTGAATCAACTGAAAGTATTGACACTTTTGCAGACCAGACCATTTCCTGAAATGCAGCAAAGCACTGTTTTGATGCAACAACAGGCAAAGACTTATTAGGATTGCTTTGCTGCCTCCAGACAGTCTGGATTTGCTTTCTTAGCCAGTGTAACATGACTTCAAACCAGGGAACATTGAGGAGAATCACTTTGATAACCATCCCTTTTTATATTCTTCCCCAAGTAAGAGTCCTTCCCTTTAGCTCTAGAGTAAAATGGTGATAGGCCAGGCCTGATCCCAGTGGATCTTACACAGATCCTTGTGCTTGCACTTTAACAATAGAGAAAGGAGAGGTTCCAGGCGTCCTTCCCTGGCTGTGCAGCAGTAACTGAGCTCCCATCAGTAGGAGTCCAGGCAGAGATTTACCAACAGTACTGGTAAAGTCACTCTGAGGATGACTCCAGCTCCCCCTTTGCCTCAGAATCTCTGACACGGCCCATGATGTAGACTTGCCATTCTCTCTGTGGTTCAGAGCACACAGAAACTGAAGGTGGAAGGAGACAAGGGGAGGATTGGGTGGCCCCTGCATGCCGCTGTTTCAACCATGAGGCTCTATGAACTATGAGCATCACTGCCAAAAATAGCATGGGCAGAGTCAGCATCTCCCGTTCAAAAATGCTGCCTCAAGTTTATGCAGCAGCAAATTTGGTTTTACCAATTTTTATCCAAGTTATCGAGACTGAATATTCATTGTAGAGGGACAGGAAGGGAAAAGGGTAGATATTCATCTGAACTAAATTTCCCAGCACTTCTGTGACTCTCCAGGTTTTCCAGTCTCTAGTTTTGAACAGTTGTGTTACCCTTAATTAACTTAAAAAAATTAATTTTATACCCAGCCTCCTTGGAAGACTAATTCATATGACACAAGTCTGGCTAAAATTATTTCAAATGTCGATGTTGTCTTAATACACATCTCAACTATTCCACAGGGGCTTCTTCTTTATCTGTTTTCAATGTGAGATAATCTGAATACATGCAGTGGAATTGATTGCTTTGAGAATAGGAAATATCGTTCCTGTGAATACTAATCCACAGCTTTTATTAACCCAAAGTTAAGGAGTGGAGGAGTTGAAGGAAGAGAAAAAAGTGAATGTGCAAGCCAGAATTTGAGATTTATTTGAGAAGCAGGAGGTAAGAGGCATTTTATTCTCTATGATCTAAGGGAAGCACAGCACCACAGATGTGTGTGCATATGTGATGGACTTTAATCACAGGCAGGTGCACAGATTTGCATGAGACTCCTGCACAGACTGCACTGTGCAGAAGTAGAAACAGCTGCATGACTGGCATCCTTGCCTGCATCCTCACCATTACTTTTTCTATTCTTATTGCACTGAAGTCTCTTAACTAATTATGCAGGATCCCAGCCTGCTGCGTGATACTGTTACCTTAGTCATAATTGCAAATGAGACATGAGATCTCAGCTGCACTGCTCCTTACAGGGGTACTAGATCTTTGTCTGGTGCTAATTATTCCTGACAATGAAACAAAGACCAGAGAGCTAATTTTCACTATAATGAAAAATCAGTATGTGCTAATACGTTCTGTGTTACTTTGCTTATTTACCTAGGAAACGCTGTTTGGCTTTGCAATGTGAATCCTTAAAAAAAAGCAGTCAATATATACATGGTGAGAACACAAGACACAAAGAAAACCATCAGATTTGTTTGCAAACCAGAGGGAGGACTTTCCACAAGCTGTTCTCAGGGAAGGTGGCAACTGAGCACAAGTTTTTTAAGGGGTTTTCTCCCATGTCCCTATGGCTTTGATGGTGCCTCTTTCTTTCCACAGTATGTGGCACAGAATGGGCAGGTGTGTGACTGACCCAACAGAGAGCAGGGGAGATGAAGGCACACTCACAACACCCTTCCTAATCCTCCTCAAGAGACATGACAGAGGGAAGAGGGAAATAGGGAAATCTGCCATGGAGGGAGCTGACCACCCCTTCTCTCTGCAGAGGGCTCAAGTGGAGCACCTAAGGGCACTGGGGAGACCCAAACCAAAACCCTGACAACACAGCAAAATAGATCCCCTGGTGTCAGTGAAGCTGTGAGCAGATTCAGCCTATCACATGAGGAAAGAGGACTTATGGGTTATTCCTCCATTGCACAGCAGTACCTGCCTTGGTCTCATGAGTGAAGAGTGCAAGTCACCATCTAAAACCCAACTGATTCTGAAATACAGTCAAATATGTATTTTGCACATCTGTAGGTGTCCCTTTTGCTTGGACTTTACCATCAAACTCAACTTTTCTCTGCTTCTGCATTGTTTAGATCAGGATTTTTGCCACATCTGGGACACCCTCAGAGACATACAGGTCTTTTTCCACTGGCCTCTGCAGTGCCATCAGCTCTGTGTTCACCTGTGGATAGAGTGGTCTGTTTTGTCCCACTTTGTTTTCTGTCCTGATTCCATTAGCTTGTATCTCAAATTCAATATATGCTGAAGTGTTTTAATGTGTTGTGGTCCCTAAATAGTGTTTGTTGATCCTAATCCAAATTAAGCAGGAATTAAGGAAGTGGAACTATTAGGTATCGCCTTATAGCAGCCTTACAGCACCTAAAAGGATCCTGGAGAGTCATAGTGGTACACCGTGATTGAATAAGGGGGGATTTGCCTTCAAATGAAAAAGAGTAGACTTAGATTATAAATTAGGAAGAAAGTCTTTGGTATAAAGGTGGTGAGGCCCTGGCACAGGTTTCCCAGAGAGATTATAGACTCCCCATCCCTGGAAGTGTTCAAGGACAGGTTGGACAGGTCTTGGAGCAACCTGGTCTAGTGGAAGGTGTCCCTGCTCATGGTAGTGGGTGGAACAAGACAATATTGAAGGTCCCTTCCAACCCCAACAATTCTGAGATTCTGTGATTCTAGAACCATATTTTTTCCTGAGAATATTGCCTTGGAGTAATGCATCATTCAAATGTACTAATAAAAAATTAAACATGTGTCTAATTCAGATCTTTCTTTCACTTTCTGTGATGTAGTTTAAATTCATAAAGTCTAAGATTTTCCAGTCAGATATTATGCAGACGGCTGACACTATTAATTCAGAGGGTGACTCGTACAGTTTTGTGGAATGTCATGTGATGTTTCAGGACAAGGTTTACTCAGTCCCTCTTATTGAAGCCATTCCTATTCTTCCATCCTTATGCAGCCATATATTGAGAGAGAAGAAAAATGAATGTGATAAATGCAGAAAACAATTACCATCAGGAGAGAGGTTATGCCTTATCCTCGCAGCCTGAAGGAAGACAAGGAATGCTGAACACTCTAGTCTTTTTGTACCTCGAGTCTCTAATCAAGGCAGTATTTTGTTCTTTATAAGATATGTGAAATGCAGCTCATAAAATTATGTTCATTATTTGAAAAAAAGAAAAGAAATAAAGAAATAGCGATGCACAATGAAAAGCACTGAAAAACATCTTCTCGAGGTTAATTTCTATAGGTGAAGTTTTACATGATTAATAATAGAAATTAGGGGAAAAATAAGTTCAGATTATTATATTCCTCTTCTAATCATTATTATTAATCATATCATTTTCAGAGGTGTCTGGGTATTTCACATAAAAATACTGAAGACTTCTTTGGAGAAAGTATGTGTTCAACATGAACTCTTTTCCCCTTGTTTCAAATATATTTTTAATACAACCAACTGCTACTCCATTTCAGTACATTCAAGCTCAACCTAAATAATAATGAAGTGTATATTTTATTTTTGACTATTTTAGTCTTCACACAATTTATTGTTCTGGAGTCACGAGGAAAAACCCTCCTCAGAAGAGAAGCTTAACCCAGAAACAGTGAGCATTTGTTGCACTTCATTATTTCCAATACTACATACTTTTTTTTATTATTAAATATTGAAGTATTCCCACATAGCTAGCTGAAAACATTTCCCTTCAAAGTGTAGGAAATGTCTAGCATAATTTGCTTAACATTTTCATGCACAGTCGCACTTTCACAAATACAGGCATAAACTCAGGGGGGAGGCAGGGCCAGAAACTCCTCTGTCATGAAATGGACAATTTGTGAAGGTCGTGGGACTCTCAGAAAAATAGGGATCTATCAAGCAAATTAAACTTTAGGCTGGTGATTAGGAAAATGTTCTCAGCACCCAGACTAGTTGGTCCATGTGGGCACGACAAGTTCCAGATATGGAGGTGGAAACTGAAGGCTTTATTGGCCCATTGGTTTGAGTTTGGGCAGGACACAAATGTCATGCCAAAAGGAAGATGAAAAGTCAACCCACACAGGATAGGCAGCTTCTTTGTTATGCTGAGGGCTCCATTTAGTAAGAAAAATGTTGTACATCTGCCTTGCGTCAGTAGGCCCTGATTTACAAGGCAGAATATACCTCCTAAGGAGTCTTTCTGCTGTACCTTTTGCAACCGGATGTGCCTATCTTGTATTGGCCTTTTCAGCCACCAAAGTGCTTGAAACAAACATGGGTAGAGCCCTTTCCAAATCTTCATTCGCAAAGTCTAGCCATGATGACGATGATGATGACGTGGCAGGTGTAATTATTGATGAAAAGCAGTTAAGCTGTTTTACTTCTGAGGATTTCATTCTAAGGCAAATCCAGCTACATCCCAAGAGGCTACCAATTCATACCTCAGAGTGCATGACAGAGAGTGTGTTTCATTCTCCTGTGTGGCACTGCCAGGCTCTCTGAGGCAGGAGGCAGGATGCCATTATGCTCAGCTTGGACTGGCAGTAGTCAGTGACCCAGGCTTTCTCAGAAGTCCTACAGCTTGAGAAACACAAATTTACCTCCCTTGACCTTCTCTGCAGCTGCCAGACTGAACAATCACAGCAGTTTTAAAAGCATAAATTAACTTAGTGACTCCTTCAAAACAGAAGTGATTCAGGAAGTACAACAATGGATAACTGCTTCCTCAAAACCTCAAGTCATCAAACCAATGCACAGGAGACCTTTAATTCAATGTTTTTTATAACATGATTTAACTAATATAATAGAGACTTGAGCCAAGTCATTTCAAACACAAGTAATCCAGTACGAAGGTGAGTGCTAAAAAAAAAAAATATTAGCACAAAATCAAATTTCTTCATGGAAAGGAAGTGCATAGGTTGTGAAGTCAACAACCAGAACACGTACCAATTTAGTGAACATCACAATTGTCTGAGAGATCTATGGATTCTAAATTTGCGAAGAGTTTGGACTGATAGATATGTGTCACCTTAGATGCACAACTATAAACCCTTTTATTAAATAGTATTAAGAAGGTAAAGGTGTAAATGCTGACTCTGGTTAACTTACCTGTTTTAGACAATGTGTGTCCACCTTCAGACTTTTCCTAATTAATGGAAGGTTTTGAAATTAATAGCTTATAAGCACTTAACTTTATACACGTAGCATTGCCCAAATATAGCCACAAACAGTGAGAACTATAAATCATATTTAAACAGGCTGCATAAAAAAACTGAGTAGCTCAAGGTTAGTCCTGCAAAACAAGTATGTTTGTTCTTTACAAGAGCTTCCTTCAAAAATATCCATATTGACGTATAAATTTTTCACCTCTGTCTTGGGACAACACAGAGCCTTGGAAATGGTAGGTTTGGGAGGCAAATTGTGGGTTTGCTGACAACACTATCACCCTGAACCCGGTGACAAACCACACCCAAAGTACAATGGGCAGGCAAAGAGAAGTGACCTTCATCCATAATGCAGGGTCCTGACACACATCTACTGCCCATGTGGCTGCAAGCTCCCAGTTACACCTGGGATTCCTAAAATACCAGCTGTAGGAACTTCCATCGGCTCAAAGGAAATGTGGTTTTGCCATTGAGTTGCTGTGGGAGCCATGAGAGACTGGGACTGATGTGTACCTGTCAAAATGCCACGATAGCAATGCACAGCCTCTGGATTGGTTTAGGAAAAACTGAGCTTCTCTCAGTGTTTTAACAGTATTGAGTTTGATAGTCCCTTAACTTGGAACAGTTTTACATCAGGTTCTAACTGAGCAGGCTTCACTGGCACTACTTTAATGTTATGCTGATATTTTCCTTCTGATAGATATTTCCCTTTTCCAGACAGAAAATGGCCATGTGGACAGCAGAGGAAAGAATAAAGGCAGGTTTATGTTTGTTTGCTTTTGTTTTAGTGAGATTGAATTTCTGGTTTGGAGAATGGATTAGTTTTGCTTGATCTTTCCTGTTTAATGTTAAGGATAATTCCTAAATATGTTTACCTTGAAATCTGTATGGTATTAGAGTTCACTTTGCTTTATTCTCCCCAGCTCCTAAAGACAAGGAGCTCAGAAGATACACTGTGCACTGCTTGTTCTTTGACAAAGAAATGATGCAGCACAGCTTGAATGAGACTACTGGAAGAGATGCAATTCAAGAGATCCTTTCAATTGTCAATATGATCTCCTTTTACATGAATACATTATGTTTTTAAAATCTTTTTGGGAGATAAGCGTACAATTTAGAACTATAGGCAAGTAGAGGTGGAGAAAAATAAAAATAAAAGGGATGAAGGGAATGCTGGAATTTCAATACGGTGGGATTTTGAAGGTAATTATATAGATATGATTACAATAATATGAATTCATTAGACGAATGGTTTTATCACTAAAATTATTCTATAGATGATGAATAAGTCTATGACATGAGGGTAAAAGATATGGCTCTCCAGTTCATTCATTCATGTAAAGTCATTTACATCTTTGTCACGTGCTTTATATTTTCCATTGTCAAAGGGAGCATCTTTCTTTCAGTAATTTTTTTCTGCATGCTGGACAAGATACAAAAATGCCAGAGCATATTTTAGCCAAAGCAATAGAAAGAGAAAAGGTCCTGCCTGCACAAAGCAGTTGCAATCACAAACTGTATTTATTTGGATTCAGTAAAAGTCTTTTAAGACTGGGAAGGATTTGCAGGATGGCTTCTGTTTTCTGCTGGAGCTCATCATAGCATGTGGCATCATGTTTTTTCAGGTACAAAGGCGGACTGGAGGTGGTAAAAGACCTTGAGGGTGTTTGCCTGCAGGTGAAACCTTGTGATTGTGCCAGGCTGTTGAACTGCAAACCTATTGAAAGGCTTAAGTGCATCAGTAACAATGCTGTAAAAATTGTGTACTTTTCTGTAAAACCCTTTTCACCTTATCATGATGAAGGATGAAGTAAAAAGCTAGATATTTTGACAGCTTTCTTGTCCCACAAAGATTATGTCTCTGCTGTTGATGGCAGTGAACCACGTCCCTTGCCCCTTGCCGAGCTTCTTAAAATTAAAACCCCTTTTCACTTTACACTTTGTTAGTAGTTTTGGTAGTATGTCAGCACAGAATCAGCTGTAAAGCTCCTCTGTTATCCTGTTGCAGCATGAAAATGGAAAGGCTGTTGGCCATGATTGTTTTCTACAACTTGAATATGTGGGTGCAACAAATCTAAGGAACAGTGTTGACAGATCCTCAGATGATGAGAAATAACCCTACTTTGGTGAAATTATTCTTGGGTGTGCAGGTCCCTTCCTAATTACTGGCAATGGGGACAGAAGAAAGACTGAGATTAACAAAACTGATTACATAAGGAATTCAAGATGGAAAGAGAAGTGAACACTGAATCACAAAGGTAATGATCCCATGGGTAGCACAGTGAGTGCAGTGGGGGAAGACTCAGTTTTGAAGTCAATCACACAACACCAGAAATTATTCACCACCTCTCTTTTTGTAATTCCTTCTTTAATGAGTAGGACCCAACTTATGTATTATACACTCATGCAAATTACCTGTCTGTCCATCTGTCTGAATATCCATCCAACTCAAACCTGTTTTTGACTTTGTTGTTACTCACAGTTGTCCTTAAGGGTACCGTTGAAGCAGAACATCTCTGGGTAAATCGATATATTTTAAGGATGAGCCTTCATGCAAGTGACACTAATTATCATGACATAACAAAACTGTATCATTAAACCACCTGACCGTACATACTGTACTGTTTTATGTTCCATCATCCTCCAAGTGCTTCTACTGGTTCCAGTGGGTGGGTTGTTTCTGTTTTCCTCGCTGTTCCCAATAGATAAAATTAAACTGTGTCAGTCTGAGAAAAATTATAAAATCTGCAGTAATGAATAATCAGTCCTTTCAGACAGAAGCAGCTGTAGGGACATTTTAAAAGCTTTTAAAAAATTGTCACTTGCCAGCTGTGGTGACTTGCTTTACACACAGAGGAACCAGCAAAGTATACCTGCTTTGTTTTCACATATATGTGAAAGTAGTTTCACAAAACTACTTTCACCATGAGATGGTGTCAGAAGCAGAGGATTACTTTTAGCTTTATTGTCAGAGCCAAAGAGAAGGCTTCAATATTACAAAGGAGAGGGTAGTTTTCACTGATGGCACTGTGCTAATTGCTGTCAAAGTCGTGTTTTTGACAGACAGAAGTAGCTTCAGAAGGAAAATAAACATGAAACCATTTACCTATTGATAAATTGCTTCTAAGCCAGAAGGTTTACCTACTTTGGACAGCACCCTCCAGCCACTGGGAGGGCTTTGCAATGCAATATCACACAAATATTTGCTGTATAAATATAAGGGAGAAAAAAATTGCGTAGAATCTTATAAGGGAACACAGTGCATATTTTTGTGTTTGACAATAAGTATTAATCCTTTTGATATCCCAATAGCAACCTTCCAACATCCCAGAACACTACTGTTTATCATGGAATTTTTAGTGATCCTCTGGTAATTTTCTCTTCGTGATTTTCCCAACTGAACTGAATTATATTTTTCAGGACAAATCTTAAGAGCTATTGTATGAAATGCTTCACTAAAGTCTTTACATACAATCATATGATACACTTCTTTGCATTATTGAATTCTGTACTTGCTAATGCACACCTTTCCTGTGTTTTTTTTTCATGCCAATTGTCCATCTGTGACTAATTATCCACTACAAACTAGAGATTAAAAAACCCGCTGTCCTGATAAATTTCAAAAATGGCCTCAAAAGGACAACATAAGTCAAATGAAAGTAGGTAATTTCCTTTTCTTAAAGACTGAACACATGAAATAATTCTCATTTAATGTCACATAGCTATCTTTCTGTGCAACCACCTAGTTATACACTGGACCTCAGGCTCACCCATACTGTGACCACAGATGAGGTTACATTAAAAAGTGAAAGAAGACAGGGTTAGATGGGATATTGGAAAGGAATTCTTGGCTGTGAGGGTGGTGAGGCCCTGGTACAGGTTGTCCAGAGAAGCTGTGGCTGCCTCATCTCTGGAAGTGTCTAAGGACAGATTGGATGGAGCTTGGAGCTTGCAGGGATAGTGGTAGGTGTCCCTGTCCATCGAAGGGGGGTGGAATGGGATGATGATCTTTAAGGTGTTGTTTTAAGAGACCGCAGAGAAAAAAAAGACTCCCGGTTAATTTAGTGTAGAGATAAGATAAAGAGAGTAGGTCCTTTAATCTCAGGCCTGACGCCTGGGGAATACACGTGACCCTCATGCCCATGTCCAGGAGGTTCCACAATTTAAGGTATTATCCCAACCAATCCCAGATCTATCCACCCCCCAGATCCTCCCCCTGCCACATCCCTCTGGAAATTGAGTTAGGGGCTCTGGGACCCCCTCCTCCCCATCTTCGTCTTTGTCACAGCACATCCAGTCCTTGATGCTCCTCCAAAGTTCTGGGTTTTGAAGGATGCTTTGACTCTGATGTATCTTGCTGTTCAAGCCAGGTTGCAAATGTTCTTAAACAGAAAGAAGGCCTACCTTGAGGGAAGTCTGAACAAGATAAGGAATTTAGAGGGATTGATAAGGAATGGGGTAACTACTATGTTAAGGGTAAGGGATATAATACAGCTACATTAAAATCTACGTTCACTACATAACTACTTCTAAAATCTACAAAAGTTAAAAGCCAAAAAGCTCTTAGGCATCAGTGTCTCTTCCAAACCAAACCTGGTTATATAGCTACCTCTGGAAAACAGCTCCTTCTCTGCTGCAGGTTTTTCACCGAGTCTGGCATTAATAACCACCATTAGATTTCATAAACAAATCAGAAATATCCATACAATTATTGATGGCTTCCTGCATGCTGAGTAAGGTGAAATATAACCTTTCAAAGGAAATAATAACTGGTATCTTCAAGAATGGGCTGGCCAGGGCATAGTAGGGAACAGATCTGCCAAAAGATATAAATGGACTGAAGGTCACAACAAATATGACTTGTATTTTAAACCTATAATTCTTCAGGTTTCTTCTCAACATGTAGGTGACTGTCTTTATCCATGTCTCTGAGTAGAAACAAAGAAGAAATCCTTATTATTATTTTACTGATTTTTTTCTCCAAGCATTTCCAAAGAGCATTTCATTGAATGTACTGAGCATCAATACAACAGAAAGTGACCAACGTTTTCTGGATTGCCATGTTCAGTTTTGAGCTCTTTGGCTCCCTGGAGGTAATTAATCACTAGCAGTGTCTCACTGTGATGTGCCTGAAATTCATGAGGATTCATCACCAAGGTGATATTGCCACTGTGAAAACACCCTGGGAGATACTGCATAAATTCATTTTTTAAATTCCAAAGGGAATAAATGTGGCTTCTAGCCACACAGTTCAGGTGGCTAGATGTTTAAAAGCTATTATTTTCCATCATTAGTAATCCCCAGGGCTAGAGCATTCAGCTGTGAAGACTCTTTTGTACTTGCAGTGACACAAGGTCATCATAAAGAGATTATTTCCTGTGGTGCTTAGCTGGAATATCTTTCACCAGATGACCTCCATGGTTACAGTTCCCCATGTCTTTATCACCAGGAAAACAAACATAAAACAAACAAAATAATCCAGGCCCAAAGTCCCGTGTCTTCACAGAACACTGAATGTCAAGAGTTTAAACTTCTCCAAAAGTTTCTGAATTTGCATTCTTCAAAAGCCGCTTGCAGATATTCAGTATAATGTATTTATCAACCCACGTGAACTACTTCAGCAGATATAAAGAAATTGCCAATTATGTACCAACTTACAAGTTCATTTCACATTAGTCTGTGATTTATACCATGTAGCTTCCGTGGGATGGCAGAATAGAAGGAAAAAAATTATGAGATTCAAGCTTTAAAATGTATTATGAAAGGGACCAAAATAATAGTAGTTAAAAGACGACTTTAAAAATATCTTCCAGTCCCTATGAAAAGAAAAATTGAGAGATAAAAAGAAGTATAACTGTAGTCTTTTATTTTAAAGTTGATTGCCCCTTGTTTACATTCTCCTCCAAAACCCAACATATTCACTCTTTATTCTCATGACAGCTAACAGTAAAAGGACAGGAAAGTTGATATTATTATTGCTTATTGTTCAGATAATTGCAATGTCTTGACAATTCAGAGTTTTCAGAATTTCAGGGTTTTTTTCTGTAAGAATACAATAGTTGTGAAAAGCAATGCTTTTGTTATCCTGGTGAAATCTGAAAATGCACAGCTGTAAAGCATAAAGAGAATACTGTTAATAACACCAATTATTAACTTGCCCATGTCAATGTGACCAACAATGTTGTTCTTTTGAAATCTCACATTTCCCATATATCTTGTCCTTCACAAACTTGTTTACCATAGAAAGTTGCCAGGAACACAATCCATTACTCCCCTCATTTATTCCAGATTTTGCCATTTTTGTATACGTTTTTGTTTTATCTCCCACACAAGCAGCAATTACACTATATCATATTAAATTCTGTTAAACTGTTAACATCAACTGTGGCAAAAAAAAAAAACCAAACAACACATTAGCAGAGGCCACTGGTAAAATCTTAGAGGCTATAAAATGTGTATGCGTATATGAAAAAGTGAATGTATTGTGGAATATTTCTACTGGAATATTTGTCTTGCTGTATTTGGGATCTGATAAAACACTAGAACAAATCCCCTATCTTTGTTAATAAGGACTTTTAAACATTAGTAGATATTTTCTGCTACTACATTCCTTCTCCCTGAGCTTCTATGTTATCTGTTTATCTTTGGCCAGACATTTAAAATTTTCAGGCTAAAGGGATATAATACATAATTTTAAATGTCTATGACCAAACCAGTGGATACGGATTTCAGTCTGTTTTCCACTGCAACACAAAAAGAAACACAAGATACCATTATTTATAAGCACTTCAAATAGGGTATGTATTCACAACATACATCCTCTGCAAGCAAATTTCTGAGCTGACAAATGCCTCAGTCTTTTGGTGGTCAACAACACAGGAATAAATTCCACTCAACTCTTGCGCATAGGAGAATATCCTTAATTTTCCAATGCTCTTTGGAGCACTCAAGATCCTTAGGAAGAAAACCTACCCCTTATAAATATATTTAATTTTTTTTCCTCAAGGAGGAATATGAAGGAAAAGATCCTTTTCACTTACATGGTGTCATTAAATAAAAATATACATGACTTATCTTCTACAAATTACTATATGCAAAACATGCAATAGCAATTTCGAATTATTAAGATTAAGATTAAGATTAATTACTAGGACTTGATAACAAAATAGGAAACATGACCTTAAAAAGTTGCCTGTAGGCATTAGTATTTTCCATTTTCCAGCAAATCATAACAATAAAAATATTAATTACATCTTAATTTTTTTTTAAATAAACAAATACCAGAATGGACAGCAGGGAGGTTGGAACATGTTCTTTAAGGCCCCTCCCAACCCAAACCATTCTGTGATTCTATGATTCTGTAAGAAACAAAGTTGCTGGGACTTTGCCAAGTAATTCCATTCTTCTATAGAAATAAAAGGAATAATTTTGCATTATGGGGCGTTTCCCACAAGTTCAGGAATCACTCTGTTACTGCTGGTTGGTAACTAGTGTGGTTTTGAAGCTCAGTTACCTCAGCAGATCCAAGTGTCTTCACAGAATGTGTACCTTTCACAGAGGTGCATCTTAGAGAAGTTGTGCAGAAAATTCTGTAAGTCCAGCTTGGGGGGGTAAAGTTTGAATTAAACATAATTATACCCCTCTAGGCACAGAGGTATCAGCTACAACTTCCTGAGGCAATAATTAACATTAAATTAATGCATAATAAAAGTTCATTTTTATTAATGAATAGCACATTAAGCAGGCATTAATATTACATTAATTTTAGATTTTAAAAATCAGATAATATAAAACTTAAGAATGTGACCTCTCCTTTATTTCTTTACAGAGGTCTGTGCGACCTTAAAAAAAAAAGCATTTGAGGAAGAGGAATTATTATGTTCCAAGGAGATTATAACTGACCATTCCAAGATAAAAGCCAAGAATCACGGATAGACACTGAAAGAATAGTAGTGTAGTTAATGATAAAAAGCATTTTTTCTAGTAATTTTTGGTAAAATTTGTTTTCTGAAAATCATGGAAAATCAAGGTGATTTGAGAAACCTCCAAAACCACTAAGGAGTTTGCTATATGGTAATGGGCAATAGTACAATAAAAATTCAGCCCAGTAGTTTAATGGATTAATGATAGAGCTCAGCAATCACTTTTAGAAAAAAATTGTGGATTTATCCTCTGGAAGAATAAAATGTGGCTTAATGCAGTTGCGTGTCTTGGCTCATCAATAGCAGTACAGGGGAGCAGAGGATCCAACTGACTGACCAATAAGGACCATGGAAAGAAGGACAAAGAAAACTATAAATGCACTCAGCATCCTCAGCAATGTTTATGAAAGAAAAAATATTAAAAAAGGAAAAAAAAGATAGAAAAGTAAAAAGATAACAAAAGATATCAAAAAAAGCAACAGCAACTGTGAAGTAGCAAATAATATATCAATGAATTTGGATCACCTGGTGGTTCACACAGTGTGCCTTATGTCTCATCCAAAGGCAAGAAATGTCTTCAGGAACAACGTGACCTTGCAGCAAACCTGTGGGTCCTGTTACCTGTAGAGCACAGCCATTATTCTGGAAGCCCAGAGGGGCAAACAGTGCCTAGCCTGATGAATAAGCAAGGAAAACAAAAATTGTGTGAGAAGGAAAAAATTTTTTTAGCTCCGTGTGTGACTATGTGTTCGAATCAGCCTTGCTGCAAAAACATATGATTGGGAAAATGATTGAATAGTCTGGAAACGATTGAGATAATTGCAACATGGAAAGCACAGTTTGAATGGGCTTGCTGCTAAATGGTGTTTAAATGAAGGCTTAAAAGAGGCTTGATGATAGTTCGAATTTAAAAAAGTGAAAAGTATATTTTTGAAAGAGAAGGACCCAGAAGCCTACTCTAAAAGAGTATTCCATTGGTGAAAAAAGGAAAATAGACAAATACAAGAAGGAGAAAGGGGCAATGATGAATTTATAGTATTTAAGTACTTGGAAATATGGAAATGTTGAAAATATAGAAATGTTACCATTCTTTCACAAATATACCTATTCAGAATATTTCTGCAGATTTCTGAAATGCTGATTGCAGTGTAAATAATAAATGTGCGTAATTAAGATAGTCCAACCTGCTCTTAGCTCTGCAAAGACACACATGAGCCATTTGGCAAGGCAATACCACAATATGAACTGGAATAAGGGTTTCAAATGTGGGGTTTGTTATGTAGCTTTTGAAAAAACAAGCCACAATTGTAAGCCCATATAAAGCTGCTGTTGGAAGTTTTTCATAGCCATGAAATGGGTTAGAAGTTCCTCTGACCTTCTTGAGATTTGATCTTGGAAATACACATAATTTTAAAATCAGGACATGGGACTTCTACTCTCTGATAAGTTATTCCAAAGTACTCTACTTAAGCTCTGTTTTACAGTTGCCAAACACCAAATCTATTTGAGTCAGACGAAATTTGCCCTGTATGACTTCTGTACTGAAGTTGAGGAGATTCTTACAGAAAGGTTTTTAGTGCAGTCAACCAAAAAGAAACATAATTGGTTTGTAAATAACCACTTTTTTTATGAACTATAGCGTGACATGACCAGGTTGCACCCCCATCACATGCAGAAGAATTTGAAATACACAATGCTGTAGCATCTCACAGTTCACCTCATTTACTAGATTTTTGAAGTGCAATTTTATGTTCCTTTATTATAGCTGGTAAACATAGTTCTTTACAAAAAAAAAAAAGAAAGAAAAAAAGAAAAATAGAATAGAAAAATAAAAAAACATATATGAGCTATATGAATGCTGGCATCACTCAGCATCCACTGAAGTCAATAACATTTCCAGTGGGAGTAGCCTAAGGCCAGTACTTAGTGCTTTCAAAAACTTTCTTCTCAACTACATGTCTTTTCCTATTTTTTTTTAATTAACCATATTTAACCATGTCCTATGCAAGTTGGTTTCTTTTTCCTCTGAAAAGTCAACACAATAAAGGTACAGAGAAAATTGCACTGCATTCTAAAACATATTTTGTACTGTTTACCTTAGTATGACAGCTGAGATTTTTAGGCTTAGCCAAAAAAAGAAAAAGCATGAAAGCAGGAGCTCTTTTTCTTACAACTATCAATTGTATGGAATATGTAAACTCTACAAAAATACCTTCTAAGCTACTAGAAAATAACCTCAATATAACTTCTCCTACAAGAGACCACTTGTTTAAATTCGATGTTTTGATATATTTTATGCAAATAAAATATGGTGGCGTAATTTTCTTTATTTGTAATCAAACCTCATGCTCACAACAGCCACATAAGTAATCAGGAAAAAATTACAGGCAATTTTTTGAGGGGTATGAATGCAATAATGTGTTCCTTTATCACACAGAAATATCCTTCTTCCCACCACCAATTCCCAAACCCAAAAAAACACTTCAAAACTCTCAATACATAAACAAAGCAGCTAAAATAATGTTAATTGAACTAGCAATCATAAAATTAACTACTGGGGGAGACAGACTGTGTGGATTCCACTTCCATATTCCAGTATGCCCAGTACATTTAAAAGCAGGACTTATATGAGTATTTAAGAAGCTAAAAAGTAAGAATGAATAAATCAACACTTTTTATTAAGTTTAAGTACCAGGACAGACAAGGAAGCAACTACTACTGAGATGTTTCACTAAAAATTTTTCTCCTGGGAACTAAGACAATATCTTCATCAAACCAAAATTTAAATAATTTTGAGGGGTTTCTCTTGGTGAATGAGAGAAAGAATATACACAAAAAAAAGAAAAATTATTGTGGGACATGCATGCAACCCCGACAAGGATTTCTAGGAGTTGAGAGTTTTCCTTGAAGTTAAGCCATAAAACATGAAATCAATAAAGAATTGTTAAGTACTGATCGTGTACTGAATTCACCAACTGGACAAAAGCTTCATTGCATCACAGAATACATGTGGGACCTTAGCTAAGACCAGGTACACTATAATGTTTCCATTACCTTAGGACTATTTGGTTACAGGAAAAGATAATAGCACAGTACACCTGAGGTTGGAGAGAGTAGAAACTGAAAAGCAGCAAAACTACACCAGTGAAAGTGATGTTGGCCGCCCATGGGGACGACTACAGGATCCCACCGATGGAAACAGTTTCAGAAATTATTTACTTGAAAAAAATTAGTTTTCAGTTATCTTTCTGATAATACCTTTTCAATTTTATAAGAAATAACATATTGTTATCAAAATATGTATATATTTATCCATATGTATTTAGTTATCCACCCTTGGTTACAGGCACCAAACAGTAATATAATTGAAGCCATTTTAAGCTATTTCTGAGCTTTAAATGGTTGAAATATGCTGAGTTTAGATGAATAACAAACTGATTTTCTAATGGTTGCAGCCCATGTGTTACTAAAACCACAGTAAATTCTGTATTTTATTTAGAAGGCTGTGTTGTGAGGTATTCTTCCAACGTCTCCAGGGAGTTGGTCAATCACACTGTGGGAATATGAGGACACTCAGGTGCCAATTCATCACTCCTTCATGCTCCCAGAAAACGTTCCAGTTCTGAGCTACTTGATATCGAACCATTTAGTCCTGCCCCTGCCCCCTCCCTACTGCTGGTTTCCAGCAGTAGAATCCCAATCTGACACAGGTAACTTCATAACAGGTGAGCATGTCCTTGCAGTTCTGCCCTTCATAGTTAAGAAAATGTTATAACTTGAATCAAAATACACTTTTGTGGATGTGGTGCAGTCTCCGGAGGCTGATGAGTTGGGAAGAGTCATGGAAACACTCATGGAGACATCATTTACAGTGGTCCATGTGCAGTGCCTCACACCTGGAGGACTCCAGAAGTCAGAAGGCATTTTAAGAGGCAACATTATTAAGGTATTTTATTGTTGTACTGTAGCAGGAACACCTTGCCAAGACGTACTTTCCCCAAAGCTCTCTTACATGCCAAAATCCTCAGCTGTCAAAATCTAAAGGTTTTCATTTGAAACCTGGTGCAATTTTATTATTTATGTGTTATTGACACAAACTTCTGCACCATCTCACTCTCATACCTGGGAGCCCTAAGTGGACTCAGTTTAGCTTAAAAATAAATTTATAAAATGAGTTAATAATAAAAGATTGCTACAAAACAAAATCACATCATAAGTCATGTGGTAATAGTATAGTAGTCAAAAAAAGTAGTCCATTTTCCAGCTGCACCTGATCCCATGGAATCCAGTCATCCAAATATCTTTCATGCCTAATCCTCTGTGGTCTTAATCATGACCTCTGAAGCATTTTTAAACTCAATTCAACCTCAGACTCAAACCATGTAATAGTGCCATGTAGTGGCACCCACTGGCACTCAGACACCAATTTCAAGTTTGCCACAGTGTGGTTAACACCTATTTTCTCCTACTGTTTAGGGTCTTCCTCTTCCCCCTCTGTACTCTTCCCCTCCCTCCTTTTTCTCTCTTCTGTCCAAAAATGAAAAGGGGAGGGGAAGAGGTAGAAGGTGGAACTGTTTCATTTAATCATCACCATGTCAGGGGAAAAGAAGCAGCATCTCCTTCCTACGAAAAATATAGAGTTATTCTTTGATTACAGACTGAAATCTCATAACTTTTTTGCCGTGAGGCATGAAACTTATTCTGTCAAAAGAATAGAAACTTTAGTTACTAAATATTTATTTCAGTGGCAATGTTCTGTGAAGCTTCGGCAGCTCAGATTGAGTGCTGCTCCCAGGCCTTTTCCTCTTTATTGATCACATTAACACTTTTAACACTCTGCCTCTGTAAATGGTCACCAGGGACCATCTATTCAATGCCTTTGCATTGAGCAGCATTATGTTTGCACATGTATAAATCAGATGAACTGTCTTTATTCAGCTGGGCTCACAGACCCTTGAATGAACTCTCCAGGCAAAAGTGGTTTTTTTCTGCCTTTCCCAGAGCAATTTTAAAATCTCCCTAGGACCTGTTGAATATCTTGTTTCAGGCCTATCAAGAAATTAAAAGAAAGGATGTAGATCACATCTCCTGGGGGGAAAAAAGTTGTGCTCAACACAGTTGCTTACCAGGAAATATGTCCTTCTTTTAAAAGGAGGTAGATGAAATACTTTCAACAGAAGGAAATTTTATGGAGCAAAGTCATTTCACACACATATCAGTAAGGACGAAAAAGTTTAAGGAAGATGGGAAAGACAGATTTCCTTAGTCTGCCTTAAGGTGTGAGTTTCTCATGGTCAGATTTAGCATGAACTGTGAGCAAAATTGTTGCATGAACCACAGCAAAGCCTCAACCCTGGCTTTCCTGTGTATACGACCTGTGTCCTAACCACCAGTGTGTAAAGACTCAGAATAATTTTGAACAAATGCCACCAGAAATGTACTTGTCCATCAAAAATGGACTTTTGAGACAAGTTGGACCTGATTGGATTTTTTAATAAGAAAGTTGGCAAAGTTTACACATGGTTGTCTTGGATCACCTCAGGGCCCACAGGATGGCACTGTGCCACAGAAGATGCAATCACTCTGAAGATGCTAAAATTAATGTTGGATAGTACAATTTAGTCACTTCTCTTTATAAAGGGAATAATTGCCATTTTACATATCAAAGAGAAAGAATTGTTTTCTTGAGTGATAATGCTTTTACCTTCCTTTTAGTGCTCATGCATTGGGTTGAATGTAATAACTTTTTGTCACCTAATGCGATAAAAAATGTTGTTCAATATGATAGACCACTTTCTATTCATTGTTCTTGGCAAGGAATATTTAAAATAAAACAATAGGGACTTAAAGCTGTGAGAGAAATACATACACAAAATAAATTTTAAAAAGTGTCACAAGGCTGGGCAATAGTTTGAAACTCTAGTAAATTAAGTGGTTTGTACAGAAGTCAGGATTTTGTGCTCAAAAGGCTGGCCTACAAATTGTACGGGTTAAAGACATGTTATAAAAACACTTATTCCTATAATAGCCAACAGCCAACTCAACCCATTTCTTTATTTCCCTATAAATGCGATTTCCAAGATCTGGTTTTTGTCACAAAGCAGAGCAAAACAAAACTATCTAGAACCTGTTCAGATAAATTAAACATCATGATAAGAGGGAGTTCTGAACCTTCCTTGAGAAAGTCCTCATGAATTTAATATGCCCATATAATCTCTGCACAAATGTGCTGCTGCTTTCATGAAGACTAAATACCTCAGGAAATGCTTGGGATGCTGCTCTCCAATATGTGTTATCATGACTGGCCCCTATCAAGATTATTCTCCTTGAAACTTTCAAAGCAGCTTCTTCATCATTTTACAGACCACGCATATGGGCGTATTTGGAACATCAAATGCAATTCAAGTCACTTCCAGTCAAAAAAAAGGTCAGCTTCAGTTGGGCCTGTATAGAACAGGACTACCAGAAGGATAACAGGAATGTACAAATATCCTTGTGGGAATAACGAAAGTACATTTGAAACCCAAAACCTAAAGGAAATATGATTAATCACTTACAGAAAGTGGATATAAACTGAGAATGATTGCTTTCCTTATCAATCTGTCTTTATCTTAACCCAAAAGTTTTCTCACTTTTAACATTGCAATTCTCTCCCCCATCCCAGCACGGGGGAGTGAGGGAGTGACTGAGTTACCTTCTAGTGTTAAATCACAACAAACAGAAAAGTGACACAGAAATTTAGGTACAGATTTTAGAAAGGGCAAGAAACCTACACTTCAAGAAAATGGTTTGATAAATTCATGTGCAGAAGTGACAGTAGTAAATACATTCTGCACCTTTAAACGTAACCATAATATTACTTGTAAGGTATTCACCATTAAATTTTCACATTATAGGTTCCTGATAACTGTCTTTAGGATCATGGAACAATTTTCTCTTTTCAATGACAAATTCTAAGAATTTTTCACTAGCAAGACCATACCTAGACTTTGGTTGTATCTTTGGATGTGCTACTGCAATTCCCCAGTTTGAGAAGCTTTCTCCTGTTTCACTCCCGTGCCTCATTTATGCACTGAGAATTATTCTGTTCAACAACTTTTGGGATCAGGAAGAAATTCCCAATATTAGAATACACCATTTTGGACATTTCTGTCTTGCTCTGCAGTTTGTTTCCTCTCCCTCTCCTAGTATTGCCTTGTATTTTTAAGGCCTTCAGACTTTATCATTTGCTATTTTTACATAGTGTATGGTTTGAGGATGTTTGTGGCAGAAAGAATGTTCTTTAAAAGCATTGCAATTTTATTTTTGACTTTATTACCAATAAATTAATGCCTGCAGTAATGAGGAATGTGAGTTGGTGCCTTTACATTACATTCCTCTTTGGAAAAAGCCATAACTTACTTTAACTTTTCTGTAACACTGTTCCTCACAAGACCCCTGAGATTCCTCAGGTACAACCTCTGTGGGCTAAGCAGGCCAATTTACTCACGTGTATGCTTTCCATTCCTTCCTTTAAATCCAATCAGGCTTTTTCCTCACCCAGTTTTATGTTTATTTCCCAGGTGCTCCCTCTTGTTATTAATGCCAGGGAGGAGTCCCAGCCATGAACTATCATTACAGAGCTCAGAGCTAATCAAACACCAAACAAAAAAGGCATCCTGAAAAGCAGAAATTACTGTAACTTTCTATCTAGAGTTTTATCACAAACTTCTGTTCATCTGTGAACATCAGCAAAAATTTGAGAAAAAAACAAGTGTTCATTTGCTACCACTTGGCCATAAATCTCTACCACCTGTAGGAGAGCATTCCCCTTCAAAATTCATAAGACACAACAAATTCACCTTTAAAAACCAACTCTGCATTCCACTTTGGTGTAGAGTTTTCTAAAAATCTTGGAAAAAGGAAGTTTCCATAGACAGAAATGCAAAAGTCCAGATCATGTCTATGTGGAGAGTCCTCAGGTCACTCTTAGACACTTCATATCTTTTATAAAGACCTTTCTTTATGCAGCAGGAACAATGATCTCTCTCCTATTAACCTGAAACCCAAAGTTAGTGGTGCCTAATGAGGCCATAATTAATTAATCTAGTGAATATTTATGAACCAGGAGGCTAAATAAGAAAGTTACAAGCAAAAAGCAAACTGCTGCAAAACAACAAGTAGCTGAATTTCTTAACTACAGGGGAGTTGTTCAGCTTCTTCCACCTCCATCTGTTATCCTCCCTTCACGACCTCCAAGAGATCTCCTCTTTTTTCCCCTTTTCTTTTATTCTATTAAGCAAAAATTGTTAACAAGACTCCATACTCCATACCATGAAAAACAAACACATCTTTTTCTTTTTTTTTTTTTTTGCTGATGAGTCTGCAGGGTGGGTTCCTCTATTTTTTCCATGGTATTTTAATCTTCATTTCCCACCTTGTTTGTTCTCTGCTTTTCTCTCCATTGAGCTTGTTGCCCCAAATTTTAAAGCTGTGAGCATCTGATTATATTTTACTGGGTTTGTCATGGGGAAATCCAAGAAAAATGGGTTTGTGTGGATACTTTAACTTCTTTCCCAAAAGCAATTTGCATCTGGAGGGCCTTGCCTTTGCCACAGTAGGAACCACACTCTTGTTTTACATCATCTCATAGCTATTCACTCCTGACCTCCCATCCACAGTAGCCAAGGTTGAATGGAAGCTCCCTCTCTTTGTGCTGCTGATTAACTGGGAGGGGTAAGAAAACAGAGATCTATCCATTTGCATAAAATGGAGGTGATAAATACAAGACAATAAAATTTAGGTTATTCTCAGAACTCCATCACATGGAGTAGGATTTAATTCCCTTTTCAGTGAAAACAGCCCAATTGCTATGTGAGAATCTAATCAGGATTATATCCCTAATTACAGATCTAGCTGGGACAAGTTACATTCAAAATTTTGTAATGGCAAAAAAAAAAAAAAAGTAATTCAGTTAAAAAATCAAGAGTAAAATCAAGAGTTTGTTGTTAGGATCATAATAGCCTAATCAAAGACCTGTTATTTGTCCAGATCTAATTATTATAGATAAGAAATGGGATAAAAAAGTAAAAAAAAAAATAAATAGTAATTAAAAAAAAAACAATAATAACCCTCAATAAAAACAATACAGTTAAAATTTTATACACGTTTCTAGATTCCACCTCTTTTCCCAGCTGTTTGCTCATATTTTCACCACTTCCCGGAGTCCTGAAATGAGATCTTCAGTCTGGCAAGGAGCACAGCAAATTGTCAGCATCCCAGTCCTTCACTTGGAGCAGATTCAAGATGGTGAGACTTTCTTTTTCCTTACTCTAGGATCTGGTTTGGGGTTATTTTATATTTGTATATGTGCTTTGGTCTTTCTTCATTAGTATGTAAGTCACATTACATCCAGATTTACAATACACATGGGGACTTTCTCAAAATAAATAGTTGTTCTTTGTTCACTTGTTACCCCAAAAAAGCTGACTTTACCTGGTCTGCACTTGTTTAACTGATGACTGATGAATTGTTTAAACCCATAAGCTCTCCAGTGTGCCTGTGCCCATGACTGCTCCTCTGCTTCACATCCCCATTTCTCAAGAGCTCTACAATCATATCAGGGCTGTATTTCTCTAAACCACATCACCATTCAGTCAAAAGTATTTCATTCTACAGAGAATAATGGCCTGTTACAGTTACCTACATAAACACTCTGGTTGTATTACACAAAGACTTTACAAAACTAAAATAAATTAGGTATAGCCATTTATAGAAAAATTACTGATGCAGCCAAACCATGAAAAAACAAAGCTCCAGGCAGTCCAGGAAAGGTTCAGGCAAGATTAGCCTAAGAAGCCTCAGTCTTGAGGCCTTGCAATAGATAGACCACTTCATTTTTCAAGGCTACCAGTCTTGTACTGCCTCCAGCACTGCATCAATTTCTCTGCAAAATGCATATACTGTTGTGAAGCTGGTGAATGTGTAGATAATGACAGCTTATCTCATAAATTCTACTATTTGTAAGGAAAACATATCATGAGAAGTCTAACCTTTATTTTGAAAAAGTGTTTAGTTAATTGCATTGCAAAGAATCACCTCTGCATTTTGACTGAAAGTGGAGAACAAGGGGTAAGACACAGTCACAACCAGGAACTAATGAATCAGACTGCCAGAGCTCAGGGAAAATTTGGACAATGCTCTCAGGCACATGATGGGATAGCTGGAGTGGCCTGTGCAGGGCCAGGAGTTGGACTCAATGATCCTTGTAGGTCCCTTCCAACTACAGATATTCTGTGATTCTATGGGACACAAATATGCTGCAACCGGGAGTCTTTGTGAATTTGAGGTTCCCTTGCAAAGCAAGAATCTTTCGGCAAATATGGTTGCAGCTCTTGCTTTTTGTTTTACCTGACCTTGACAAAGCAGTAGATACTTTTGCACTAAAGGTAAAAGAAAATCCCACTTGTTCCAAGAATGAAAGATTAAACACACAGTGTAATGTGTGTTTAATGAAAGATTCTCCTTGCCGTGAGCAAGATTAAAGAAATGACATAAAGTGAATTTTTTTTCAGAATTTAAGATCTAAAACCAAAATCCTGAAGACACAGCTCATCTCTAATTATCTCAAAGAAACCTAATGTTGGCCAGATTGGAAATCATTAAAATGCAATAAACACACAGCCTTAATTAGGCTGCAGATCTTGAGCATCTTCTTCAGTCTCACCTGTCACTCGGGGCAATGTGTCCTCCCAGGTGACGTAGAAGAAAACCCTAATAATGAAGAGGACTTTCCAAGTGAAACTGAGATGAATTTTGCTATCAGACTTGTCTGGAAGAGAGTATCATAATGATGAAATAAAATAGTGGATTTTGAGCTTCCCAAAATTTTGCAGTCAACATTTTTATAAATGCCACCATTTATGACTTTTCATTTTGAAACCCTTGTTTTTTACTGAAAGCTGAACAAAGTGGTGAATAAAAGATTGTATAACCCAAAAAGAAAACTACATACCTCTTTCTATTCAAGAAAATATTAATATTTCAGGTTGAACTAATTTATTAATTTTTGTTACTTAATTCACCAAAAAGCTGGAAAAAGACTGTTTTATTTTTCTGGTATTAAAATTGTATCAAGTTTTAAACCCATTCACAAAATCTAAAAAGCTTATTATTGCTTTTTGATGTTTTCTCAAGTAACAAACCACATGTTCTACTTGCTGTTTCCCCTTGTTCCCATGTTTCATCTATATTTTTTTTTCTCTGCAGTGATGTGATTACAAATAAATCTGATGTGCTAGCGAAGTTAATTGCCTAAAGTCTTACAAGCTCAGATGATTCCATGTATATTCACCAATCTGTGCATTAAGAGTAGCATTTACATGGTATTAATGCATCGTCTACTGATGATAGAGTGATAACACAGTATGGGCAACACCATATTTTGGAAATATGCCTCTGTATCAGCAGCTAATGTTACATCAGACCGATTTACATTAGCAGAAGGCTAGCAAATTCAAATAGTAATCAAATTAACTATCAAGCCCATGGGTCATGGGCAAAACCGTTGTGGTGTGTTTACACTTAGTAGAGGCCTTGGTGAGTGAAGTAGTTCATTAAAGACAGACTCCATCCTAAGTGGGAGGCTCCAACATGGAGAGATGATGCCAGATGGATGTGGCTCATTACAGGAACTTGGTCCTATCTCTAACAAGCTTGAATCCATCCTGTCATCTCTTGGGCACACAAGTAGAGTGGAGGCAGGAATCCTAGCCAAGTACGGCTGGCTAATAAGGTATGTAATTGCCTTGTTTCTTTGCGTTTGCTTTCCAAAATCTAGCAACTATGTTGTTTACTTTGCCTTTTAGTAGTTTAAAATTAATTTTGCTTCTCATCAGAACCTCGTGTTGTGTTCAGAGTGATTTAACTGAAGGCAAAGCATAGACCCTTGGCTAGCGGTGCCTCTCACATGTTCTGGTACCCAGTGTCTAGGCATCACTCTACTAAGCTGCAAGGGCCTGATACAAGGTGCTGCCCATCAGTCTTCAACAGTACAGAGGAGAGGAAACCCCCTTTATGAAATACTGTAGCCTGCAACAGACAAGGAAGCTAAGCTTATCAGTTTGGCCTGGCTCTCCTGCCAAGTCCAAGTTGTCTCCTCCCCACTCCCGCTCTCCCCAAGCGAGGAAAAAAAAACAAATCACAGGAAAAAAGCTGAAAGAAGTTTGAATGAAACAGGATTATACCAAATATATATATATATTACATATATTTACAATTATATATACAATTTGTATATATTATACACAACGGGGAGTCCCCGAGGGGGAAAAAGGTTAAAGAGGGGGGAAGAAGGGATAAAAGAACTAAAAGCAAATATCCTCCTAATATACCCATTACTATAGAGCTGTGGACGGCAGGAGTTCAGAAACAAACACAGATGATCAGTATGATCAGTGATGTCCAATTTATTATTTAAATGAATTAACTTTTATACAGTTTAGTTTGTTCCGGGTAAATGCTTACAAGAAGGTGATTGGATAGCTCAGTCTGTGCACACGTATCATGCTTTCAGTTTATTGGATCTGAAGCTCTGTCCACGTGGCCTAAGATCATACTTTGCATGCAAAGTCCCTTCTATTGATCTGCCCTTAGGGATTTTCCAAGATCTTGCAGGTGTACCTTTATCTCCGGCTTCTCAAGGCTTTCTTACTATAAACATACTATTTTCTCAAACCTTATAACTAAACACACAGCTAACGAATATAAACATTGCACAGTTTCACACAGCCTGTAAGTATAAACATCACAGCTTGCAGCTTCTAAAGTAATGTCAAGCAAGGCCTACAAAATGCAGGAAAAATTGTTCAGTCTTGCTCTCCCAACACAGAGCTAGTGAATAAATACAAAAACCAAATTAAATACTTCCCTGAACAGGACAGTAGAACTGTGTGAGGCAGCAGCCAATTCCCCCATGCCTCCCAGAGAGACTGGAGATAACAGCAGGTCTGAGCAGCAGGCCCTGGCCTATACAAGCAAAGACCATCTGCGGAGAGTCGTCTTCAGCCACCAGAAGAGAGAAGAGACCGAACTCTCTTATCTGCGCCTTTTGATATGTTGTCTTATGGAAAGGAATGATATGGAATACTTCCTTAGATCTCTGACCCCATTGCTAAGGAAGGCCTAAAAAAATCCAAAAAAACAACCCACTGCACTAAGTTTTCATGTTCAAATATCAGTTTATGGCAATCACCCTGTCATATTCCTGTGTTCTGAGAGTCACCTGTTCCATAGAATCACAGAATGGTTTGGGTAGACAGGGATTTGGGAACGGGGACAGCCGACCCCAACTGACCACAGGGATACTCCATATGGCTCCATGCTCAGCACATAGAGCTTGGGAGGAAGGAGGAAGGGATGCTTGTCTTCCCAAGTCATTGTTCCATGTGACAGAGACCAACTTTTCTGGGACGGCTGAACACCTATCTGACCATGGAAAGTGGGGAAGGGATTCTTTGCTTTTCTTGCTTGTACAAACAGCTTTTGTTCTACCTATCAAGCTGTCCTTATCTCAACCCATAAGTTTTATCACTTTTACCTTTTTCTCCTCCATCTCACTGTGGGGAGTGAGCAAGAGGCTGCAGGGAGCTTGGCTGCCTTCTGGGGTTAAACCACAACATAGTTCCAACCTCCCTGCCATGGGTAGGGATGTTTCTTCTGAAGCACATCTGGTTAAGAAGAGGATGTGGTGGCGCATTCCCTTTCCCGCTCTTGATCTGCACCATGATTTCAGAACTGCTCGTTAGGCTCAGCTTTGCGAAACAGCATCTGGGCTGAGCTCCTCTCGAGCTTATTCAAAACACTGTTCCCAGGAACTTGATGCCTTAAGCCCCCATTAGTTTTCATTTTTTTAATTTTTGTAAGCTTTATAAGTTTTAAAAGTAGATTTTAAAAGCAGCAGCCCTCACTCCCTTTCCCTGTAGTACAAGTAGTTTAAACATTCCTTAACCCTCTTACCCCATTCTATGCTTTCCATATCAAATCTATCCCCAAATTCAGTGGCAACGTATAGTCTCTTGTCAAGGCAAGGCCTATACTGTTTAGAGAACACTCATATTTAGGCCTGAATAACAGAACAGAGTCAAGAACTAGGTGACTGTGTACCCTTTGTGCTCTGAAGTTGATGAGAATGATGAAGAGGTGGTCCCGAAATACACCCCAGACTCAGTTCTAAGGGGGTGGACCCGGGGTGGACCAGAGCAAAGGCTACAGGGTGGACACACTTGGGATTGGACAGATACCATTACAAAATGTAACGTCTCAGGCACAGCTGCGCATGTGTCTTGTAACATCTATTGCCTTGGCACAATTAAACCCTTTCCTTATCTCACCCCTAATTAACTGCTCCTGAGGGTTTTTTTCTTTAGCACCAGCTGAGCAGGCATCAAACTGGGGCTGTTTAATGAGCTCCTGTTTTTTAACGAACATCCTTGGAAAGTTATTTTTCTTGCCTGAATAACAACCCAAGTGGAATAACAGTTTTTGTTATTGAACTTTCAAAGACAGTCACTGACCTGAATTGAGGCCAGGATGGAAAATTCTTATGATTAAAGCCCACTCTTGTGACCCTATAAACAGGGGTCAGAAATGAGACCTTTGAGTTCTCCTGGAGGACCTGGCAACAACAGTGACACCTCAAGGCTTAACTCTTCACCTGCTGAGAAGGTCCAAAGGCACCAGTGAGTCCTTCACTGAATTCAAGAGCAATTTTTCAGAGGTATATACCTTGTATACACCTTTAGGTCTGTGAGACTGCAAGTGTGATTATGCCATAGCAAATGTACAATGAATGTCACTCTCCTGGATTCTTAAGTACTTCAGATTTGTTAAGTCAGACCTGCAAGTAAGTCACCATTGTGCTGTAGTAAATTTTGTATGAATCCCTTGTGAAATTGTTTAACTTAAGCTATTGATTAAGTGCTCTTAAGTACTGTCAAACCTTTAGGCTACACTGTTGTACAAATCCTAGGCTCAGTTTAGCAAGGAGGGTCTACTCTGAACCTTGTGATTCAACAGGAGTGTCATATTCCTTTTTATCCTCGCTCTTTCTGCCCTTACCCTTTTCTCCCTCCCAGCCTCCACATAGATAATTTTTGTTTGATTTTGTGTTTAGATTGATTGATTTTAGGTTTCTGCTTGCTGTTTCTCTGTGTGCTTTAACCGCCTAGTAAGTAACAGAATGAACCTTGTCAGTGAACTTAGTCATGCTCTCACTTTTATATTAAACCCACTTTTGCCAATATGTTTGATTCTTTAGCTGACCTTAAAAGACCCTTATTTGCAACAACTTCTCTGCTCAGTACTGAAGGAGAGGACTCAGTCACTTGGGATTTCCCTCTAGGCAGAATCATAGACTAGTAGAATAGTTTAGGTTAAAAGGGACCTTAAAGATCATCTAATTCCCACTATACGTTGGAAGAAGCCACCTAAAAATTATATGTGGTAACACTCGGCAACTGAATCCTTTTTTGGAACATTTTTTTTGTAATTTAACATACAATATCTACCCTTCTCAGAAGCAGAGAGGTAAAGGGTGGGCACTGCTAGGAATTAAATTTTAATGTTTTTGGGGGGAAGCAAAAGGACACCAAATATCACTACTTTGCCAGAAAGTAGAAGGGTAGCAGAGCACACATGCACATCCAAGCTGGTTAAATGTTTTTCTCAATTAACAATAACTTTTTAAGTACCAATTATGTATCAGACTACATAGCTGCAACAAAAAACTGAGAGAAATCCTTCTGCCTTCAAGCTTTACTCTGACTCTACAGTAATTGTTCTTCTTTGCACTTTTCATTGTACCAACTACCATTTGCTAAACACACTCCAGCCACTCCACTAAAATCAGGACCTTGTTAACTGAGGACAGTAGATTCACTCTAGTGTTGAAATGGTTAATATGACAAGAAAAAGCAAAAAAAAAAAAAAATCTGATTTGGCTGAGAGCTGTGAAGCAAAGCAAGCAGAATTATTGTCATTTAAATTTTATATCCCATTGGAACAACTATTTAGTGCAGAATCTGCTTCAGACATAGGGATCATTAGAGTCTAGTTAAAAATAATTATGGGAAGAACTGAGAGCAAAACTAATTCCTGGAGACAGAGTATATATTATTGTAGCCAATGCACTGATAAATATGAATCTGATAATCTTATGATTAAAATGTGCTCAAGCGGACTCTGGTAAAATAAACTGCAACAGATTTAAAGAAAATTTAGATGTAGAAAAATGTAAAAGTGAAAAAGGCTTTTCACAAATAAATGCCCCAATAGAAGACCAAATGAATGCATCGGCACTAGGAGCTTACATGAAATCACTTTGGCCGCTGTGTCCTGATTTCTACAAGTGCTGTGATTCTCCACATTTTTTCCTTACTTTCTTTATAGTTTTTTCCTTTTTTTCTTTTTTTCTTTTTTTTTCCTCTGAGGAAAAAGAGAAACTCTGACACAACTTTAGCTAAGCTATTTCGGAGTAATATTAAAGATCTGACTTAGGCTGACAAATGACCTCCCTGTAGGGATCTCTTTCTCTGCACAAAATTTACCATTGAAAAATATTGTAATCAGACACGGTGGTGATTCTATTGGAATAAGCTTATTCATTCCTGTTGGCTGTCAAGCAAGTTTCTGCATGAACCATTTATCAAAAAATCAATAGGAGGCTTTTGAACATCATTTTTCCTGAAAATGTACAGAAATACCTAAGCTTCATAAATGTATTGATGTGTGTCCCTGTGTGTTGGGGTGAGTGAAATGAAACTGTGGCTGGACAATGAAAAATGATAAGAAGCTCTAAAGTTCCCTTAGATGAGATCCCTGTGTAGCAAGGAAATCCTAGGAAAAACTTTCCATTAAGGAGAGACAGGTCTGTGGAGATTTCCCAAAGCAAAGAAACAAATAAATGAGCAAAATTACTTCCTGAAATGTGAAATATAAGATAACTGTGGTGACAAAAAATGAATAAAAAATACTCCAGGAGTTTCTAAAACTCAGATTCATCCAGAGAAAAGAGGACTCCTCATCATGTCCTAGTCTTACTGGATTCTCTGTTTGAGCAGCTGCTAAAGACCAGGGTCAAGACAAGGGATATGTAAGAGACTTTTGTTCTAATGTGTTAGACTTATTAAATGTTTTATGTATAAGACAATAAAGGAGAATTTGTGTAATTTAAATATATGTTAACAAAGTCTAGTTGTGTAGACAGAAATAAGCAAAAAAAAAAAATTAGCATTCATAGTATATATATGTAGATACATTTGCTCCATGAGACTCTGAGATATTCAAAAAGGCACCTGGAATCAAAAGTTCCTATCATTTTCTTTAAGCTGCCACCACTCTTCAGCTGCCCAGAGCTGACATTTCAAAGATCACAGGAATCTGTGCTGATTCCTACAGCTTGGTTCTGCAACCATGACAGGTTTTTTAACCCCAGCCCACAGAAGGACTTTGGCAACAGGGCTGTTTTGACAATACTGATTGTTAATTATTGTTTAGGTTTACCAAAAAATCTCTTTGATAAAAGCAGATGGGAGTACATCAAATAAATACCCTTAAATGGGCAGTGGTGCCATCTATGCATTAAAAAATGGTGATTTAACACAAACATGCAAACTAGGTGTGCAAAGAAAGAAAGGAGATCTCATCACATTCCTTTCTAATGGTGTGTAGGGAAAGGCTCTCCATTTCCAGGCACTTGGTAGTGGGACAAAGTTTCACAGGAGACCTCACCTTGGGCAAATTATGCATTTTGCCTGAATTTGAGGTTCTGTCAGAGTTTCAAAGAAAGCAGTGGAGAGATATGCATCCCACTATTCTCACCTTGTATGCTGAGTTCTTTTCCATCCGTGGATGATAAATGATCACAGACATTTCATTCGGTTTGCTGGTTGAGAACTGTGAAATGTGGTGTGTCAATAAGAGAGAGAACATTTCTGAAATGACACAGATTCAGATCTGCTTAAGTATTTGGAGAACTTAAAAAGTTCTCTGATATCAGCAACTTTATTATTTTCTAAGTTCTAACTATTACATATGAATGTGGATTGGATGGACAGATGGAGAAAAAGACAGCTGTCATCCCTATATAAGATTATAAGAGATAAAGGTAGGTCAAAATAAAGTTATGATGTTGCAAGGAGGAGTGCTGAAACAAAAAAGGAGTAGCATGATCTATCTGTACTAGATGGCAGAATAAAGCCATTTGTTTCAGCATGACTGATAAAAAGACAAGGAATCACACAGATGAAAACTAAAAAGCAAGTTAATGGAGGTTCAGGAAACATTTTTCAGGCAAGGAATCTTAGTACTCCAGCTTGCATTCAGGAGCAAATTGTGAGACAAGAAGATATGTAGTAATTCAAGAAAGAGATATGTCATGCTGTTATGCTGATTACTGGCTAGATTTACGATATAAACTTCACAAATTAGAGTATATAGAGTGGAGAGGCGGAATAAATATTCTTTCTAAAACTTAATCACTTTCTAACACGGAAAAGCTACAAGGTGATTCTACAGAGACCAAAAAAGTAATCTGCAAAAGCATTACTTTTTTTTTTTTAACTTTATTTATTTGAAGAATAAGCTTAATAAGAGGAAATTGCGGTATTCAAATCCATTTGAGACCACAAAACATAGTATTAGCAGAATAAATTACTCTCCTATTCAAGCTGCCAAAAGCAATTTAGTCTGTATGTAGAAACAAAATCACAAGATTAAATCAATATGTTTTCCTCATGTTTGTGGAGAAAAGATAATTTATTAGAATAGCAGGTCCCATCTGTACTAATGTACCATTCAGTATCTGACATCATCTCTTCATCTCTGAAATGAACACCAGCTCATAATATTCACTTACACACCTTTTAATTACTTCACTTTGTAGCCAGAGAATGGAAGGCTAACTCATTAACCTTCTTTGTCTTTCAAGAAGGTGGGGTTTTTTCTCTTAATGTTTATGCCTATTTGCAGTTATTCACACAGGCTGCAGAGGTATCTATTAGCAAACCTGGTCAGCTGCAAGTTCTCTTTCAATGATTAATATATTCAGCAATCTGTTCATCCTGATTCAGATCCATACTCTGGTTTTATCAGTAAATATAATTTCTACAGATTATTTTTTCCTGTTTCTAGGTGTGAAGCAGTTTTTGCAAATGCTAAAACTGTTCTACAGGTTGCTTTGTTGATGGCAGAAGATTAAGAAAGGACCTGATAAACAACAATACAAAACAATTATTTAAAACTGAGACATTCCACTTGTATCAAGCATTTTTCTTGACTTATGAGCAATGACTCCTTTTTAATGCTTTGTTAGTGCCTTCCTAGGGCAGAAGCATCAATGTGCCAAGAAGAAAAGAGAAACAGATTTTCTGGATCATTGTGCAATTTTTCAAAGTCAGCATTACAGGACTAGATAAAGATAAAGAAACCTGAATTAGAGAAGAATCATCAGAAAGCAATATTCTATTATGCTCAGGAAGTTTAGTTTATTTTCCTTTAAGAAGACATAGAAAAAGAAGAGAACCTTAAGGTATAAATTTCTCTAGAAATTTAAGACATCTTTGCAGGTTGAAGATGCACTAAGTTTAGTTGTATCTTGGATGTGAAAAAAAAAGAGAGAATCAGAATTTTTGTCATACTCCCCCACCCCCAAAAAGAAAAGTCCACGGTCATTGAGAGGCAGCCACAGAGGACTGTGACTGCATCCAGTTTTGGCAAGTAGCCGAGATAAGTACAAGAGAACAATTCTGCACCTCAAAGGAAGCTTTAAGTGATAACAGGTTAAAACCTTCTCTATCTAATCAGTTATTTAGATACTACTAATTACCCGGGTTATTGCCTAGCTCAACACCTATAATCTGAAGGTTCGAAATTTTATAAAGTACAAAGGGTCATTTCATACTCAGATCAGTGATTTTTATGTGCTTGCAGGTTGCACAAATAGACTCCAAGGAAAGCTTGCAAGTTTACAACTTCTAAACCTTAAAAAGGGGCTACACAATAAATATCTAAATTGCATGTTTATGAAATCACAGTTTCATATTTTAAGAAAGCTTCAAGCAGAGGAAAACAGCCTGAAGCCAGGAATGTGGCAATTAAAGTGTGTGGTAGAAATGTTAATTGGAAGTTCTTATGCAGGAGGGCAGAAGGAAACTACCTAAGTGAACTGCCATAAGGCCAAACCAGTAATTCTGCATTAGTCTTTCCACCTGCCTCTTTGACACCCATCTGCACCTTGTGTATGGTCCCATCTGCTGTACCTCTACATCTGCTCATGCACCTGAGCAAGTCTGGCATATGGGATCTCCTTGCTCTGAAAAAAACAGTCCTTTTCTTATTTATCCCAAAATAAACTTTGCTGACTGCTAATTCCATGGCCTAGCTTGCCACATGATGGTACAAGAAGTTGGACAGGTGTAGAAATTAAAGACCTTGGAAAAAAAAGAAGAAATTGTTTATGTTGATTCTCATATTACTTCTGCAAAACAGAGCCTAAGAAATGAGGAAGCCGAACTCTCATTGGGAGAGAATAAATACTTTTGTCATTTCATTCCAGTGTGGAGAAACAGCTGGAGACTGAGAGCACCAGTATCAACAATGACATTTAATAAAAGCAGTGGAAAGATTTGGGTTGGGAACTGGTGGTGTAAGAGAGCCCTGGGGCTGTTTGCAGGAACTTATCAGCCACCCTCACAAGACAGGTGAGGTTGTGGACCAAGGTAAGACAGAAAGGTAAGACTAATAGTGGTCTCTGTTGTTTTAATATCAGCAACATTCTTCCATTTTTTATCAAAGGTTTTTCACAGAAAATTCAGGGAGGTAAAGACTGGCGTTTTCTGGAAGCAGTAAAAGTTTAAGGGACGATCCACCAGTGATGACAAAGACTCAAGAATAAAAAGGTAACAAAAGCTTCCAGGATAAGATTTGAACACAAACTCCTAAATATCTGGAGATCTTAATGTTCCCAGGTGATTGTGTTATCATCACACAGGCTTAGGGTAGTGTAACCCCAGGGACTCTTGAAAGGATGCAGGAGTGAATCAGCCTTAAAGCCTGAGCCTCTCAAAAAGGATGGGCCTAATACCCTGCACTTTAGGCTCTGTATTTTATTGTTGCTATGAGGAAATTTACCATTTTCCATCATCCCAGTACCATATGCAATCAAATATTAATGATTAAAATTGGTGTTCTGTATTATTCACAGCAGGCAGCAATACCTATCACAATGCCAGTAGCAGTAAAAACGAACCACAAGGAAAACTAAATCTCTTATAATATTTTCAGGGTAAAAGTAAAATTCAGACCATGTAAGATAGCAGAAAGTCCAGGAAAATCCAATGGGGTGTTACCAAGCCATAGAGAGCTCAAGAGAAAGCCGACAAGGATGCAACTCGTTAACTTGATGCCCTTCGAGAACCAGGAAAAAAATTCTGTTCCACAACCAGCTCAGAAATAAAAACTAATCCCCAAATTAATGCTAAGGACAATGGAGAAAGAATCAACCAGGACAGCACAGTGGCATATTCCAGGAGGTGGGAATGTTAACAAATACAGCAGGACCCAGTCCAAGTTGGTTTTACTAGACTGTCAGACTCTTATTCCAACTGTGGCCATGTAGTATGTGGAGATCACAGAGGCTTATGATGTAACTCATTTCAAACTTTTGGCTGATGAACTTTGATTTAATTGGCTGCAAGTTATACCAAAGGACCTTTCTGCAGTAGCCTGTAGTGAGATTCCACTCACTGCAATAACTGCTGTGACCTTATCCCTAGTCACAAAGGAAATTCATATTCTGTAATGCCTCTTTGAATCAAAGTGTCAGGATTTAAAAGTTTTGCATCCTGTAGGGAGGGTTAAAAAGGTAGAACTAAGTAATGACACTCCACTAGTATTTGTTTATAAAGGTTGTACCATGTATCATTCCCTTGATTATTTCTAGATTCAAAAGCTTTGCTCAAAACCCTTGACACAGGGCTTCTTTTCCTTGGGGATATCACAGATATTCTCTACTTGTGTTTAATTTTTTTTTTTTCCTATATCCAAATGGGAATCTCATCTCTCCTTTCACAGGTGCACATGCTTCTACCTGTGTTCTGGCTCTGCTTTCCACATTATCATTCACCAAGGAATAATTTAGTAATCTAGAAAAACAGCTAAAAACTTTCTTCTTGAATGTGAATGTGATTTCTTCATCAGTCTGATTATGATGGGGAATTTTCCCTGCTCCTCCCATTTTTGGTTTATTTATTTATTTGTTACTTATTCATCATCATCACTAGGCTTCACAAATGAAGATTTGGGAAGGGCTCTACCCACGTTTGTTACAAGCACACTGGAGTCTAAAAGGGTCAATATGAGATAGACAGGTCCTGTTGCAAAAGGCACAGCAGAAGGACTACTTAGGTGGTATATTCTGCAAGACACGGTTCTTTCTGTGTTGTCTTTTCTCCTCAAGGGTGATCCTGTGTGCATTCTCAAAGGAAGCAGCAGCGTTATAGATAGTGTGTCTCCAGGTCTCCTGACTGGAGGCCAGAGTAAACCAGTTATGTTGATCAATATGGCCAAGGCTGAGTTGTCGTTTCAGGGAGTCCTTGTATCTCCTCTTCGGGGCTCCTTTCTTGTGGCAGCTGGTGGCAAGTTCGCCATAGAGCACAATCTTAAGGAGGTAGTGGTCCTTCATGCTTGAGACGTGCCCTGCCCAATGCAGCTCTGATCTCAGCAACATGGCCTCAATACTCGTAACTGCTGCCTGTTCAAGAACAGATGTATTGGTCACATAATCTGACCAGTGGATGTTTAGGATTGTACAGAGACAGCGTTGATGGAAGCGTTCTAGGAGTCACAGGTGGTGGAGGTAAATGACCCAGGATTTGGATCCATATAAAAGAGTAGACAGTACAATGGCTCTGTAAACACTGATCTTTGTACTTTTCTTCAAGTGTTTATTTTGCCAAACTCTTCTATGGAGTTTTCTGAAGGCACTATATGCCTTTGCTAACCTGTTGTCTATCTCTCCATCAATCTTACCATCCGAGGAGATGAGGCTACCTAGGTAATTAAACTGCTGGACTGATTTGAGCCCTGATTGGTCAATGGTGATATGGGGATGATGGAAGACTTCCTGAGGTACAGGTTGATAGAGAACTTCTGTCTTCTTCAAACTGACTTCCAGCCCAAAAAGCGCAGCAATCTCTGCAAAGCAGGATGTTAAATGCTGCAGAGCTGCTTCTGTGTGGGCGACGAGAGCATCGTCATCAGCATAAAGCAGCTCACGGACAAGATGATTTAAGGTCTTAGTGTGGGCCTTCAGTTGCCTTAGGTTGAATAGGTTTCCGTCACTACAATATCGAATGTAGATACCATCTTGACCAGCGAGGTCTGACGTGGCCCTTTGGAGCATCATGCTGAAAAAGATTGTGAATAGAGCTGGTGCAAGAACGGAGCCTTGTTTCACACCATTGGTTATTAGAAAGGGTTCAGAAAGTGCATCACCATATCTGACTTGGCCATGCTGATCCTCATGGAGTGAGATGATCATTTTAAGGAACCTAGGGGGACATCCTAAACGTTCCAAAATCTGCCATAGACCTTTTCTGCTCACAGTATCGAAAGCCTTGGTGAGATCAACAAGCTAAAGCATGTTAATAGGTGAAAGTGCTCTCAAAGACAGAGTCAGAATTCAAAATTGCATCCACAAAGAAGTTCTTCAAAATCCAGGAAGGAATTCAGCCTGGCAGAGGACCCTGAATTCACAAACCAAATGGGGGTTATGCAACCACCATGAGTCAAAGCGGTAAAAAAAGTCCTGGGGGTTGGCAGAGCACCAATTTAAAATTACGTTATATATTAACACTGCATTGATTTACAGAAGATACAGAAAACAATTACTCTGCTCTACAGTCATTAGCAAGCTTTCAGAGGGAATGTCGGCTGTTGTATCATGCATTAAAGGTAATGCCTTAAGGTCCATCTGTTTTTTTGATTTTTCTAATTTTTATAAGCTCTACAAGAAGTTATACAGTAGAAGTAGATTTAGAAGCAGCAGCATTTCATTCCCTTTCCCTTAGCACAGAAATTCTCCAACTCTATTACCCCATCCTATGCTCTTCATATCAATTCTGCCCCCTGAATTCCAGTAGAAATGTTGTCTCTCTTTAAGATAGGCCTATTCTGTTTAGGGAACACTTGTACCTTGGCCTAAACCACAGAGTACAGTCAAACTTTGGGTAACTATGTGCTCCCTGTACCATGAAGAAGATGAAGACTGATGAAGAGAGGGTCTCGAAAAGCCCCCAGCCCCAATTCCCAGGGGGCGGGTGCAACAGACAGATAACATACAAATGCCAAAATTATGTTTTGGCATTGTTTCTGCCTGTCAAAAACTTCCTACCAAAAATTCTGTGTCAGTTTTCCACCAGAAGTTCTCACCAAGATTTTCCCACTGGAGTTTTCCAGCCAAAGGATCCTGGTATTGTTCATGGTTATCATATCTCTGCGAACATCTGAATAGAGCTACGTGCCAAGAAACCATACACAACCTCCTTTGAATACTATAAAAGATGAAGAGAAATTTGGGAAGAGCAGGGGAAAGAGGAGTTGGAGAGAGAGTTGGCTATAGCAGCTAAGGATCTTTCCCTCACCTCGCCCTCACCTTTTCTTCTGCCACCGTAAGCTGCCTGCCGTCACCAGAGACTGGACTTCTGCGTCTTGAAGTGGACTGAGACCCACCGTGCTACCCACGTGAGTTTCTCCACCCTGACCATATTTCTGAGGGTCGAGAAGTGTAGACCTAGACCTCCGCACAGCCTGGGGCTGCCCGGCATGAGCGAGGTCCACAGCCTGGCTGGATTCCAGAGAACTAAGACCCCCTGCAGCTAAAGAGATAACATCTAAGGCAGTAGAGAATGGAGGAAAAAAAGGTAGAAAACTGTTTCTCTCTCTCTCCCCCCACCCCCCACCCTACAGACCAGCTCGGATGAAAAGGTAGTTTTTGGTGGTATCTTTTTCTCTGCTTCTAAAAGTAATCTTAGCATTTTCCAACCTTTTCTTATTTTTTTTCCTCTTTCTCTTTGCATCTCTTAGCAATTAATAAAAACAGTTTTGGTATCAACAGATAACTTGTATGAGTTTTAATTTTGCTCAAGGGGATGTTTGAATCTAAAAGTTCTTTCTGTAATATTTAAGCAGATCTTAACAGCGGGATGGGGGTGGATCAAGGCAAAAGCCACAGGGAGGGAAAACCTCGGATTGGACAGACAATATTATAAATTGTAACATCTGTACAGGGGGAGGCGCACACGTCTTGTAATCTTATGCCTAGGCACAAATTAAAACACTTTCCTTATCTCACCTTCAAAACTAATTTGCCTTGGAGTTTTTTCTCCCTGAATTTTCTTTTAGGCATCAAAGGAGAGGCAGACACATCTCAGAACATGAACCACTACACTGTGGCGGGGAAATACCTGTCTGAGGAGGCTTAAATAACTTTAGCTAATCTCAGTGCATGGGAATAGGCTGTATGCCTCCTTGAACTCCTTCTCAGCCCTTTATAGACTTGAAATTACACACTGTAAATTTAAAAAGACTAAAGGCGGAAAGAAATGTCCTTACAAAACAGTGTTTTAGCCATGGTTCCACTGCTTCAGAATCAAGCCTTGGCAGCTGCATCTTGTGGTGTTGGGTTTTAACCTTTAAACCCTATGTGGTTCCAGAGGTGGCAAACTAAGGGACTGCCTCCTTCTCCCTCACGCTCCACATCTATAATTCATATCAGTGGAGATACTTCAAAGAAAATTAAAAGTATCTACAGACTGTCTTCAACTCTAGTCAGAGAGCGCTCATGCCTTAATGCTTTAGGTAAGATGCCAGTTTCTTCTGTTTCACCATTCGCTGGGGTGGGGTAGGTTCAAGGTTCGAGTGAATTTATTTTTCTTGCCTTCAGTGGGGACTCTGTGAGTTTTCTGACTGCTATGAAGAGGCTTTTTATGACTACAGTGGCTGAAGCATGTATTTATTTGGTGTTGGGAGAATTCCTTTTGCCAGGTATGTATAGCTGAGTTCTAGAGGAGCACAGTTTATCACATAAAATCTGAATAAACACACACTAAAAGTGTTTTGGTGTTCTGCACTAACTGAATTTTGCTGCATGTTCTTTAAGGAGACCCCTGACACTGAAGTATGTTTGGTCAGCCTTGGAGAACAGTATGAGAACAAATCCATTACTGATTAAGAGCTATACATATAGTCTTTGATAATGAAGGTCATACAGGTTTTTTAAAAAAAGAGAAAGCTCAAACCATGGGGGGAAATTGACCTCACCTTAGAAAAATAATTTTAAAAAGGCCTAAATCAGGCTCAAACAGTTATTTCAGAAACGTCATTTTTACCAATTTATTTCCTTTTTACTTAAGCTGAAATAAGAGCCTGGTTATTTAAATATCAACAAGAATGAGTGTTATTCCAGGCCATAATTCTCATCTTGATGCAGAAGACTTAATCATTCAATCATAATGATAAGTGCCCATTAGCTGCTGCAAAAATCACACCACACACCAGAAAAGTGTGTGACCTTCATATGCAGTTTGAATGAATTTATTCTGATCAGCTTTAATCAACTATCAAATTAATTCATAATGTTTAGAGTAGTATTACTGAGCTCCTGGAAACAAAGTTCACTGGACAATGTCACATAGTCACTGACTTCTGAAACATAATGAAAACTAAAGTACTAGGAAATACAGTTATAACAGGGATGGAAGTTGACAGTTTCCTCAGCAAAAAAAAAAAAAAAAAAAAAAAAAAAACAAAAATAAAAAAATCCCCTTTTTTTTTGGAAGCAAAATTTTTGCTTAAAAAAAAAAAAAAAAAAAAAAAAAAAAGGCACAAACATACAAATCTCCTCTTTATTATCTGGAGCAAGATTTTGGCTTGAAATTCAATGCCAGAGGCTGTCTGTTTTTTGCTTTATGTTCCTCTCAGCCTGCAGGGTGCACCATGGAGAAGCTTCATGTTTACATTCCCAGAGCAGGTAACACAGCTGAGTTTATCAGACAGCAGAGGTTAGTGAAGGAGGATGCTTAGTCCTGATACAATTCATCACAACCAGGGCAAGAAATGTCTAAGAAAGGTATGAAGAGCCCCCTTATGTAAGAGGTGATGCAAAACTCCTTTTCCATGTAACTTGGTCTGCTGAACTGTAGGTTCATTTAAATCTGCAAGCTTAATCGTTCCATGTAGGAAGAGGAGTGGTGACACATCAGGAAATCTTTCAGAAATAATGTGTCAAAGGACGTCCTTGGGATAATGTTACCTTCTTACATTTTCTGAATGCTGCTATTCAAGAAACTGCTCGAGTATCTTGCCTATTTGTTCCAGGAAAGCAAAAATGAATACTGTTTCATTGGATCACACTCATTTTCTGGGTTTAGCCAGAATTCTTTTTTTGCCTTTTTTTTTTTTTCCTTTTTGGTGCAGCACAATATTTTAGCCCTAATCCAGCCCATCACCTCACAGAGCTGATTTTTCCAAGGTTACCTTTGAGGTTCCTCAGTGGCTGAGTGGATTGTTAAAGTAGGACTGCCATGCTGTGCATCACAGGGTAGGAAGTTTTATCTATAGCGCAACATGGTCAGCAAGCTCCAGCTTTTCCCATAGACTGGAAACTCAGGAACACTGTCAAGATATGACATTTTTTGTCACATTTACCTTTGCAATGTCAGTTCACGCCCAGATTTGAGCACAGGCAAAAGAATGGGTTTTTGTTGGAGTTTTTCCTCATTTTTCCTCTGCTTGATGTGAAGGTACAGATTCATATACACAGCTACATGCCATTTGGAGATGAAATATTTTTCATCAACCCGAAAAGCAGGAAGTTTCTGGAAAGTGTCATAATTTTTCAAATCTGTCAATAGAGAGCACAGTACATCTGATATAAGACCTCACCTTGTGCGTTTGTCACGATGAAAACAGCAACAGGTCCTCAGGGGACCTTCTTGGTATGTTCAGGTCCCCGTTGCCCAGGGATGAATTAGTGCATTTAAAGGAGAGAACAGAGGCTGCTTTCTGAGGTTTAGGCCTTACTTTGTTCTTGGCCACAGCTCAGCTCACAGAAAGCATCATTCACATGCACAGACACTCACAGGCACAGGTTTATGATTAATCCCACAGTAGTGTGCTCATACCTCTGCAACCAAAATGGCCCCTTTGTGGAACCTGATGAATTCAAACAAGGCAACAGTATATTCAGGGCAGGGGTTTTTTTGACTACTGGGTAAAAAGTTCAAATCCAGCTCCAAACTGAAGGATGACTCAAGTTTCATGTTTGGACTTTCTGAAAATTTTCTCTAAAGTGTGAGAGAGTACAGTGTACAGGAAAAAGTGATTACTGGAGATGAGAAGGTAAAGAAGGAGCACATCCAAGAATTCTTAATGCATTTGTACTTCTTTTCATAATAGCACATGAAATGTCACTTGAGCTCAGCATGTAATTGTTCTTTACCTCCCCTATGTCTTGTGGTAACATTCCCTTTAGCACTTCACTTTTGTTATTTCTAAGCTTAAAATGTACCACCACCAGTAATTGCCTAAAATTTGGTGCAGATATCATATGGCACTATACAGATTTATTATGGTGAAATGACAAATTGGAATTAAAAGCTCTAGGGTAGCCCTAAATCAAGGCTGCAGTATTTCTTCTCTGAGCACCAGGCACAGAGCGCGGAGGAACTTCCCAGCCACTGTCAGTGCTGATCTGCACGAGGTTGCTTTTCCCACCCCTGGCCTGGGCCTGACCACAGTGCATTTAAGCTGTTGGTAAATTTCCTGGCCCCACCCCAAACCTCTTCTTTCCCTCCTTCTGGATGGGAGTTGTTCTGCCCTGGATACAACAGGACTACTCCCTGGACATCCTAAATCCCTGCTCTGTGGAGCAAGGTTTGTTACTTCTCATCCTGCAACCCTGGACAATCAGCTCAAAGATATCTGAGACTCAGAGACATCACAGTGGAACTCACTGATGGAGGAACTAAGAGTAAGACAACTGTGATAGTTTTACTGTGTGAAGCTTGTTATTGATGAGTTCAGCATCCAAACCCTGTAGAGTTTGGAAATGTTTAGTGTTTGTTCTTGACAGCTGAAAACAGTTACTGTAGTGTGGTTGCCATGATTTGCACTCCTCCTACAAACAACCGTGGATTTATACACCATTATACATCTTTAATTACGACGCTGAAGGGAAATGGATTATACAAGTATTTCAATGAATATACACATCTTCACCAATCATTTTCATATTGTGAACTCTGCTAAGATAATTATTGTTGTGATTAATAAGCTGCTAACTTAAGACCAGAGGTGTCAGTTCTTGAAAGAAAAAGAACAAAACAATGACAGTGACAATTCACACTTTGCATACATTTATGAATATATTAATTGACTCAGAAAGTATAAATCAGAAAAGAAGTGGAGAAGTAGAAAGAAGGCTAGACAATGATGGCCCCGGATGGTGTATGAAATACACTAAGAATCATGAAACATTATTCTTCAGTGTTGCAAAGGAATGACTAAATGCATAAATAGTTCTTTTAGTGTCAGTAGAAAGTTTGTAATTTAGGTGAAGCTGCAGCAGTTGCTGAAAGAGATTTTTGAATTAGGGCATAAGGATCTTTAGTCACAGAAAAAGTTATTGCTGAACATCAGTAACAAAGGCTTGTTCTGAGCCTCAATTTCTATCTCCTCTAAAAATAGCAGGTTGAATTTTATTTAGTTTCCCACAGAGCTTCTATACATTCAGGGCAATGCCATAGAGTGACATCAGTTTATTAATATCTGAGCACAAAGCAGTTCTGTCAGTTCAGCCTGTGCTTTCTGAGACAGGTAGACATTGACTTGTAATAGGCTGGCAGAAGAGTCAGATTCACTTCTCAGCAATCCCATTTCGTAACCAACTATGACAGCTCCAGTTTAGGGAGAAGACTGTAAGGATCACAGCCACGTTTTGCTGTTCTTTTTCACAGACAAGTTCTATTGAATTCAGGGGAAAGTTAGTACCTGGAAAGACTGTAGATCTCAATTCTCTTTGATTAATCTCTCACAAGCCAAACTAATCTCTGCTATAACAAGTGTATCCTTGTTCCCGTGTGGATATCCCACTGATTTTGCAGGATGCCTGTGTGTGAAAAGCTAGAATGTCTTAGCCTAAAATAACTGTGAACAACTTTACTTCTCACACTTTTTATTCTGGGACTCTCTGAAGGAAAAACCGTGTGCTTCTCTTAGGTGGTGATTCTGCACTGGTGGTGGTGGATTGGATTCCATGAGCTTCTGTGTCACTTCTCTCCAGGTTCAGCTGAGATGAAATGACAACAAAAAAGCTGGGATGTTGCTGTGTCTTTTTGATACTACCATACTGAGCTGGTGCTTGTGTGCTACTCATAGCAGGCAGGATGAAGCACTGGCCTTGTGGCCATCAGGGACATTGTTTTACACCTACAACCAGAGCTGACACTTGGCAATTCTAGAATCAGACCAGAAGAGGAAAGAGGGAAAAAAATCATCATATGAGGATTTTTTTCACAATATTTGTTAAATGCAGGTTAGCTTTCTGTCTGGTATAAAATCTGTAAAGTTATATTTACACTATAAATGTTTTATTAAAAGCACTCAGGATACTCCACTGATTTTAGTAATTTCTGGAGGACCATTATCCATAATTATCTGGATTCCTAAAAACACCAAGAGGCACACGAGAGGGTCTACAAAAGCTACATGCTGTTTAGCTACCTTTAAAGGACTTCCAGTAGGCACTAAGATAAAACTTCAGAAGCCTGAAGACCTTCGTGAGGGAGGTCACAACCTTAAAGTGATGCTGAAGCTTAATCTCCCCAGAAGCAGCAGGTGAAGATCAGAGGAGATCAAAGGTTGTAACTAAGTGACCAAGCATCTCAAGTTATTTACCTGAATTGTTTGTGATTTCTCGACTCTTTCACTCTGCAAAGAGACTTTTATTCTTTATCTGTTGAAGTTCTGGGTACTTGGGCTTTGTCGCAATTAAAGATCAATTCCTGTAGTTTCATTGATTTATTATTTTCAGCAATTTTCTTTATTTCAACTAGCAGATGTTGCAAACAACATTCCACTATTATACACATTGACTTGATTGACAATATCTTTTCCCTACCTATCAAAATACATTAAGGAAACATAAAAGAAAAAACATCACCTCTTTATCTCTGTGCATCTGCAGAAAGTTGAAAGAAAATGATGAATGGTAAAATGTGAGAGCAAAGGTTCCCAAAATGAAGGAAGTGGCATGAATATGTTCTGTATTTTAAATCAGAAATAACTACTCTGAATACATAAGTAATCAGACATCCATTTATATCCTGGTTAGGATCTGAAGCTTTATTAATTGCAGTGGAATCACACACAAAATGAAGACTTCCTCCAAAAAGCCAGTCTCATTCAAAGAAGAACTTGATGACAGTATTTTCCATATTAAAGTCCTGGCTACGGCTAAATCATCATGGATAAACATACATATATTTAAACAGAGAAAGGATACACTCTTTTAGTCTAAAAACTGAGCCACAGAAAAACCACCAGGCTGAATACTGATTATTCATATGAATCATTAGTCAAACAGAGGTGAGAATGAAAAAAATGTGAGTCACTATTTCTATTTATAATGTTCAGGTTTACGTGGCATTTCTAAAGGCCTTTTTGTCACACCCAATTGCTTCATGTTGGTAGAAATAGAGATGAAAACTAGATCAAAAGACAGTCTGTGTTGCTACTACTCACCTAGTAAACATCCAGTCCCCTTTTCCTTTCAGTCATTTTTTTTTTTTTTAAGCTAAGTAAATCTGTGCTGATTCCTGTGTTTTTACCATTTAGGTCATTACATGATTTCCACTGGAGGATGCACCAAAATGAAGACAAATACAAGATGGATATTCAGCAAATCTGGATGAAGCACTGAATGTCCCCTAATTCACTGAAAAAAAAAAAAAGAGTTCTACATTTTATCACATCATGAGACCACCTATAATTTATATGCTCTATAATATACATTTCATGAGACTATTTCATATTCAAGAGAAACATGTACTTCTTATGACGAGTTATACAGTGTGATCATTGCAGCAGTTAAGCTGTAGGAAAAGTGGATTAAAAATAACAGGCATGCTGCTAAGCCATATTAGCAATGAATATGGTTTTTAACTTGAATCTTAGAGAGGTGCAGTATTTCTTCCTTGTAATCCTGCCTGAAATTTGCAGAGGATGATTCATTCTCCACTCACCCATTTTTGCCATAGTCACTTTTTTTTTTTCCAATTACAAATCCCACATAGCTTATGCAGGAACTTGGGAGAATCTAGAAAACAAATCTGCACTATGAGGAAGACAGAAATAGTAGAAAAGTTGAGCTCACAATAACAACAAAACACTCATTAAGTGACAAGCCAGACCTCGACTGCATCTTCATTCACCCCTCTGACAGTGTGGATGTCTTTTAAAACAAAAAAGTGTGCATCACTGATGTCCTCAGCTGCAGCAAAAATTTTTCTATTTAACAAAACTCCTTTGAGTTTATGCTCAGTATCTGCCCTTAACAAAAGCAGTCTCAAAATGACCCTTCCACAGTTCTCATCTTGATAATTTTATTGTTTGCTACCCTCTGCTGGCTTTTTTTTCTTTGTCACATTAAACAGAAGCTGCTGATTTTCACTGTGTTAGCTGTTTGTGAGGTGACTAAAAAGGTTCATCAAATTATTTCAACTCCACCGGCATGGACAGGGATTTTCATCTAGATCATCAGTTTTTGGTGAAATTTCTAAAAGCCAAGAACTCTTGGGAATATATCTATTAAATTTGCTCAGCTCTCCTCTGCAGTGCATATTCATTGAGTCTGGTGCTTAAATACAGCAACTATGCCCATTTTTCTGATTTCTTGACTAAAACCACAAACCCCTCCACATATTTCCCCACCATTTCAATGAGAGCCCCAGGTGCCCTTGATCTCCACATTACTCTGAAATGTTTTTCTCATTCATAATTTGTATGGATCTTGGAGGGGGGGCAGGAAGGGGAAGTGGACATCTTATAGACAATAGTGGACATCTGCTAGAAAATCTTACAGCAAACAGACCTTTCAATGCAAAACTGCAAGGGGAAAATACAGTTTTTTTTGGAGGTGAGAATTATGAGAATTGAAAAGAGAGCTCGAATTCAACATTCCTCTGGAAGAAGAAAATGCCTTATAAGCGGAGGAGTACTTTTATGGACTCTTTAAGAATATGTGATTCAAGTTTTATGTTGTGTTTCATATTTTACTGTATAATTCCCCATATTCTGCGCTTTAAGTTCTTGTACTTTCCTTTATCCCTCATGGCCATGAACCCTGTTTTCCCATTGGTTAGTTTTTACTGCATTGCAGTGGTTTTCCCTTTATGGTTTCACCACACCCTTGTTCTGCATACTCTGCCCTTGCTCCTCCCCTGTTCCACCCTCATTCCAGCATGCTCTGCTCCTACCCTATAGAAGGCAGAAGCAATTTTCAATAAAGATTCTTTGGGCATTCTTCTCACCATCACCCTGAAGTGTGTAGACCCTCATTTTTCCCACCTCTGGCAAGTTTGCAGTTGCAAATACATCACACTTGAAATCACAGGTAAAATCATTTCTCTGCAGTATGTGGCTGTTCTCAGAAAATTGTGTTCAGTCCTGATGCTCTCATTGTCAAGAAGAGTTGTAAATTTGAGAGAGGTCAGAGCAAAGCCACTGATATGACTAAAGTGGGCTAGAGGCACTGATTTATGAAGGAAGATGAAAAGATTTAAATAAACATGGTCTGGCTGTGGAATGCTTTAAAGGCATCAAGATAACCATTAGCAAATAGCTGAAGGATATGAAAACTAAGCAGAGAAAAGAGATATCACAGGTAGCACAAAGGAGAACAGCGAAAAGGAATAAGATGAAAATTAAGAAAGGAAAAATCTAAGCCGCATGTCTGGATAAATTCCTGGAAGTAGAATGCATCACTCCATGGAGCACTCCCTTGGGTGTAATGGAAATCCTATGGGCTGAGACAAACAAAGTTGGAGAGATAAAACTGGAGTGTCTGTACAATGAGTTTAACCCTGTCTTTACAGAGAGGGAGGCCAAAATGTACAAACAGGTCTTTACCAACTCTAATATATCTGAATTACCACTGAGATAACTCAGCTGTTAATGCCATTCCATTGTGAATGAATCCTGCTTCTGACTTGCAGAAAAAGTGTGGAGTCTGTGAGCAGTGTGGCTTCAGACTGCAGAAGTTCATGGCAGATGGACCTGCCATGGGACAGACACACAGTCCTGGCTTGTTTAGATCTTTGAAGATCCCAGAGATTATCAGTCTTCACACAACCCGACTGACTTTTTAGGGCCAACAGTCATGGAGCAACTGTGGACAAACCGATGAAGACTTTAAATCTTCATGAGTAAAATCTTCAGGAGCAAAAGAGGATGTGCCTGGAACAAATCTCATGTAAGATAACTCCTCCTGTGGCCATTGAGAAAACCCGAGCTGGAAAGTTTCTACTGCTTCTTCTTCCATTTAATCCCAGTAAGGAGAGAAATGTAATCAGAGCATTTTCTGTTTGAGGGGCAGTCATAATTTTATGAAGGCTAAGCAGGAAAAAACCTTTCAGTTTTTGTCTTTTCAGCTGCAGTCACTGACATCTCTGGCTGCAACAGTTTTTATCCTTTTGGGAGGTTTCATGTGCTCCAAGGATGCAACTATAACCTGACGTGATAGATAGGCTGATGGTGCTGGGATTCCCGTGTCTGTGGAAGGGTAGGCAGTCCTCACAGCACCAAGATAAAGATTATTGTATAAACTGATGCCTGCTCATTCAAACAGGCCAAATCTCAGACCTTAATTTTATTTTTAAATTGTTCCACATTAAAAGAATAAGAGACTAATGAGAAAGACTTTTAAGGAGAGTTAATGTGTCTGATAAATAAAATTTCTGATTGATATTAATTATAATAAACTTTCTCAATTTGCATTTTTTTCTGAGACTGTTTCCCCAATTATATTACATGTGTATAACATCAGTTTTGGCAAATCCACTACAAAAACTTTCTTGTCTGAAACCCTTGTACCTGAAATTTCAGATAGAGAATACTTTTTGTTCCAAAATTCAACACTTTCTATTCCGTTTACTTTGGTTCACTTTAGCCCTTATCAATCCCCCTTTCTGTAACAAATCAAAGCTAATCTCTCCCTCAAACGCAGAGCTGTTGGAATAATATAGGCAGGATTAGAGACGAAGATGTATACAGTCATAGAATCACAGAAAGTTTTGGATTGAAGGGATCCTTAAAAATCATCTAGTCCAATACTCCCTGCTGTGAGCAGGAACACCTTCCACTAGTCCAGGTTGCTCCAAGCCCCATCCAACTGGCCTTGGACACTTCCAGGGATGGGGCAGCCATTTCCTGTGTGTCACCATCATCATCATTATAAAATTCATTCCTTATGTCCAACCCATATCTCCCCTATTTCAGTTTAAAACCATTACTCCTTGTCCTGTCACTATAAGCCCTGCTAAAATGTCTATTTCCATCTCTCTTATAAGCCCTTTTAGACACTGGAAGGGGCTCTAAAGTTACCTCAAAGCCTTCTCTTCTCCAGGCTGAACAATCCCAACTCTCCCAGCCTTTCCTCAAGCAGAGTTACTCCATCCCTCTGATCATCTTGGTGCCTCCTCTGGACTTACTCCAGCAGCTCCATGTCCTTGCTGTGCTAGGCCCCCAGACCTGGAGGCAGCTCTGCAGGTGAGGTCTCACCTGAGGAGGTAGAGAGGTAGAATTCCCCCCTCCCTTGATCTTTTGCCCTCACTGCTGGGGATGAGCCCAGGTTGGTTTTCTGGGCTGCAAGTGAGTGCTAATGGCTCATGCCCAAGTTTTCATTTGCCAGTGTCCCCAGTCCTCCTTGCCAAGGCTGTTTTCCATTCTTCCCCCAGCTTGTACTGGCTTTGGGGATTGCCCTGACCCAGGGGCAGGACCTTGCACTCAGAGTTTAAAGGTACAGGAAGATGAAGTCCTATTGGTCACTTCAATGGAAACAACGCACAAACCATTTGTGATTTTGGGGTCATGGGACTCAAACACTCAGATCTACGCAGAAGCATAACTCCATGTTTCCAGTTGTGGTATGTCCTTAGAAAAGCCTGACATCCATGAACTGCCTAAGTTCAGGTGTGCAGCCTGTTTCAGTGTGAGAATTTGAGAATTAATCTCCCAAATCCCAACTCCCTGATGGAGCCACTGGGTTTCCCTGTCTTCATAATGAAAGACTGTCTTGATGTGAGTCCCAAAATGTTCCTTTTTATGCATTATGACTGTCAAATTAAATTTTTATATCAATTATGTGAGATGAATCACAGTCTCCTGGGTACAGTGACCATTTGTGCTATGATCAGCTCAATGCCTACTCACTTTTTGACAGAGTATCTGTTTTGAAAGCAACACATTTCAAATGCAGAATCACAGAACCAAAGGGGAGAGGGGAAGATGGCAATCTGCCAATTGGATTTAAAGAAAAAAAAAATGAAAACCAACCCTTATCTGTTATGTACTGAAGTCATTATCTGTTTTACAGCTATAAAAAGTACATTAAAATGCTTCAGCGTGCTTATAGCAGGGTCAAGATTTGTTGGTGTCTGAGAGGCCAGCACAGAGCAGTCTAAGAGGTGTTTAGGTCAGGGTGAAATACGACACCCATGTTCCCATTCAGGAGCTGGTACCAGCTCTGGATGATTTGCCAAATGTGGATCTATTTGCAAGGTTTCGGTTTGACAGATAAATGGCTCATCCAAGATTTTTGAGTGCTAGGGCATCTAAGAGATTGCGCCATTTATGGTGCTTTCTGCAACCTAGAGGCATGTGCCATCTTTGCTGGCATTTTAACAAACTGAGTTTGCCTTGGGTTTCATCCAAGGCACACATCCATGGTACACATCTTCAAAGCAGAAACCAAGAAGAGAAAAGAAAAGAGAAAATGCAGAATACCACAAATTTCCCAGAAGTTATGAACAATGAAACTCTCCCAGAGTAAAAGGCAGAATAAAAAGATAATGAGATCATGCAAAAACCAACAAATTAATTAAAATTTTATATGTTCAGTATAGTTTAAGTTTTAAACTTTTAGTCTTGGTGCATATAAGTTCACAAAATCTACTCCCCCACAGACTGGTCAGATTCCCAGTCATTTAAGCCACCTGCCTCCTAAATCTAACACCATGATGCAAGGTGGGAAGCTTTGAAAAACATGAAGAACCATTTAGATTAGAAAGTACAATTCAACACTTAGTGGAAACCTACAACAAAGTATTTGAATATGCATATAGAGTATATGTTGCTATAGTGCAACGTGTGCATGAAATGAAGATTTCTTTATATTCCTAAAAGGAACTGGCTTGGTAATAAGAAAAAGATGACATTTGTAATGACACACGGTCATTTGCCATCATGTTGGGGCATCGATCTCTTGCTGAAAGAGCAAATTATCAACTTCAAAGGACAGCTTTGTTTTGATATTTTTTTAATTAAAAATTTCAAAGTAGTAATGAGGATTAGGCTTACTTCCTAAACTTTCTGTCAAGAACAACCCAGTGAGGGCTTTTTTTAATCTCTGCTTTCATTTGGAGTTACTGGTAGATGACCGGTAAATAAACTCAAGCATCAGCTCCCAGGAAAAATTACATCGAGTCCAGTGTATTAAATACCTCAGTTACACAAACAGAGTTAGGAAAAAAAGGGAGAAAAAAACTTCTCAGTCATGATCTTGGGTTTTATTTTAGGGGCTTATGACCCCTGTTCAGTGCCATACGAACCACCAAAGCCCTCTGAGTCCTATCATCCAATCAGAATTTTTATCTGTCTCATTGTCCCTCCACCCAGACCATCACGGTCCAGCTTGGATGTGAGAACAGCGACAGTGCAAGGCCCTTTTCCCAGCCCAGGCACAGGACACCCACTGCTCTCTGCCCCTCCTCAGCCCAGTTATTTCTTCCCAGAAGGCCCTCAGGTGGGTCAGGTTTGATTTACCCTCTATAAATCCACACTGACAGCTCCAAGTGACCCTTTTCCATATGCCCAGAGATATGTTCCACAGCTTTCCCGTGGACTGAGACAAGGCTGATCAGCACAGTTTCACACATCATCCTTACTGCTCTTTTGGAAGACAGAGGCAATATGTGCTTCTCTTTGGTTGCTGGGGACATCCTTGGATCTCCATGACTTCCCAGAGGCTCCTCATATCTCTCCCTGCACAGACACTGGTCTACTCCCAGCGCCCTTGGATGCAGCCCATCACATCCCACTGGCCCAGGGTGAGGTTGTCTCAGCCACCCTACCTCAATGCTCACCCAGTGCTGGTTATTTCTCTCCTTGACCCACCTCTCCAAGCGCAGAGGCTTGGTTGGGGAGAACTGAGGCAAAGGCAGGGTCTGACACTGTCTTTGTGGATGGCCAGGTGCATCAAATCCATGTCTCTCCAGTTTGGAGACAGGTTGCCCAGGGAGGTTGTTGATACCCCAACCCTGCCACTGTTCTAACCCAAGCTGGGTAAGGCCTTGAGCAACCTGGTCTAGTGGGAGGTGCCCCTGCCCATGGCAGGTGTAACTGGGACTAGATGATCTTTAAGGTCCCTTCTAACCCCTTAAAATTCTATGATTCTATTAATCTGGGATTTAATACCTCTGCCTTCTGTGCATGTTGTCATATTAAATCAATTAACATCTTAATCACAGCATCAATAACCAAGCTACAGAACAAATGAGACTGCAGCATGTTTATTTCTCCCACAGAAACAGAAGTTAATAATAATTAAATATTTTTTAATTAAGGAAACTGATTTGGGGATGGAGGTGTGTTAGTCTCATTATTGGAAATAGAGTAACAGTACAAAGATACCCACTAAAACCACTAAATGGAGACTATATAGATCTGAATAAATTCTGAACAATTCTTATCTTCAGTTTACTGTATCTTGCGTCATTTGGGATGTTATTCCTTAACTAGTGCCCTTGTATATTTGTCACATGCTCACTGAGCTGCAAGTGTGGAGCAAAGCTGCCTGAGCCTGACAGGAACTATGGAATTGGTGAGCACCAAAGGCACTGCTTCATGTACGCCTGAAATAATTCTATTAACCTCTCATTTCAGAACAGCTGATACTTGGCCTGGCTGAGTGAGCCAAGACTATTTCTGAACTGAGTTCAGTGATATTCTTATAAAGCAACAGCTGGGTTGCTGTAAGACAAGCTGAGCAATCAGCCAGTTCTGACCAAAATTTAAAGCCATGCTCATCAGTACATCTGGAGCAAGAATCTCTGATATGCTGGAGTTGGAAACTTTCAAAGTTTAGAGAATATTGGCCTTTCTATTCAGGTCGTGATTGAATAATGAGCAGGGGAGTCTTGAAAAGAAGATTCCATTGTTACTAATACCACCACCACAACTAACTACTACTACTACTACAACTAAAACTACTACTGCTAGTATTCATTACTTGTTACTTAGATTTCCTGGATCAAGAGCAAGCTTTAGGTTTCCGCTCAAGTGAGGTGATATAATATCACCTTTTTCTAGTCACTGGCATTTTGGGACAGTTCATCTACTTTGTATGTTACTTTTTTTTTCATTGATTCAATTTTAATTTTTTTTTTTTTTTTACTTTGAAATAGTCCTGAAGTTGCCTTTCCACTCTCATTTCTTTTCCTCCACTGTAACACTTAAACCCTACTTATTTGCAATGTCCCCGTTATAAATTTAAAACAACACTTTTTCATGGAGAATAAGCCTTCATATCTGTAGAAGCTTAATTACTTCATTTTATGTCACTTGACTGACTTTTTTGAATATATTTTTTTTATGCTGTAAACAAATTCAAACTTGGGGCTAGCAGTACTCTTAATGTCATCCTGGCATGACAAATTCAAAGTTATTGAATTTGTTGCAACTGACAGCATGATACCACATTTGCCATGATGTGTCAGCACTACCTTATCTGCCTAATAGAGCTTCTGATCTTCAGATTACAGCAGTAGCTTCTTGCTATTTATACAACTGCCTTCCATGCACAGCCTACCATGTACAATCCAATAAACATTTATAAATACTAATTCCACTTTTCCTTTGTTAAGGGCACAAAACTGCTTGCTCAAAACACAGAAAGGCACAAATAACTTGTCTCAAGATGATTGCTTGATGCTGATTTCTATAGTCATTTTGAAACATCAGAGGAACATTTTGCGGCCCGCACTTGCCATTTGTTCTGTAAACTGGTGTGTTCTTGTCCCTCCCTGACCTCCTCTCTCCCCCTAGATCTTTATCTGTTATCTTCATTAGGATCTCTTTGGTTTCTAACAGCACTGGCAAGAAAAGATACACTGCTGCTGCTCTATGAGGTCTTTAAGGAGTATCAAGTACATTGTCAAGGCAGAAAGACAAACTGGGAAGTCTTCCATGTGTTTTCACTTGGGAAACCGAGGACAACGAGGGACTCCAGGGGCACACCAGCCAGTCACTGAAAACCACCAGACTGGGACAAACAGCAGATGTAAACGTCTTCTCCCCTTCTACTCCTCGAAGGTATGTGCAGGGAAAGGAATCTGTGTGAGATGAAGTGTTCCAGAACTATAAACAGCACTGGATGTCTGGCCTTTGGTTCCTCCTGCAGTGAAGATGGAGCAAGTCCAAAACTACAACCAGCTGAGGTTGACCAGTTTCCAAGGGGTGTGCAGTTTCCATCTCTAATCCTTGGCAGTATCTACTGGGTTGGCACAGGTGCACAAATTTCAGGGAGAGAACAAAGTTCTCCCTGGCCGAATGAAAAATGCTCATGATTTTAGGTAGTCATCCCCACCATAATGGGATGCTCCCAAATGATAAGAAGGAAAAAGTTCACACTTTTCCTCTCTGTATTGATCACCGATGACTTACAAATTTAGCTTTTGTCCTCAATATGTAAGGACACAATTCTGCTACACGTGTTCTCTGTGAAATTATTGCTCAGAAAGAATCCCAGACTGAAATATTTAGTGCCTTTAATGACTAATTCTTGATAATATGGGTAGGACTAGATCATCTTAAAGGCCTTTTCCAACCTGAACGATTCTATGACTCTGTCCTGTGAATTTTCCAAAGAATTAACTGTGTATAGAAACATATCTCTAAGTGTGATGCAGAAAGTCTGAGCACAGAATAGTCTTTGCTCAAATCAGTCCATCAAGTTCCTTGCCAATATTCCTGGTAACCTGCTAACAATAAAACATATATTAAGTAATAGACTAAGAAATATAATAAGTTATAGACTAAGAAATAGCCCCACAACAAGCACTCAGTAATAGGTACCATGGCAAACTAATGCACCATACACCTAAATACTGAAAGACTCAGCCTTGTTATGGCTGAGGATGGATAATCCTCACAAGTATTCTGAAAAGCAGTATAAATATTTCTCATTATCTCTAGGTTTGACATCACTTTTTAACAGTGCAACAGCCTTACTAAGCTGAATCTCCCTTGGTTTTTTTCTGAGACACCCACCATTACAAAAACAGCAGGAGGGAACTGTGTTTCCTGTAAGTCTAAACCCTGTGTACAGAGTTAACAGGAAACAAGAGACAGCAAAGAGATTTAGTATAAAGGGAGATGGTTCTTTCCTTTTCATGTGGACCACAGTGTTGTCAGCCAAACATCAGATCATCCTGATTTCCCTGCTCCAGAGTATATTAAGACATTTACCAAGAAAAATCTCTTCTTTTATTTTAGGCACCTATCAGCTGCTTCAGTTTGCATTAATGTATTTCCTGTGTGCTTTATAAAAGCTTCTTATCAAATTATCTTTCTTCTTGGGGAAAAAAAAAAGAAAAAGAGAAGACTAGCCCGTGAGCAGACACCATGTTGGAGAACTCCAGGGTGTTTGTCATCTTTTCATGTCACTGAGTATCCTTCGGTTCTCCTGCAAGAGAAGGACAGAGTCTGAGCTCTCTGCATTGCTCCATCTTTTGAGGTTTTTACGCTATGGCCACAATTGCTCTACACATTCAATAACGCAATTTTTTTTCCTTTGTTTCAAGCTTTCTTAATAAGAAAAATTCTCTGACATCTCAAATAATGTGGTTTGTGCTTGAATCTTTATTTAAGACAGGATGACTTTAATATATAGATTTTCTTTCTTTCACTTTTATTTATGATAGGGCTATGAGAGTTAATACTTGTTCAAGCTTTAAGTACTATTTTTATGTAGTGAAAACAGAGGTATAAATAAAAATAAAACCAGCTGTCATTTCTCACCTTAAAACCACAAAAAAAAAGGGTAGTCATCAAATACCAGGCTTCTGTACCTATAAAATACCTGTATTCCCAGACATTCTGGAATTCCTGAAGCATTAAGCACAGGAATAAAGACAATGCATCTATACATGTAACAGTAACAGTATTGTTACTGTTTTCAGTATTGTTCCATGCAGTTTTCCTAATATAACCCACTGCCTTCTTTGCTTCTTTGACCACCACTGCACATTGAGCAGATGTTCTCATTGAGCTTTCTCCAGTGAGGCTCAGGTCTTCCTCCAGAGTCATTATAGCTAATTTATAACCCATCAAGGTATATGAAAAATTCAGATGGTTCCTCCCAGTGTTAAGAGGTCTTCCAGAAGCAATGCCTTTGGAATTCATCTGAGAACAGAACTGACATTATCTGATATTTCAGTGCCACATTGCCAGCAGCTGTTTAATATTTTCATATATGCCATTTGCCCTCACTAGAACATTAGGCTTACACTTTTCTGGTCTAATTACATAGGCTTATGTTTTGATCTTTTAATATTTCAAGGTAGTCATTCTCCCATAGGATCTGTTCTATTACTAAACTGATGTCACTTCAGTACCTTCCTACAGAGAGAAACTAAAACTGAGACATTTAAAGTGCTGTAAAAAATTCTGAAGTACTTTCAAAGAAAGAAACCAAAGTACTTAGTTTCTGGCAAATCACAGATACACTGAAGTCTAGCTATCAAGAAAAATATTGGAAACTATAGCACGAGCCACATGAGGTCATGTAGGGTTCTTCTAAATTAATGAAGGCAAAAGGGGTATTTGTGAAGTAAACAGTCATCTCCATGAGAATAATTGTCTCAGTTTAACAAGACAGAAGGGTTTGCTAAGGATGGCGGGATATGAGGAAAACGAAACTCCTCCCTCTAAGCAATTGTAACTCTGAAATTAAGAGGCTCCAGTGGAAAAGGTGTGGAAAAGAAAAATAACAGCTCTCTACAAAAGAATCTATGTGTATAGGTAACACAGCAAAAGAAAACAACAGTCCCGCTCCCAGACTCCCACCGAAACCGCTTCCGTCCTTTTCGCCTTCCGGCGCAGTTTCTGACCGCGGCCAGCAGGGGGCGCTGCTGGGCCCTGGCCCCGCGCCGGTGGGGCCCGGCGGGGGCGGCGGTCGGGCGGGCCCCACGGAGGGGGGAAGGGGAAGGGACAAGGGGGAGGGCGATTCCTCCTAGGCACTCACTCTCTTAAAGCTCTGGCTGGAACTCCCCTTCCTAGTCAACGGGTGTAAACTGCCACTGGCACGGAGAAGGAGGAGTTGGGGGGAAGAACAGCCCTTCCCCTCAAAAGTTCCTCTGCAGATTGGTACCGGCTTTGCCGATGAAATCCGAGGCAGGTCCGGGCCGTGGGCAGAACAGGGCGTGAGGGAACAGAGGCGAGCCGGGGCCAAAAGCAGCTAGGTGAGTTGGCCAAAAGCAGGATGACCCGCAGAGCTCTTGCTCTTCACACACACCCTCCCTGAGTCCGGCACAAAAGTGAAGTCCCCTCCCCAGAGGAAGGAAAAAAAATAAGAAATAAAAAATAAAAACAAAAGCTCACCTCCCCCTACAGTTTACTGAAGCCATCAGCTTGGAATGTGGGCCTTTTGTGTGTGTGCTCGCTCTAGCCATCTCCTCCCGCCGGCAGCCTCTCCAGCAGCCCCTCTGCTCTCATCTTTCTTTCACAGTGGTAAAGGGGAAAAAAAAATTCCAAGCAGCGTTTTGTTTTTTTTTTCTTTAAAACAAGAAAACCTATGGCAATGATGAAAGAAGGATTCCCAGGAATGGTTTTGGGAGAGCTGATGAGCTTGCGTAACAAAAAATCCAGAGTCTGGGAGATGGGAGATGACAGGCAGGCTCCTAGCAGAGCTCAGCAGGTTGGAAGAGGATTTCTGGGCTGAATTTGTCATATTTTGTGTAATGGGGAAAGAGGTCAAGGTTGGTGCTCAGTGAAAGCTGAAGAAGTGCATAGTGTCCAGTTAAAAAATATGGCCTCAATTCACTGGGTTTCCACTCCCCATAACCACTCAACGTTAGTCTAGTGGCTGATGCTTTCAGGTTTAAAACAACTCATTTTCCTTCTGTGACTGTGAGAGAAAAACCACTGGAGCTCTGTCCTTCTTGTCGTATCCATTCCATGGATAATAATTAAACATAAATGATTAAACATCCGCCAGAAAAACACCAGCATTCAGATGTTTCACCCAAATACTGGGTGAGTCAGGCAAGTTTTCTATCTTTTAGTGACAACCACTAAAACTGGAAAATGGAGTCAGATTCACACCTGGCTCTGTGCTGTGTGCATGGGTGCAACTGGTTTTATCAATGCACTGTGATTGTTCTGACACTGTAATGCTCCTCTTTTCCATGAAATACTTTAGCAGTTGGTGAGAACAGACATGTGACTTGTGTCTGCTGTGGTGAGAACACTTGTCTGAGAGGTGTGAAAGCTTAATTATTTATTCAAAGCAGTAGGGCTTCATGGGAGACCTGAGAAGATTTTTCTCCCTCCTCTCCCCTTTCTCTCCAAAGCACATTACAGATATTCATCAGGGAAATACAGATTCACATCCTTCAGAGAATAAGAGAACTCCATCTGAACAGTTCCTGTAACCCAGCAGCACTCAGATTATAAATGACACCTCCACCTGATGACTTTAACCCACATTTCCTTCTTATTTTTGTAAGAAATATTTGCACTCCATAAGGTTGTTTTGAGAATACGGAGCTTTTTTCTCCAAGAAAAAAATGTGACAGATTATGTCTTCATTTACCATGACTTGTTTTTTGCTCTCATACCCATATAAGAAGTCAAGTTTAACCCTACCACTACTCATTCTCCTTCTACCCTCTCCTGTTAAACTAGCAGAACTGTCTGCAGTTTTATTAATCACAATTAAAATCTGCTAAAATATATAGAATTTACAATCAAAAATAATTTTTAAGGATAGAAAAAAAGACACTTTGTAAACTCCATGTTATCTACATGAAGCAGATGAACAACAGGGAGCAAGCAGTGGTTGTTCTGAATTCAACTGTGAAAGTATGGGGGGGGGAAGTGGACCCAGAGTTTTTGCAATCCAAGTAACTGCAAAGAATAATTTTAGGATCTGCAGAAAAAGTCATGGAGGATGCCTGTGAAAAGCCTTAACCTATGCAAACATTAAACACCATTTTTAATGGCAATATGCAATACATACTCCTTCTATTCAATTTGTACACAAAATGTTAGTAAAGTGGCAGCATGTGCAGAGGGAGAAGGGAAAAGGGGGGTAACTTCAGCACTGTATCAATTATTTGGTAACCTCTAAAGGGAACAAAAGAGAGAAGAGGAAATGGTAGAAAAATCTCTCTGACTGATAGTGAAGTGCATCATGTTTGTTGCTCATTAGTTTTTCTCATCATGCCCTCCAGGCTGAACCTAAGACAGCACCCAAACTTGGAAAAGCCTCAAACATTATTGTCTAAAATTTGCTATCTGACATAAAGCGGGAGCTTAACTGCAGCTTTGAATTTCTAGGAGTATTTCAGGCACTTGTTGTTAGAGGGAGATGATGTCCACCCACACAGATACCCATGCCAGTGATGGACATGTAGCACTGTCTCAGAACACTCTTCTTCAGATGTTGGAAGAAGTTTAATTACAGAGTTCCCTCCTAACCATTATTACCTCCATAACTGCACAGAGAGCTTTTTGCTGGTTAACATGATCAGCTCAACTAACAATGAGTCCTCAGAAGGTGCAGCTGAATGAGCTTCCCACCACACTGCAGGGTGGCTGCATCTTCACATCCATCCACGAGCTCACAAAAGCAGCACTTAATTTCGCTTACTTCAAACTCTTGCTTCCCCTCGAATTTTTCACAATGCATCAGTTCCCTCAGAGTTCACTTTGCCGATGCCCCTCCAAAGAAGGCCATGGGACTGAAGTGGAACAGACAATTCTACTTAAGATTAAGCATTTCTCACCATTCACCAGGTAAAGTCACCTTCAAACAGCTTATCTCTTAAGAAAATAGCACACCTGTTAGGAAGTGTATGTTGGCTTTCAGCTGTAGCACCCAGCCCTCTTTTGATCTTTCCTTTTTTAAATCAAGTCGTTCTTAATTTCTTACCTATAGACCACAAATTTCTCATAATACATAGTCCAGACCAGATAATTTCAGTAGGACAGGCATTTTCTGATATATAGAGGTATTAGATATTGTGTTTTCTTAGCTAAGGTGTCAATTTGGTAGATTTTTTAAAGTGCATTTAAGGCCATGCTTTGGAACTTTTATTCAGACTGAGTTTCTCATTCTGTGAAAGCACTAAGTTCATTTTCTTGTGAAATAATTTTTTCAGAATGTGAACCTGTGTACCCAGCAAAAAGGGTAGATTTCATTAAAAAAAAAAAAAGGAATACCCATCTAATCTTAGCAACGCTATACCAATTGCTGGTTTTGCCTTGAAAGAGTGGAAAACAAATTTACAACATTTTATTTCCTTGGATACTTAAAAATGACAACAGCAGTTTGCCCAATACCTTAAAAAAAACCCATCATATGAAGAGGGGACATTTTATTCAAGATTAGATGGTAAAGGCAAGTTCCAAATCAATACTGTAGGTCCACAAATAAAACACAGGTTAAAAGTAGGCAGCTAAATTCAAGACCAGATGCTCTAGGCGCCAGATTCTACCTTCTCATATCACCCTTCTCAAGCCAACACCCTCATTATGACTTTCTACTGCCTAATTTAAGTAGCCTGAGGGATCCCCTTTTGGATCACTTCGTAGAACTTACCATTAAATCTATAAAGGGTGCATTTTACTCGTTGTGTATTCTCAGGTTTCTGCCTGGCAGAAGAAACAGCTGCCTCTCTCTTTACTGTGAATCAGCATCAAATTGTGCACACATAGGTGCACTTTCCTGTATATTCAGTGTTATAACTTTCTAAGCACACTGTACAAGAAGTTAAGTGGTTTCAGAAATACAAACTTGTTTTTAATGAAGAAATAATTAGATAAATCTGCAGAACACTCAAACATTTTAGATTACCAGGTTTTTTCACTGCTTGGGATCTGATCTGCCCATAAAATTCAATAATCCTGCTGCACACAGTACCTCATAAACACCTCTTTTTTAAACAGCATAATTTTCTGGTTCTCTTAAAATGGAAATTAATAAAGGACTTCATTAGTAACCTAGGATTTTTTTCTTTTTTTCATTTTTTCCTTTGTAGTTCTTAATATTGGAAAGCTGCCACCAAGATCAGCAAGTATTCTGCCTAAGGGAGGCAGGAGAACTTTATTTTATTTTATTTTATTTTTATATTAAAGGAATGTGTAGCATATAAAATTCAATATCCAGAAACCTCTTTCTTTCAAACTGAGTTTCTATCCAGTGAATTGCACAGATGCCTTAATCTACATGGCTCAAAGTTTGCTGACATGAAAAAATAAGTAATATTTAAAGTATTCACAAAATACTTAGAATAGTAAGAGTTTACTGTGACTATGAAATTTTTTCACTGCTGGAAAGAATTCACAAATTGCTTCAGTGATGTTTTCTTGTTGTAAAGGCACCCACAGAAAATGTTGAAAGGACTGAAAAACCAACTGTTTAATCTCTGTTGGTATTATCCAATAATATCAAGCACAAAGAATTGGACAAAAATATACATATGATAGAATATTAGATTCCTGAAAAATAGTATATGACACAGCAAAGAGCTAAAAAAGTTTCTTTTAAAGACTATGACATGTTTCACAGAACATTGGTGAGGACAGAAATACTGTCAGATTTAAAAAAACACACGCACGTAGCAATTATTTTTAAAAGTACAAATGAAACAAAAATAAAAAATGCCTTTTAAGGTATTTGAGGAAGGTATTTAGGTAGGAAAACATCACTTTGATTATTCACTGCACTTCCTGACATAAGGCAGTAAAAGACCAACTTTTTTTGTTTGTTTGTTTTGGTAGGGTTTTTTTAAAATCTAAGCAGTTATTACAGCTTATTCTGACTGGTCAGCTAAGCCAGTTATTTGGCTGCTGCTTTTGGTGAATGGTTAGTGGTGAAGCTTGAAAGGAGCAAAGGCTCTGAAGATAGGAAACCCTTTCCAAATACCTCTTTATAGATCAGAGGAAGGGTCTGTGTCTGGAGTTGTGAAGGGATATATTCTGAACTTCTATTTTAGTTTGAATCCTCCACAAATGACAGAACCCCCTCTATTCATTCTGTCTTTTGGCCAGCAAGTCTTCATCGCATTTTTTTTATTATTTTACCATTTTTCATGTGTTTACTGCTGCTTCCCTTCTTCTAGATTTTCTACAGAGCAGTAATGGATCCTTTAAATCAGATAAATCCTCATCTTGCTAAGAATATATTTGCATTTGTTGCAAAAGTATGAGGAAAGCTGGGCTAAACCGAAAGGCTTTTACTGTGCAGGGCTCAACTTTAGGTAATGTAGCACAGCTCTCTACTATAAAACTTCAGCATTCCAAAAACATTTGGTTCCCCTCATATGAATGGTTTCATAGATTATAACTCAGAATTTATGCAGGTCAAGTTAATTTCAACCCCAGTGAATAGGATTTTTTCTCCCATCCAAATTGTTTTTCTTAAATAACCATCCTCATTTAAAAAAGGAAAAATTCTTTGAATCTGGTCTCTTTAAGATTCTGTTTCTAACTACATTCAGAAGACATATTTCCATATGAAAAGGTAATCGTTTTCTTATTATATTGATTTTCTACTTACAGTAACTGCAAAGATTTTCAGTCTTCCTAAAAAGAAGGATCAAAGTCAACATATTTTTTATAACCTGATTAATATTTTCCACACTGAATCATTCAAGAAATGAAAAATAACACTCTATAACATTTAAAATCATAGTGAGAATACACTCCAATGTACAAGTGCTGCACTTCAAAATATTTAAAATTATTGAGTTCTTGGCAGCCGTAGCTTACATGTGTATATGTTTAATGTATTTACACTGACAGAGATTCCACTTCAAAATACTCTACCAGATAGGAATCAAAAGATGGTATCATAAATTATTTGCTGCATCTTGGCAAAAGTTAGACAAGCTTTTGTTCCCTGTGGCAATTTTTCCAAAGAATAAGTAAACAGGAAATGAGAATAACTACATCCAGATTTCTGTCTTGCATTGGTAGGTACAGCTGTGCTGATGAAGCTCTGCAAAGAGGACTGGCAAAATTATCTGTGTGGGCATATACATCCTGAAATAATAAGTATTAATTCTACCACTTTTAGAAAATACTATGAAAGCCACACATACAGGTAAAAAAAATACTGCCATCAAAAAAGGAGCATTCTATTACAACAGAACAGAAGGACAGAAACCTTCCTGCAGAAGACGATTTAATAGACTCAAAAGACAAAGTGACTCCTTTCTTTTTAGAGAACCATGCAATCCATAACTTTCCAACAGCAGCACAAATAAGTTCCACAAGCTGCTGTGCATGACAGCAGACATGGAATTACCAGAAAGGCTCAACAAGTCACTGCTACAGCACTACCCCCAAAATGCCCCAATCAGTTCTTTAAAACAGATATGTGGCTCTCACATTCTTCTCTTTCACCAGCTCATGACAATCCATCAGACTGTTTGGAGAAAATATTCCTTTGTATCTAGGACACAAAAACATTAGTAGACGTCAAGACAATTGTCAAAAGAAGAGCCCTTTAAATGATGCAAATGGCAAAACCTCTCAAATTCGTTTATCTCTCATAAAATACTTTTGAAATAATAACACCTCTTATTTTAGCCATTTAAGCAGTGCTTAAATAAGGAAGTGATATCAGTGCTTTGCATGGTTATTAAAAGATACCCTAGCTATAATTGAAGCCAGAGAACTACAATCAAGATGATACTTATTAAAATAAACAAATGAGATTTGATAGAATATTAATTTAAGCCTAAATACCAACAATGTCATGCTGTCAGCAAATGAAACATATTAACTGAAAACTGTTGCATTTGATTTAAGGCCCTATCATGCAAAATGAGAAAAGAGGTCACCCTGGACCTTCAGGGAATCTGTTCTTACAGAAATTTTAATTTCGTTCACAACCCCTGTGAAGGGAAGATAATGAACTACCTTGCTCGGAGATGTGAGAGGTGTACCAGTCACACAGCGACAGCATTACAGTTCATATTAGCTCATCTACCTATGGAAAATATTAAGCTAAAAGTGCAGTGATGATTGGGACTAAATAGTATGTTCCTTTACTCATACTGGAAATCCTATTTCAGTGGAAATGCTCATCTGAGCAAGTATTAATAATTTTCCTTTTCCCTGAATAAGTGCTATACCATACCATTCTCCTGTTTCAGTCAGATGCAGAAGGAATGGGTTTTGTGTATTTTAAGTGTAATAAAATAGCTCCTTACAGAGCATGAAAGCTGTAAAATAAGGTAGGGTGAGCCATACACTCTTTAAAAGACTCTCTGGATCAGTTGCTGACAGCAACTTGTAAGTGGAGAGCCTTTTGGATGCAGTTTGGATACCAAAAATATTCACCCATCCAAACCTTGTACTGCATCTGAAAACCCAGGCCATGACGTGCAAACAAAAAGTGTGTGACACAGTTTCAGTCACACACATTTCTAGGCCAGTTGGCCTCAGAGCGTGACCAAGAAGCCTGAAGGCTCTGCCTCTGGACATCAGCTGGTCTTTTACCCTGGTGTCCACCATCTGCTTGACAGCCAAGTTGCTCTGGCTACTGGCTCCTGTATGGACTCTGTGATCCAAACTCCTCCAAAGCTAAAATTCTTGGAGCCACTACTATTTTAATTCAACTTCCCGCTATGTTCCCACATAATTCAGAACAGGTCCCAGCACAAGTCAGGGCTAACCATCAGTTACCCAAGGTCACTGGAATGGTCTCTACCTCCAAAACATATACTTTGAAATGTGCCATTGTGAAGCTGGGCTGCCTCTTTTTTATATTGGTACAATTAGCTGATTGGAAGTTGCACGGAGGTTGCACAGAGGACATTTTGAAGACTAGCCAAAATCTTTTCTTCAGCCCTTCGATGCTGCTTGGGAGGACTAATAGGCAAGCAAAGAAACCTATTGCTAGTGGCTTAGATGGCCTGGTGGTAATAAAAAGTGTCTTCTCCTGTATGAATAGTTTGAGAGATGACAGCACAGTCAGGAATTGTGCCTCAGTTTAGCAATGTTTTGTTGGTAACGGTTCAACACTCAATAAAATCTGCCTTAGGTTTCCATGTGAGAAGGCCACTTCTCAGGCTCACTTTTTCTGGTTTTGAGAACTCCACAATGGCCTGAAATCATCTCTTTCATGAAAATACCAAAGATCAGTCATGTTCCTACTTACCGAAAAGTGTTATCTAGTTTGTGTGGAAGAGTACCTGACGTGAGAGATTCATCACACAGAGAGAAATCACTGACTTTCCAACAGCCACAGTGGACATTCATTGACTATTTCTGAGGATCAATTGACACTGGAGTCATATGTATTATTTTAACAAATGAGAGCAGTAAAAGCAAATCAAGTCATATATAGGAAATGATGATTTTTCCTTTCGGCTTAATGGCCATCTGAAAAAAATCAGCATTTAAGATGACTAAGTTGGTAGTTTGGCTTTAAAAGTATCTTATCCACTGCTGAACTTGCAGTTCAAAGATTACCTTCAGTATTTTCCTTATAATTTCCTAAGGCATATTTCAAGGGTTGGGTTGGGGTGTTTTTCTATCTAATGGAGTAAAACTGCTTATTTCTGGGGTGTGCAGTGCAGGAACACTTGTGGCACCAGTGAGATCTGCAGAAGGCATAGTGTAAGTGCAAAGTATTTTGATAACTTGCACGCTGGCGGCAGAAAGTTTCCTGCTTCTGCTTATTAATGACACTACGAAGTCTTATTTCTTGTCTTCCTACTTTTCTTCCTGTCAGAGACTAAAATGGTTAATGATTTATGCATTCTAGGAGACTTTTGCAGGCTTTTGACTTGCATTATACCTCTGATGAGCAATCGAGTCCCTCCCTCCCTACCTCCAGTGCTGAAGGTGTGAAGCCCTGAAAAGGCAAGAGGCCGAGTTCCAGGCTTGGACTGTTGATACCTCTGATAAGCCATCGGGCCCCTCCCTCCCTTCAGTGCTGCAGGTGTGAAGCCCTGAAAAGGCAAGAAGAAAACAACTCCCCGCCTCAGGGAAGGTGTAAAAGCATGCTGAGGGTATATAAACTGACTAGTGACTTTGGGATTTAGGGGTTTTTCCTTCTCCCCCACTACCTGCACATCAAGGCATGGCCCGTGACACTGACCATGAAAATAATAACTCATAACTTCTTGGAGTGTGGGGGCTTCCCTCCTTCACCCCCGCCAGATCAAGGCCACCACTTCAACTGACAGACATGGAAGCTGCAACTACTAAGTTTCATTGCTGGACCCCGTGGGCGGTGACTATATACATCTGTCCACTCTCAGCTTTTCTTTCCCTTACTCTCTCTTACTCTTATCCTGCCTTTCTCTCCCCTATGCATTTTCTTCGCCCCCCCCAAAGGTTGTCTCTATGTCACATTGTTATATGACAGCACCCAAAATTCTAGCATACCTATTGATGCAAAATTGTCCCCTATGCATTTTCTCCCCCCACCAAAGGTTATCTCTATGCCACATTGTTATATGACAACACCCAAACTGCTAGCATGCCTGTTGATACAGAATTGTTAAAATAAACCTTGCCAGTATATGTTTTCAGACACCAATTATTCATTGTCGTTTCATTCTAATCCACCCCAAGGGAATTATTGATAAAAACCTGGGTTACTCCCCTCCCTTTTTCTGGGGCGGGTCATAATACTTCCCTCTTTGCTTCTTTATCCCACTCTACTTCTGTCCCACCAGCTCATTTTCAGAGTCTATATGGAAAACAGAAACATAATTAAGAACAAAACTTACAGAGCTTACAGAAGATGAGAAAAGAAAAAACAACCCACTTTTGTTCTGGTATGTGGAAGAGGCACAACTACTTGTGAGATACAGTATTAACAGCAAAAGGATTCTCAGAGAACCTTGGACATGGCCCAGTAAGTCAAATCAAATTTCAAGGCAAGGATAACGTAGTTCAGAAGAAAAAAATCAATTAATATTCTGGAGAGAAATGTGTAAAGATTGTGTGATGAAGTGCTAAGTCAAAAGTGCATTTATATGAAAATTATTCTCCTGATACAATCAGTCAAAATGAAGACCATCCAAATTTTGCAGAGCCGATACATCCACCTCCAGAGAAAGTGGTGCTTTTTTTTTTTTTTTTGGTGTTCCATTTCTTAAGTGGTAGAAATGAGAATGTTGTAAAAAGGAAAAGGTTATGTAGCCAGGAGTATTAAACAGCTATGACTGCCTCACTGAAACCTGACAACTAGTCTGAATAAAACAGCTTCGTAGTGTAAAAAGCCCAACTTGTAAAAAGAAAGAGAAAACACTGTAGACTGAGAATCTATAAATAATCTCAAATGGAAAGCTGGCATTCAGCTGGCATAAAATAATTTCCTTTATTTTCAGTCAGCTTGGAAAAGTAGTGAGGGGGTTATTATGTATATTTTTAGTGGATGTTCCTTGATTTTTCACTGTATTTGTATTTATCTTCAGTGGATTTGGGGTTTTTTGCAGTAAAAAATTTGCATGAGTGTGTAGGCATTGTTTGGTTTGCTTGGTTAGTTTTGGGGTTTTGTTGGTTTTTTTTGTTTGTTGGTTTGGTTTTGGGGTTTTTTGGGGGTTTTTTGTTTGTTTGTTTGTTTTTTTTAAGAGTATGTTCTGCTGGTTTTTTCCTGTAGATTTCTGTAGCTTGGTACCAGTGAGTCATCAGCATCCATCCTACTGAATTTTTCCAAGTGGAGGAAGTACACAATGCACATTTTTCATCTTATTATTAGCTTTCACCTTACGTCTTCTTCCTCACTGGGATCAGGTGTGCTTCATTTCTGCTGCCAAGCTGAGTCCTTCTCTTTTTCTAGATTCAGAGTGAGCAACTCCCTGCTAATAAAAGTCATGGTGAGCAGCCACAAACAGAACTGAGGCATTGTCTGAGGTGCCTTTGGGACCAGTGTCACTTAGCAGATCCATTACTGATCTGGAAGATACATGTAAGAAGAATGATAGCGAAATTTGAAGAAGACTGGAAATAAAAGAGCACTAAGAACCAAAAAGTTGTACAAGAAGAATGGACTATGCATTTCTCATAGGCCAGTAATCTTCTTGCAGAAAGATGTCTGTGGCACTGTTTCCTAACACCTGATTTTTTGGCAAATCCTAAATGGACTACATTGCAACAGTGAGGAACCCTAAATTTTATATGTTATGTATGTTTGTTGTTTTAAACCCTTCTCTCCCTCCAAAAAAACCCCAGACAGGCACCAACTACTGAGATTTGAAAATTTCTAAGAAGGATTTCAGGATGGCATGACTTTTACGAACTTTAAAAGAAAGAACGGAACAACCCGAAATCCAGCAAGTGATAAACCTGTTAAAAACAAAACCCTGAAACTATTCCTCTCTTGCTTTTTAGGTTTATCAGGAAGACTGTGTTTTAGCTGCTGTTTTCCCAGTATCCTTATCCTCAAATCCTGGAAAATAGCCAATTTTAAGTGGCACCAGTGGGAATTTTCAAATTCCTTTCTACAGCAGACCAATGCAACATGAATCACTACTTTCACTTTTGCAGAAAATGCCATCTTTGCATCCATGTTAAAAACTGAAAATTCAAAATCTTTCATACAATGATACTGAATGTTCTTTTTTTTTTTTTTTTGGGTTGTTGCCATGGTTTGAGGTGCCAGGATTATAATCAGCAGGCCTATGAAGTTGCTCATCATGACAGTGTTCCCAGGTAAAAGCAAAACCTAATATCCATTCATCTTGTCTGACCTGGGTTTAAGCAAACAGCTTTCATTCTGCAGTGTTTCATGGTCAGATACCAGGAGGGGAAAAATATTAAAGTCTAAACTGTGCTTGGAAGAAAGGCAATAAACATGCTTGATCACTATTATATATAATGGTTACTGAGTGCTTCCCAGGGATGATTGATGTGCATGGAGCAGTGGTCTGCATGTGGAGCAGCTCTTCAGCTGGAGTTAAACTGCGCATCTCTCTAAAACCCTCCACAGGATTGATACAGAAACACCGCTATCAAGATATGCAGATTAGGCCCCCAAATCTGACAGAACCATATGAAATCACTTTTTTTTTTTTAACCTTTGTTGAAGGCCAATCAGGCAAGTTGCAGTGCACTAGCTCATACTGTGCTGTGCAGAGGTTCTGATTTTAACCCAAAATTCCTGCAGAATCGTGTCTGTCTCATCAAACAAAACTCACAATTAGCATTATGCTTGTTTCAAACCTACATCTTTGCTCAACAGAATGACAACATTTCACTATGACTTAATACATGGAAACACACTTAGTACCCCAAAACAATGTTCATCTTGCTCAGCATCTTGCTCAGCAATATTCAGTCTTGGGAGCCTGAAGGATGACTATGGAAAAAGCTTCCATTCATATATCCTCTTGGTATCCAGGAACCAGCAGCTCAACACTTTCCAGTAACTAGTCTTCAAACCACGATAAGGTTCCAGAATTAATTTTAAGATACACCAGAAGGCTTTATGATAAGATTCTTATGATGTTTCATCCTCTTAGTTTACCTGCACCTGACATATAACTGGAAAAGAAAAAAAAAATGAAACCCCCGAACTGTAAAAAATTTATGAGAACCCAAAACTGTGGAAAAAAGTACAATAAGAACCCACACAGGTTCACTTTGTGGGACATTTTTGTTGTTTCTTTGGGTTTACTATGTCTAATAAACCAAAAATAGGGCCCCTAAACCAAAGATAGGGCTCCTAAAAGACTCCAACCCCACAGCACAGGGCGTTTGTGTAGAAGAGCTGGGAGTCTCTCAGCTCAAACCCGCTACACATAAAACAAATAAACAACCTGAAGGAAAGAGGGATGGGGAAATAAACACCAAAAAAAAAACGACGGCAGGTGGAAAAACTCGGCGAAATGCCCGTTTCGGGTCACTTTCGCACCGCTGCCGGTGCGGGGGGCGGGTCCAGCTTTTCCCAGCGGCATCCCCGGGTATACCACCATGACTGAGAGGGATAGAGGAGGGAGAAGGGCCCAGAATAGGGGAACAGATGGGGCCACCGGTCTCCTCTATATCCCCAGTGTCCTCTCAACGCTGTGCTGAGGTGCTGAGGTACCGCGCCCCGCATCCCTCCCGCGTCCCCCCCCCCCCGCCTCATCCTCCCCGCCCGCGGGGCCCCGCCGGCTCCTCCTGACGCCGGGGGTGTGTTTTTTCTCGCCGTGCCCCATCAAAGCCCCCTCTGTTATTGAAATATGAGGCCATTTCCTTCCCGGCGGGGAGGGAGCGAACCGACGGGGTGGGCCGGGCACCGCCGCCCCGAAGAAACGTCCCTTTGTGAGGGGCGGGAGGGGCCGGTGCCGCCCCACCCGGAGGCTCAGGTGCACCCCCCGAGCTCTGGCGCCGGCTCCGAGGGGTGTGGGCAACTCTCCACCGACCGCCGGAGTACCCCAGCACGGAAGGATGCAATCCGGGAATGGGCACCCAGCCCAAAAATCCTCTCCGTGACCACCTGTACTTCGCTGTTTTACACTGGGGAAATGCATTGCACGTCTTTTTCTTTTTCTTTTTTTTTTTTTTTTTACTTTTATTGATAGCCACAAACTCTGATATTTCTTTCTCTCAGGCACTCAGTATTCTCTACTCCCCATTCTCCTGTTTTTTTTCACAATTTTGTGTGATTCACACAAGTGCATTACAGAAGGAAATAATAGGTTAAACTTAAATGAAAGTGCTTGGTTTAATATGGAATATATCAACAGAGATGATATTTTTGGGACTGTCCTGTGCAGGGTCATGATCCCTGTGGGTCCGTTCCAGCTCAGGATATTCCACGATTCCAGGCAGAGGCCTGTTTATTTGCTTGGGGCTTGTTTTGTTTGTGTTTTATTTTTCCTTCCAGTGGGATGTGCTGTGAAGTAGCCGCTGAGACACAGCAGTGGTGACCCCTGCTCAGTGACACCGCCGAAACTGACGTCCCTTCAAATGTGCTTTTGCACCAAGATGTGTCAGGCTCTGGCATTTCCTGATCGAGGAGGACTGATGGGCTGCAGCCTCTTTTTGATGGTGCAGGCTGAGAGTTTGACACCCACAATGATAAAAGCTTAGCAGGGTCCAGACTAAAAAATTATGCTGGAGAGTTGCAGTGGGTGTGACACAGTTACATTCTTCTGTTTGGGGGGGGGGGAGGATAAAATTAATCCACAAGACTAAATTGCCTGGGCTACCTGTGTTTTTTAATCTAGCAGATTTAAGAGGTTAAGAATTCCACATACATTTCCTACTGTTTGGAAATGAGGCATCGAGAACCCTATTTTTTTCAAGTGAAGGAAAGTGACATGTGCTTTAAATAAAAACATTATTTGAGCCCAAATTTGCCAACCTGTAGTACATCATTAAGGTCTGGCCTTTTTTTCCCCCTTTTCCTTTCAACTATTGTTGTTTGATTTGGGATTTGGTTTTTGGTCAGTTGCTTTTTTTAAATAAGACACATTTATAGGTACAACAGTGTCAGCACCTTTTGCCTACAGTTGTAAGAGGGGAGACTCAATCCTCATGCTTTTCATTCCATGGCATTTAGGGAGCTAAAGCCACATAATGCATGGGGTTTAGCAGACTTTTTTGGGGTTGTGTGTCTCATGATGTGAAATGGACACCAATCCAGAAATTTTTGATGCTGGAGCAACACTTTGTCCTTAGGTGGTGCTCAGAAATTGCATAAAGACTCAGAGCCAACAGTTGCCCGACATTAGGAAGTCATGTCAGTACCCTGAGCAAGGTGTGGTCTGTATTTGGGGTGTAACAAGAGAAGCTGGTTTTGTTTCCTGGATTAATAATTCAATTGGAAATTGGGGATAAAAGAAAAACAGACTGGGATCCTGTTGGGTCCAGCTGTTTCCTCCCCTCTGCACACTCCCTTCATACATCACTTTCTCCCTATCTGAAACCAAGTTTCCACCTTCAAAGTTAATGCGGGGTGGAGAGGGTGTGAATAAGGAGCGGGGGCAGGGAATGAGCAGAGGCAAGTGGTCAGAAGTATCATGTTTCTCATGGTGTCACACACCCTAAATCCCTAAATTCAATGGTCCCTTCATGAGGAACACTACCAACTTCCTTTTTTTTTCTTCCTTTTTAATTCCTTCCTCCTCCCCACCCTTTTTTTATGTGTGGGGTTTTTTTGGGGTTTTTTTGTTGTTGTTGTTGTTGGTTTTTTTTTTTTTTAGCCCCATGTAGTTTTTAACTCGGGAATTGTGTGCATACTGAGAAGCTTTTTTAGGTGTGGATCTAGGAGGGCTGGACCTAAGGGGTGAGGACAGGGATCTGGAGGGAGAGGGCAGCGTGGTGGGGCGGGGGTGGCTGAGTGTGGGTTTGTGAAAGAGAGGGAAACGGCATGTGTGGGTTTATTTTTTCCTCCCATTCCTGGGTTCTGAAGGAAGCACATTGAGCTGTAATTAAGAGATCTTGGAGGCGTACTTAACTCATGACGTGTTGCTTTTCTTTTCCTCTCGGTGAGAAAGTGGCTCTCTCTTCCCTGAATCAGATCCTCTGCCACCCAGAGCCACAAAGAGACACTCGGGACATAGACACACACACGCATACACTGACTTAAGGTGAGCTCCAAAAACTTTCTCCGCACTTCGCTGCCCTCCGTCCCAAACTGCTGGAGAGTTCTGAGAGCATCTCAAGTCGGGAGCTCTGCGCAAGGTAAAAAAAATCAACAAACTAACCAAACTTTTGGAAAAGTTTGTTACTCCTTTGCTTCTCTAAGTCGGATGGGGATCCAGTGAGCAGAGCCCGTGGCTTCAACTGCAGGGCTGCACTGGAGGGATTTTTGAACGATCTGATTTGGCAGCTGAGGCGGGGGGGCGATGGTGAAAGACGGATTGAAACTGGGTACCTTCAGTGTCTTTGACTTTAAGCGCTCTGCATTACCAAAGGAGAGATCAAATTGCAACTGCAGGTTCCGGCTGAAAGACAAAAGCTGTGTACCTTTTTTTTTTTTTTTCTTACGTATTTCTCCATCCATTCAGGTGCTTTTAGAAGTTTTCAGGATGTAGGAAAAAGAGGATGGTAGACTGAACAAACATTTCACAGCCTGGAAGCAGGTCTGCACAAAGTACTGCCCATCCCGTTCGAATAAGAAGATTTTGATAAGATGTGATATGTTGCATGCTGATGTCATGTTTGGCTATTTACTGTCAGAGAAAGCCTGAATAACATTTGGCACAGGTTTCTGTACTATCTCCACTTACCAAGAAAGTTTGATGCTGCAGCATTTAACATGTAGCTGCGCATTAGCTGATCCATGGCTGTGGGAATTGTATCATTTTACTGTTTGTTTGGGTTTGGGGGTCAAACACATATAAAGTTGTCATTCTAAATGTTTGTCATGGCAAAAATACTCGCGTGGCAGGTATATATAGAAAGGGCGGGAAAGCATTTGTGTGTTTGAATCAAGGAGATTTATTGCTATTTGTATGTAATTAGTGAGGGTTTAATTACTGCTGGGATCTTCCAGGGCAGAAAGTGCTGCCATGTAAATGGCTGTGTGATGTCATGTAAATGATATAACATCTCCAGGAGGCTCTGGGAACCTAGCAATGTGTCCAAGAGAATCATGTGGGTAATTAACAGCAATGAGTTCATATTAATGGCTACCAAGGCTGTTTTAGTGCCTAAATGTGGAAAGCAGCAATCTGGGAAGGGTCCTGTTTTGTTAGGGAAATATTGCTAGAAATATTTATGATGTGGTAGCTGAGAACACAGATGCAGTGAGACTGTGTAACTATGATACACACCCTCTTCATAACACAGTATCTAGAGGCAGGTTATTTTCAGCACATGGAGAAATTTATCATAAGCAGGAAAATTATCCCCAGCTCCTGTGAAGAGGGAACCAGGAGTCTGTAGCCTCGTGTTGAGGTATGTCATACAGGATGCTAAATCTTTGTGCTGCGCAGAGACAGCTCATGCTTCCTTGGATTTTCATATCCAGTGAAGCCTATAAAGCATAGCTAAGTCAAGTTTCTCTGGGTGTGTTATCTGAGAATCTAACCCTTGTATATTTAGGGGTATTACATTTGGTGTCAAGGTAAAGGGAAGAACACATAATGTAGAAAGGAACAGAAAGAAAGTGGGGGGAAAATATCAATTTGTGATACTTTTCAATGCAGCGGTTAGAGCAAAGTAGGGACAGAAGTGTAGAGAACAGCTTTTTCAAGTTAAACAAAAATAAAAGTCAGTGTAATAATCAAGACATTGCCAGTCTGCACTGAAATTGTGCCAAAAGGCCTGTCTTCCTAATGAGAATCCTGAATGTATAGGCAGATTCCACTAAGAAAGACCAAAAAAGCCCTGTGTCATTATGAAGAAAAGTATTATCCACAGAAATGTCCTCTTCAGAGAATTACACTGACAGTGTAAATCACAGCAAAGCATCCTTTCACTATAAACATAGCAGGTTCAGTTTCCCCTCAGCTTCAGTGAGCATGGTTAAAACAACCTACTAAAAAAAATCAACCAATCAACCAAAAACAAAACAAAACAAAACAAAACCTAAAGTTTTGAGGCAGGGGGAGAAGAGGTTTCAGAACCTCTTGAGGTGGAGTGGAGTGTTTTCTGTTGCATGGTGGAGTGCATTTTATTTTTAAAGTTTGTAATAATGATAAGAAGAGCTTTTTCTACTGCAGGTCCCCAGCGTTTCTGATTTTATACTCATATGTGACTAAAAGTAATATTTTTACCCACTATTGATTACAACCTGGAGCCAAAAGAACTATTATCAATACTAAATGAAGTTGTTCAACTTCCCTGCCCCTCAGTAAAAGCCTGGAAATAATATGGACCACTCTTTAAAAAGTGTTTTTAGGATCTTCAAATGAAGAGAGACTTTGCAATTGCTTATATTTAAAAATATTAAAGGTTTTCCAATTCACTGCAAGGATTAAAGTGTGATTAACATTTTCTTCTTTTCATTTGCCTTTTCACTGAAGCAGTACTTAAACTATCTTTGGAAGTTGAAGTATTTTGCATTTCTGTTTCGTTGTATACCTGACAGTGTATTTCATTGCTTAAAACTCTATGGAAATTAAAATTTTTTTGGGGAAAAAAAAAGTTATTTTCATATGACAAACTGCTTCTGTTGGTTGTGAGGAAGTATTAGACATTCCGTCTCTGCTGTTATTAACTGTAGCATACAGTGCTGCACTTGAAAAGGGAGCTTGTAACTTGTAGGTAACAAAATGTTCTTTGGGGGAAAAAAAATAAAAAAACCTGAATATACTTAGGATTTCAATCAATCGTGTTTAAGGAAGATTAGAGGAAACAGCTGGCTAAACAAATATTAGGTGTAGAGTAGTTGCAGTGGTATAAATTAATAATGCAGTTCTTTATCTGCTGTATGAATGGGAGGTTTTGTGGAGATAAGGCGATTTAACACGGTCACCACATGCCACCTAGTGGATATTGACGAGTCTTTTGGCAGATTTTTCTATTATTCACATCTGTAACTAATTCAGGTGCTATTTAACTGTAAATGATTAGTTTTATTCGGGTTTACTATTAAAAAAATATCAACTGGGTTTTTTGTTTTCTGGGTTTTGTTTTAATAGATTTTTACGGGAGGTTATTTCTGCTTTTTAAGTGCCCATTAGACCAGACAAAATCAGTTCATCTTTTATTTATAATTTGCCACTAACATCTATTTCCAAAGACTTGTTAAATCACTCAGTGACAAATATCCACAACTTAACAGTTGGTTAGATGTACTGAGCTGTTGCTGCAAAAGTGGAAGGACATCTGTACAAATATTTTGTCAGCAGAAGTTTTGTTCAGCAGTCAGGATTTCAAAGCTCCTTCCAGAAAAAACTCTTTTATTACTTAGGATGTGCTTTTGTTACCCCCACTTTTGTTTTGTCCCTGAATATTTTGTCAATGATAACCATGGATAAAGAAAATGTTGTATTATTTCTGATGGCTTATAAAAGGTCATAAACCCTTATATAAAATCTTTTTCCCCACCTGCCATTTATCTCCACCTCCTTCAGACATTGCACACACTCACAGCTTAGACTGTCCTTTCTCTTTACTAGGGAAAGGAAAATTGCCTTTTTTTTTTTTTCCCCCACTGGATTGTTTATTCGCTGGTGGATGTTCAGGTGCTGTCATTTCTTATATCTCTAAAAAGGATCCCATCAAATTACAAAGTTTTACACAGGCAAACATGCATTTGGACATACTTTGTGATCAGATTTATGCTATGTGACCAGCTTACATGCTTCTATTTCCTAAGCTTTTTTAAAATGTCACCATCACCACAGCTTCCACTGCAGTTATACCCTGGGTAGCCAAAGTAGGAGATGAATCCATGGTTGTGACATCACATTTTTCAAGTAGGTGCCACAATGGCTACTGAAGCAAAGAAATACTAAAATACATGTCAAATTCAAGCTTCCTGTGCTTTGCTTTCCCCTGATTTTCATCATTGAACAGATTTTCATCATTGAACAGTCAAATGGCAACATTACACTTAGCAGAACAAACAGTTTCTATGTCCTGCTCATCCTCTTAGCTTTGAAAGCATTTCTTTTTTTCTTTTAATTAGGACAACAGAATTGATGTCTTAAGCAGTATCAATAGCTGTAAAAACAAATATTTAACACATGCATTAAGAAGTCACATAGCAGTTACCTGCACTGATTCTCTGAAAACTTTTCTCAAGGTTTACGCATGACGTTACCATAGGAGGTTGTTAACACGAGGCACAAGGTATCAGCTAAAGTGAGGGAAATCTACTTTTCCATTAATCAGGCAAAGTTTATGAATTAAAGTCTGAGAAGGTAAAATACTATAGCAGCAAATGGGCTAATTGGCTGGATTCTCTGCTTCATGGGTGACTTACCTGTCTTTTTAGCTCTGATACTGTGAATCACAAGAGGTGCTAACACAGAGATGCAAACTGTGTTAATGAGAGTCTTTGCAAGGCCTCAGATTCTCTCCTAGGACAAATTATCCCAGTGGTGTCACTGGCACACAACGTCACTACCACTTCCTAGAGCAGGGCACATCAGGGCAAAATCTGCATCCTTAATTGTCTGTCATAATAGAAATAAAATCATGAGGCCAGAAAAATGTCCCTGGACATATATAACTCTTGCTTTGAAAAATGTCATTTTGGCATTTGTCTAATGGCAGGAGACCATTATCTTGAGAGAGCTTTCCATTAATAATATCTCCTAATTGCCTTAAAATGCTTGCAGTCTAAAGGAACATATGGGCAACCAAGACGAGTTAGACTGGAAATGTGTCTGATAGAAATGTAAGTGGTAGAAGACAAGCTACTCCAGTGTAGAAAGAGGAAAAAGTGAGAATCATGGAATGGTTTGGGTTGGAAGGGGCCTTAAAGGTTATCAAGATCCAACCTCTGTGTCAAGGAGTTACTTAGATATAGTTCAGATTTGGGTTTGATCAATTATGTTCTGTGTTTTTGGGAGTGGATATATTAAGTTTGGGGAGTTTTTGGCTTTTTTTTCTTTTTATTTTTTCTGCATGTCATATATTAATTTGCACTGCTTATGTCATGATATCTGGTAACTCATCATCTAAATTGTATCAATAAGTACTAGTGAATTATATCATGAGATATACTTACATCTATTGTGATTAACATTTTTTTATGTCCTGAATTCCTTTCCTGCATTAATGCCTACACATACGCAGAAGTGGCAGTCTCTGTGCATCTGTGGGTATCTATAAGTACTGCATTTTAATGTAGGTTCAGCTCTGATCAAATCAGACAATAAGTCTCACTACACTGTGAGATTCTGATCCAGGTAAACAATATATAAGCAACTTTACTAACACCAGTAATTCAGTGAAATCAATAGAAACTCAAACAGGCCTCGGTGAATAAAACTATTTATCTATTTGCATCCATAATATCACATGTCTGATCAAAAAGCAATGCATAAAGCTCCTAACCTGCAAATCTCTTTAGCTTTATAGATATAGATGACTCAGTGATGTCAATAGAGCATTAAGTGCACATTCACTAAGAACAGAGGAATCAAGACCTGCCCCTATGGAATCTCTAGGCAGAAGTAGGTGATTAATGTAAGAAAAAAACCAACATTAATTGCTAAAATAGCTTCCCAAACTCTCCAGTCAAAACTGAATGACTACCTATCTATTCATTAACATTTGGGAAAATACATACTACAGTCCAAAATATTTATGTGGTTGTTGTTATTTTCTTTCCCATAAATATATTTTCAAGCAAAAAAAAGAAACCCATCCCTGAGTTACATAAAAATAATACAGCCTGGAAATAGGAAAAGCACCTTGAAAAATGTGAAAACATTGTAGTGTTGGGCCTAACCAAGAGAACTATATCATAGAAAGATATTGTTGCAGTAGGTATGGTGGTTCTTTTACTGAAATTGCAGTGATACATGTGGTGCAACTATAACAGACCATAACAGTGCCACCACTCTCTGACCACACTGCTTGTGGCTTAAGGTAATTTTTTTAACACCCAAAGTGATGTACATGCAGCAGTGAAGGTCTGCATTTTTAATTTCTTGCATAATCTGAAAGATTTATCTGCATGTTGTTATTTTCAGACTATGTTTCCAGATTTCCAAATGTCTGAAGCAAAATGTGAAGTCTTACTGAGTGTTTGTAACTTGTTTCTCTAATGGCTTTGATTATACAGACATAAAATGGGTGGGGCAAAGAGTGACAGATTTTATTAGCAAGTCTTGCAAGCAGGTACATTTTTTTTGTTTAGTTTGGTTATTTTGTTCAGATGTTGTTGAATATATTCTTTGATTGGTTTCATTGGAACAGATTTTCACTGGTGCAGTTTAAATACAGTTGGACTTGATGATCTTAAAGGTGTTTTCCAACCTGAATAATTCTAAGAATGTATTAATGCAGTGACTGTGTATTTGTCTGGTTGTGGATGTTGTGGTGTGCCTGGTCACAGGTATCATGCCATGTTGCTGTGATGTACTTTCGGGATTTAATGGTCATCTCTGTGAGCCAAGAACCAAGGAGAGACAGTAAAAGTGTTGATATATCAAAGGGTTTCTAGATTTTGCCCAGCTGAAAGAGTGAAGGGATAGAACAGTAATTCAGCAATTATAGATGCAATCAATGTAGCCAATGAATGGGTTTTTCCTTCCCGTTTCCAGGCATTTCACTCTGTTTTCCCCCATGGGCAGGCTGAGAGAAGCAGCCTCCATATCTGGTTTTATCTGCTTTTTGATGTAAGTTCAGCTCTGATCAAATCAGACAGTAAGAAAAACTTTTAAATCCGGTAGGCCATTCTCCAGCAGGATGGGAGAATAATAGTGGCAACTTTAACATCTTCATAAACAAGCCAGGGAGATATGGTCTTGATTAAAGTAGTGTGACGTGTTTTCAAAACTGATTAGGAAACAAATAGCTCACTGTGAAAACAGAAGCTCATTTTAAATAGGATTTTGCCAGGACTAGTCAGCATTGATACTCTCAAGGTTTTCATTAGTAACTTGGATAAGTGAATAGAAAGTATGCATAGGTTTTTAGAAAATGCAGAGTAGGAAGGGACTTTGAAGTTAAAATTTTTTTGCCAGACTAGAGAAAAAAATGGGGAAAAAAGTTTAAAAAACCAGAATGTGGTAAACTGAGGCAGAAATAAAACAACCCACAAAGATGTTTTGGCATCTAAAGAAGCAGAAGAGTGTTTAACAAAATCTGAAGAGGTTAATGACAGTTCACAGTTTGTGGGTCAAGACAGTAACACTTCCTTCTTGAGATTCAAATATGTTATCTCTGCAGACACAGTTCAGTCCAGTCTGACTTCAAAACTCACCTGGGTGCACGGAACTTGGCAATTACTTATTTTCAATCATGTACTGCAAATCTGAGACAGAAGCAGCATCCTTGCCTATGCATATCACTGTTCTGAGGGATAGCTGATAAAAACTTTAGATTTACTGTTTCTCAAGACGCATCAAGCAGCAAAAAATATGCGGAGAGTTGTGAGATAACTTCACTTGAATAGAACTTAGCCAAGGAATAACAGGCATCTGTCAGAAAATTAAACTACCACACTTATGGAAAAGTGTCAAGAGAAAGCACAGACATTTATTTCCAGACCAGGAGACATAGATCTTGTAAGGGTGACCTATATTTGGTGCATCTGATGATTGATGGAGATTCTGTTGTTTTATCTGAGGAATGCTGATTCAGGACTGCACCATTACTGAATTACTGCAATCTGTTTGTTTCCTGACATTGTACTGGGGAAATGTACTTTATTTCTAGCTGGTTATGTGTTTCTTCAAAACTGTATTTATTTCTGTGACTTGTAGTTTGCAAAATAATCATGTCAGAAAACAACCCTCTTTCTGCAATGATATTCATTGACTCTTTATTATTACTTCAGAAACTGCTATGGAACTATGATTTATATGTTTTATGGCTTTTTAAAATATATATATGTATATTAGTACTAACTGTCCTGTTTATATTGAGTTTCCCACATAAAAGGAAACCAAAATCATATAGATATAAGTGTAGAAATGGTGACCACATGTTGAAGGGCAAGAGCTCACCCTATAAACATCCAAAGAGAGGGAGGTAGGTGTCTCTAATGTGAAAGCACACCATCTTTTAAGTTTCTTTGATACCAAATAGCCAATTTAGCATATTTTTTATATCAGGCTTGAATATTCCCTAAACTGTCACCCCAAGTCGTCAGAAATCCAGAGTCTTGGTTCAGTAAATCTTAGCTCTCTGTTTATGCCACCCAATTAAATGTTTTCAAGTTCAGTTTAAATGTGCAAATAAGTATGAGCAAAAGGAAAATTAAACACTCTGCTTGTCAACAGATGTAACTTTTTATTCTCATGTTTTTAGGATGCATGTTGTCATTTTATAAAATCGTGAAAAAGGCAATTCTGATTCTCTGTGGGTACATAAACTCTTCCCAGACATGGTACAATAGAGCACACAGGAAATACCTGTGGGTTTACCTCAAGGAGAATTTGGTTCACACTCCTCTGTCATGGAAGCTTAAATATGGCAGATGGCCTAGAAAGCATAACAGTCTACTCTTACAATTCCCACAACATTTTTTGGGTTTGTTTTATTAGGTCATCAGTTTTGAAGTCATAATTTTAGATAACAGTCTTGACTCCCAGTAAGAAAATCTTTTGACCTTTGTGCTTATAATTGAAAGCTTGAATATGTGAACTGCAGAGGCAAGTTAGAGAGAATAAAGAAGAAAAAAGGAGAAGATATTATGGAATTATGCCAAACCGCCAGTCTAGCATCATTTCCTGTTGCCTTTTGAGCAAAAAGGAAGAAGAGCAAAAATACTGGGAAATAAGGAGTGAAGTTAAACTAAATTGCACTAATTGCTTTTCCTCACACAAGAATAGAGAGTAGGAAGCTCCACTCTTCTGTGCAGGGTAACTACTACTGTAAAATGTTGAACAGGCCTCCTAGAACTGTATTTAGCTGAAGGAAGCAAAGAAAGACAGCATACAGAAAACATGAGACTCATTTACACTGTGTTTTTCAATTGAGTCTTCAATTTCCTATCATGCAGCCCTTAATTGCTCTTGGCTTTGACCTTTAATGCAATTCTCCAGCACTAAACTGATCAGCATCTCTAGATTGACTCAGGAAGCTGTGGCTGCATCATGGTTGATTCAGTGCTAGAAGAGCCTTTTGAAGCGCAATCTTTCATTTCAAAATGACCTCAGATATATCCAAATAGTGCATTGCTTGGACAGTGAGGAATGAGCCAAGAAATTTGCCTATGATGCTGACCTTTGCATTACTCTTTCTCAAATAAAATCACAGTAGAGGATAGCCAAAGGTCCACAGGCACAAAATAGACCATTACCAACAAGTTAGTGTTTGTTGTATACATGTGATACAGTTTATCATTTCATTGCTGCAGGAATTCTGGAATTCTCGTGACTACAAGTCAGGCAACTCTATTGAAAAGCTGAAGACCAGCATCTCACTACTTTTATCTCCCTGCCACTCAAACTGATGACTTCTCAGTTCATAATGGAGTGCCCACAGAGGACTTCCAGGGAATCACTATTGCCATCTTAGTTCCTTTCTGTTTCAAGGGGAGAATTCTGGTTGCTGTATTAGCAGAGAATGCAGCACAACATCGATTTGAGGTTGAGGCACCTGAAAACAAATAATAATTGTTATCTTTTAATTATGTATTACTTGCAACAGGGAAGAAAGCATTGCTGAGCAGTTACAACATTTTACTGTAAAGATATTTCGCTGTGGATTATAATGAAGTCCAGAGGAACTGCATGAAGAGTCCATCTCAATCACTGACCATTGCTCAGTTGATACAATATCACTATTTTTATGCAAACTCAGAGTTCCAATAGGATTTATGAGTTTTACTGAATCACAGCAAGCCAGTCATTGAGCCCAGAGCAACAATTCCACTAGAAGCTGGAATAATTCTCAGCACTCATATTGATTTGGGGCTGCCATTGTCCACAGTACTTCAAATAGTGATTATTCCAAATACAGAAGAGATGTTAAAGACTGCGAGAAAGTAAATGTGATTAAAATAAAATAATCTAGGCTGCTGAGAGTACTGGGAATTCTGAAGGTTAAAAAAAAAAAAAAGGAAAAGTTATTAATTTGCCCCAGAAACTTTCCAACTCACTTCTAGAAAAAAAAAAATACAAAAAACTACACAGAGAAGATGTAGAAATAACAATAAAACCTACAAAAAATGCCTACAGCTTGTCACTTATAAACGGCACATTTTAGCGTTCAAAGGTAAAACTAGAAAAATACATATAGTAATAGAAATTATATATGGAAATTTATGCAACTTTTTTCAATGCAATGGAACCCCTGATATTCATCTCATTTAAGATACATTGAATGTCAATACCATGCATTTACTTTACAAAGATATAAATATCTGCACAAGTAAAAGGCAAATAAAAATCTGGTCAAAAAGTTTTGAGCAATGAGGTTATTGTTCTATCTGAAGAAGACAAAAAAAGACAGCTCTGGCCCATGCTTTGTTGAAAATAGTCATACAACTTTCTATTATTTATTCTTCCAAAGGTTAATACAGCAGCCTGAAAAATGTTAAATAATTACAGTGAAGGTTGTCAATGCTAATGTCTTCTGACCATTGACTCAGACGCCAATAACATTCATTTTGATTTCTTAACTTCATTTTCCTTTTAAAGTATCTCTAGCTTCTGAAATTGTTAATTTATAATTTTGTAGACATAATTGCAATACTTTTAGGTACATTTATTCAGAACAGGTAAAATTATTCCATATATTGGCCAACAACATCATCTAGCCTGTCAATGTGTCTTGTAGCACATCCCCTCTCCTTGAGTTGGATGGATTGCCACTGCTTGTAAAGGGTTCAGTTACCAGAACACATGATCTCCTCTGCACCAACGCATTGGAAAGTGGCTAGTCCAAGACAAAGAAAAAAAATTCAAGACCAAGCCAAACCTGGAAAGCCACTGCATTGGAAATATACTTCACATCATCACCCATGTCAACTCTTCATTTCCCTCTTATTCAGCCCAGTCAGTGCAATGCCTCTCGTATTTATTTCATAAGGACTATGGGGGCCAGGGCGCCATTTTTCACACCGTTAATTGCACCCCCAAGTTACTTTGGTATTAGTACACTATGCTCACGTTTTAAACTACTTATTGCATAAAGAAGATACTAGGGATTTTAGATAATCTAGTGTATTCAAGGGTTTAGCAAGAGTACATTTCTGACTTTGGAGTTTCTGTTGGAGGAAAGCCAGGGTGAACTTGGACATACAGCTGGAAAAGATACTTTCAGAATCATAATGTCTGTCTGATCTTAACCTTGTTGTGGGCAGATGTGGCAATGGTCTTTAGGGTCCTTTCCAATCCAAACCATCCTATGTGTGATTCTATGATTCTCTCTACCTGTTCACTGTAGTTCATGTAGGGGGACTGAGTGATTTTGCAAAAGCTATTACCCATGAAAGTGTTAACGGTGTTGTATTTAAACAGCAATTGCTACACTTCTGACACTATACTTATCTTCTTTGAAACAATAGGTTCTGTGGGCTTCCCTGAGGGAAGCTTTTCCAGGCATAACATTGTAGGTTCCTCCAGGGACCACAGAGGTTCTTTCCACAAGCTTATATTAAGCAGGTTTTCTTCAGAACCATGAAAATAATTTGTAGTTCTTGCAAGTCACCTCTCATCCCTACCTCTTAATTAGCTTTACAGAGATAGCAACTAGCATGAAGCTATTTGATACAAGTGGATGTGAATTTAAAATTCTACATATATTTATATTTTTTTAATAAAAACACGTTCAACAGTTTCGAAGCAAGGAGAAATCTTATGGGTGTTTCTTGTACACATCCGTTGTGCAGAGAATTCTGCCTGTGCCAATATGTACAGATGGTAACAGACTCAGTTTGCAGTGTCTGTGCAGTGACTGTGTCCTGTACACTGCTGAGAGGTATTGCACAGTCACCATGAGACTCAAGCAACAGATCAGCAAGGAACACTTTGACAGAAAGCATTTTCAGGTCAGGGTGTTTTCTCAGCTACCCTGCACTGCTGAAAATGTTTCTCAGATTTATAGCATAACACTGCAGTAAGATGTGGATGTGTCTTCTGGAATTAATAACTTTGCTTCAGTGACCGAGAAGTAGAGATGATGTTGTTTAACCAATCCTCTTGCCTGCTAAAAATCAAATATTTATCTTTGATAGTACCCACTACTCTGTTTTGCCAGTGCCAAAAAGTTGAGTCACTTTTTCTTTTTTCTGATGGCCAGCAAAAGGAAAAGTGGGCCTGCACAGTTACTATTGTCTTTTTCTTTATCCTTGTAAAACATTGAGAACCAGAATTCTCAAATGCCTTCATATGCTTCAGAAAGGTTTACCTTAATTTTGTTGGGGTTTGAGTTTTTTCCCTGGTTGTTTTTTGTTTGTGGGTTGTTGTTTTGGTTTTTTTGGGGTGGGGAGTTTGGGGGAGAATTTCTTGTATTTTGGTCTGGAATTTTGGGGGGGAATTTTTTTTATATTTTTCAATTTTGTTAATTTCTTTTTCATAGGTTTTTGGGGGGGTGTTTTTTCAGGTAGTAGCATTGTCCTAGGTGTTCTAGAACATTTAGAGGATCTATTTCTAGATACCCTAGAGAACACTAGATAGTTAGATTTTATCCTTTTATGTTCTGACCATACAAACACAAGGAAGGGGAATTTTGAAGCTGGAGGTGAACACACAGGTGGAAAGATAGTAGAAAAAGTTTAAAACTTTTCACTGAGGAAATGAAATCTTCTGAGGAAAGGTAAAAAAATATCACTTTTTTATCAGTTGACTGAGAAAGTCCAGGTGCTTAGAAGATTGAAATGAGCACAGAGAGGTTGGATACTGGATCATAGTCCTGGGAGTTCTTTCTTCCTGAGATTTACTGCTTGTTATGCCATGGCACAGCAGGGAGCTGCAGGATGTCCTCCCTGAGCAGCAAGTGAGACCTTTCACTGCAAACACATCTTTTATCCCTAGACTGAATAAAAAGACAGAAAATAGTTTCTTACAGGATTTGATTTGAGGATAAATAAATGGTAAATAAATGTTAAAATTTATGAAGAATTATAAAGAAAGAAATCAGCTGAAGTCCAAATATCACTTCTGAAATCAGAGCACACAAGGAAAGTCTGTGTTGTAGTCCAGGTGCTGCTATTTATAGCTTATACATTCAGAGTTTACACTAGAAATGAGTTTAAAATGGAAAATATTTCGAGTTATGAGTGTGCCAGTACCTTTTTTCCAACAAAATCTAATTTGAGACATTTAAACAGAGGTGTTTGTAGCAGATGACTAGTGGGAAGCACTTTTTTTTCTTCTTTTCTCATGACCAATTTGAAATCCTTCAGAAAATATGTGTGCCAGCCCTTTTATAGTAATAATGAGGGGGATTTCTTGGCTTTTAAATAGCATCTGACTTTAGAACCTTTGATATCCCAGTTGCAAAATAGAGGTCACCCACTAACTCACACAGTAACTGTGAGGAACTGCTCACAGACACTGCATTCTAGTTTTGGTTTTCTCCTTTTGCTGTCAAGGGATGTGACCTGTTGCAACCATTTAGACCATACCTAGAACTGAAGTGCCAACCAGATCCTCAGCCAAAAACTGTTCACCTCAGCTCCTCGCCCCCATTCCTGGAGAAAAAAAAAACAAACAAACGTGTTTTGTTGCTGCAATTTCTGTCCCCTTCCCATGGAAGAGAAGGTATCATATTCCTTTAATTGATTTTCACTGCAACACATCTTAGAAGCTGTGACTCCCTGAGACTAAAATGCCTCTGGTATCTAACGGCAGGAATTGTGTTCCTCTTGACACCGACAAAGATCAAAGATAAATGCCTCGAGTTAGTCTAGAAGTGCAAGGCAAATGGTCCTCACTCTACATTTATGTAAAGCAGATCCATGACTATACCTCAAAAGCTGTGAAGTGTAAATTTCAGATTAAAACAGCAGGGTTCAAAAGCATTAGTTCTGTATAGTGTAGTCTCTTAGTGGCATGTTGGAGGTGCAAAATTTATCTTCATTAAATGCAGGGTTTATATGAATGCTTTTATGTCTATATCAGATTTAATTAGAGCACTGACCTGATTTTTAGGAAGAGACTTCTACTGTCTACAGCCTTTTCAGGGAGACTGGGTTATTAAAGATCTCATCTATTATATTTATTTTTCTCAGATTATTTCATTTTGATGCTCAAGAAACTGCTTTTTAAACAGTATAAATTCCTCAAATTAACCAAAAGAAAAGGGTGTTTTCAAAGATTGCTATCATGTGACAGCCAATGAAAACATATTTTTTAATGTGCTAATGTCAGTGACATTTTCTTTACTACTTTTTACTGTATTAGCAGCTATGGCCCCTAAAATGAGAAACTTCTCCCTTTGGATGTGTGGTTCCTGTGAGAATGTTAAAATAGCTGTTCTACATGAATAACCCATTTTAGAAACAGATTAACCACCAAATAAGTATGAAGGAGGGGTGGGCATGGAGTTTGCATCTGGGATCTGCTCATGCCCATCCTGTGAGATTCCATTCCCAGAAAACAGTAAGTTAATATTTTGTGAATATTAATTTTTTTAATGTCTTGAGGATTCAAGAGATAAAAAGAGAGACAAATTGTTTCATTGAAGGTTTCATGTTCAGTAATTTCTCTCCTTGTCTCGAATAGACATCTCTGGAAAGAGGATGACAAAATTTCTGCAAGATAGGTAGTCTTATCAGCTTTTACTGGTGCAACCATGTCAACCAAAAACACATCTTGCTTTGTCAGAGTGTGTTCAACAGTCAGAGTTTGAATAATGGTCATCCACATATATGTATATATACATATATACAGACATATATATAAAAATATGTGTGTATATATACACAAATAGCAATGTATATGTGCAGTGGAGCACATTAGAAGGGTTTCAGCTTTTTTTCTGTTATATCTTAGGCAGAGCATCTGCTCTCCAGTTCACATTAGTAGCATCCACTGCTGCAGTAAATACCCCATTGTGGCCAAAATAGATGCAAGTTCCTGGACTGGTTCAAGCAAACCAGCTTGGCAGGTTTTTCTCCAAGACAGCCATGGGTGCAGGAGAGCAGGACTTAGAGTCTATAGTTGCTCCACAGGTCATTGATACCATGGCACAAGTGCAAAAACCCTGTGCTTTTTATAATAAGACCTCACTTTCCTCACCAGCTGCTACCAATTATGCTCTGGGAGGCTTTTTTCCCCCCTCTTACAGCTATACCTACACTAGGACTGACCTGTCAGCATTGTTCTACCCATCTAACTAAATCAATAAACCTTCTTTAGTGTAGATTAAACTTAATTAGGGATTAGCATAGCTCCCAGTCTCTTGTTTGGCAGCCCTCAGGCTGAGAGGTGGAGCTCTGCTAGGGTTAGTTTATGGAGGCCTCCACAGGGATAGGTTTGAGAATTTGGGACTCTTTTTCTTTTAACTTCTGCTATTTCCCTCTTTAAAAACCCTGCCCTGGCAAAACAGCCTGGAGAACAGCATTTATACTGTGAGCCTTGACATTTGGATGTAAGTGGATCTGTGCATTTGGCCTCTGAAAAAGAAATGAAACTGAGCTGACCCCACAAGATTTAAACTCCTGGTAAGTGAGAGATCCTAGAATAGTGTCCTACGCCCTGTGTGCTCTGCATTTTGTATAGCTCAGGAAATTTCTACATGTCACCGAGATGAAAGCTGGCTTAAGTAGAAGCCAATAACTCAATTTATTTGATAATTTATAGTCCCAGTCGAAAATCACAATCCTAACTTCAAAAAGCAGTAAGGAAATGTTAAACCTTGCTGATGCGCAGATCCCTCATGGTCTGACAAATACTTAGGGTAGATGATGCCGCATATGGTGGAGAAAAATTACAACTCTTCCATAGTTCAGTCTGTGTAACATCTGAGAAGAAATAAGCAGAAATATCAACTTTCCAAGGCAAACCTCAGTAGATCTTCCTGTTCTCTTTTCTTCCCTGTGGGGCAGTGAAGGCTTAGCAGCAGCAATCCCTGCTATTAGCACACCAAAGGGAAAAACAATCCTTTTTCCATTATCAGCACTTTGGGGCAGGGAATGTCCCCTCAGACAGTTTTGGAGATACCCTGTTTCCCCTACTTTTCAGTCCTTCACCACAGGCCAGTTTTAATGCCCCTATTTTCAGTCAGTGAAGCTTATTATGGAAATTTTCCAGTTGTCTCTGGGATACATACTTTTGTGAAAGTATCAGTGAAGATTTAGTGACTGAAAAAAAAGAGCTTGAGAAGGGCCAAACTGTGTCAAGGTAAAAGTTTGCCTTGCCCTGTGTCCAGTGATCACCTGCACTAATTGCTCAGGAAAAGAATATATCTTTAAAAATAAAAAGTGAAAATGGGCAGAAAGAGTGTAAAACTATCTTGTGTTTCCAGTACCTTTGTAAGAGATCCCTGTCTGTGGTATAGGACTGTTCCCACCACCCTCCAGAGTGTGTCAGGAGTCCTTGTTTTAGCAGCACAGCTTCACCTCATGGTTGAGGGTGTGAATTGGGTGACACTGTCTGGAGGGTGTTCAAAGGTGCTATTGAAATAATGTCTGTGGGGCTGAAATACCCTGCATAATCCCGAGGACATTAAAGCAACAAAAAACCCCTGCTTTTATTCTGGATGACTGTAGAATTGCTGATCCCTGTAATTAACTTGGTTGGGTGGAATACTGAAAAAAGTAGTTGAATCCTATTCATTTAAATTGACATCTTTGAAACCCCATTGATTTTCAGCCTACCAGTGTTGTGGGCATTCTTATTCTTGACTAAGCAAGGATATGGCCTTGTCTGGCTTAAATGTATCCATACAATCTCCTTGTTAACTGAGCTTTCCAATTCAGAGATTATCAAGAAAACCTGTTGGGTTCTTTTTCTGAAATCTACACAGGTTTACTTTATTTGAAAGAAAAGACCATAAGCCAGCAGATATTGCTGGTAGCCAAAAATAAGTCTTAAAACAGTTCAATTAACAATTACATGGGGTTTTTTTTTACATTATCTTCTGTTTCATGTCATATACCTATGAATTAAAACCAATCCTTAGACTTTGGTTTTCTCAGTCTCTATATTAGTATGTACTAAACTCAACTATCTCCTGTCTGTGGCTTTCCATACATTCTTTTTCTTAATGTATACGTTATTTTTCTGATGCAGAATGTAAGTATTTTCTAGGTATAGGACTTCGGTCACATCTTCCTACATCTGAATATATCTGAACTTAAAATACAGCATACTTTTGTTATTGTCCTTGGTGCACTAAACTACACAACTAAACTGCACACTCTGCAAGCTCCTTTGCTTACACAGCCTAAGAGAGTTTTGTTAACCATGATATGCTGCATCATGATTTTATCAAGCAGTTGCAAATTATTGAGTTGATCTTAATTCTCTGTTTTACATTTTCTGAAATTTCCTCAAGCCCTTGTGCTTTTTCATTATGAGGGCATTAAAACAGGGAAAAGTGTTTGGAGGACCTCCTGCGTTCTTTTTCATGTTTTGTCTTTGATTTACAAGTATGTGTTAAAATTATCTTCATTTTCACAACTTAACATCTCAAATAACTCTCAGTGGTCCAGAGTGGGGATGGAACTACCATTTTGCATGCTTTCTACCACACCCTTGGAATGTGAGGGCTGACTTCTTCCCATTTTGCACATAACCACTGCAGCAGACAGAGAGAAACCTTCTGTATGACTAAGCATTTCAAGATACAGACCATTAAGTCAGCCACATGTATCTCTATTTCATTTGCAGATATTTAATGACCTGTATCAGGCAGAACAGTGTTGCTATTAGAGCATGGAGTCCATTTAGGAAATTACTGGAGTCGGATAATTGTCAGAGTATTAAAAGCTGCTTTGAGGTGTCTCTTGTAAGAAGTCCCAGTGATGAGAAAGGTGCTTTGCTGGCAGTGCTGAGTGTTACTGGGAGCATTTTGGTAGCTGTATGTGGATCAATAGAAAGCCCCATCCAATTGTATTGGATCATATCATTAATAGCAGGAACCAGGAGAGTCTGCGCCTGTCATAACAGCGAAGGAAAAAATTCTGCTTGAGATAAGAATCGATTAACCCACTTACATTAAGGCTTTTGCCAAAAATTAGGTATCAAGAACAAAAAGAAAGGGATCCCCTGTGTCATAATCTAGTCCTCTCCTATCCACGTTCCACTTCACCCCAGGTAGTTTTTCAGAGAGCAAACAAGTTATGATTTAAAACTAGCTGTTTTCCTTCCTCCATGCTAAAATGTGATTTAAAACTTGCTATGTTTTTTTCCGTCATACTAAAATGTCTTCATGGAGGCTGTGACATTTTTCTACAGTCTGAACTTATTTACAGCCCCACTAGTTCTGTTCCCAAATCTTAGCTGAAATGTTCTTTTCCTCCTCTGGCATTTACTCTGATGTATTTATAGAGAGCAACCATATTCCTCCTCAGCTGTATTTTACCAGACTAACCAAGACAAGCTCTTTTGGTCTGTTTTTGTAAAATGGGTTTTTGTTTTCTCTGTCCCAACAAACCCTTGCCTGGATGTGTCATATTCTGAGCTACTCCCTTCTGATCCCAGGGGACCAGGGATGTGGGCAGAATGCCTGAAGATGTTGCCAGTGACATGGAGTGGGAAAAGAGATTGACAAGGTGATGGAGATATACAGTAGTCAACCCAGCTCTTCGTTGCACCCTGGCAGCCCTGTTGCCAAAATTTCCATTTTCTGTTGCAGTCTTTCTGGAGACCATCAACCCAACCATCCACTTATTTCATGATTCCCTTCCTTGAACTCATCTGGTGATGCTCTGAGGTATAAATTTTGAGGTTTAGCACAACTGTGCCATCCACATTTTTTAAAAGTCTTTGTCTCTTTTTATAATAGTCTCTTCCTTCTCTATCCTAAATAATAATTTCCCATTTTGCCTCTTCCTCTTGAATCCAATAAATGTCTTTTTCTGGTTCTGTTGCTGTTAGATTCCTTAGTTCAAAGTGCAGCACTGCAATCAGTGTAAGTCAATATCTGCAACTGGTAGATATGCAGTCTGGACCTTTGAATGCAATTTTTGGCACCTTTTTACATCTGACTGATCAAGGGTGTCATGCAAGTCTCTGTTATCATTACTGCAAACCAGAAAACAATATTTTATTTGCTTTTAATAAATGATCGAGTGCATTTTTGAACTCAAAACAAAAAGTGGTTTTCAGACAATAGTTTGAATTTGTTGTATTCTCACTATTGTTGGTTGTTTTGAAAATCAAAACCAAATCAAACAATCATCATCATCATCATCATCATGGCTAGGCTTCGCAAACAAAGATTTGGGAAGGCTTTATCCACATTTGTTACAGGCTCGTTGGTGACTTATGAGGCCAATATGTGACAGACATGTCCGATCGCAAAAAGCACAGCAGAAAGACTCCTTAGATGGTGCATTCTGCAAGGCACAGTTCTTCCTGTGTTGCCTTTTCCCCTCGAGAGTGATCCTGCGTGTGTTCTCAAAGGCATCCGCAGCGTTATAGATGGTGTGTCTCCAGGCCTCCTGATTTGAGGCCAGAGTAGACCAGTTATGGTGATCAATATGGCCAAGGCTGAGATGTTGTTTCAGGGAGTCCTTGAATCTTTTCTTCGGGGCTCCTCTCTTGCGGCAGCCAGTGGCAAGTTCACCATAAAGCAAGATCTTAGGGAGGCGGTGGTCCTTCATCCTGGAGACGTGCCCTGCCCATCGCAGCTGTGTTCTCATCAGTATGGTCTCTACACTTGTGACTGCTGCTTGCTCAAGAACAGATGTATTGGTCACATAATCTGACCAGTGGATGTTTAAGATTGTACGGAGGCAGCATTGATGGAAGCGTTCTGGGAGACGCAGGTGGTGGCGGTAGATGACCCATGATTCGGAACCATACGGGAGAGTAGACAGCACTATGGCTCTGTAAACACTGATCTTGGTACTTTTCTTCAAGTGTTTATTTTGCCAAACTCTTCTATGGAGTTTTCTGAAGGCACTATATGCCTTAGCTAACCTGTTGTCTATCTCCCCGTCAATCTTACCATCTGAGGAGATGAGGCTACCTAGGTAATTAAACGGCTGGACTGATTTGAGCTCTGATTGGCCAATGGTGATGTGGGGATGATGGGGGACTTCCTGAGGTGCAGGCTGATGGAGGACCTCTGTTTTCTTTCCAGCCCAAAGAGCTCAGCAGCATCTGCAAAGCAGGATGTTAAACACTGCAGAGCTGCTTCTGTGTGGGTGACAAGGACAGCGTCATCAGCGTAAAGCAGCTCCCGAACAAGATGGTTTAGGGTCTTGGTGTGGGCCTTCAAACGCCTTAGATTAAATAGGCTTCCATCAGTATGATATCGAATGTAGATACCGTCCTGATCATCGAGGTCTGCTGTGGCCCTTTGGAGCATCATGCTAAAAAAGATTGTGAATAAGGTAGGAGCGAGAACGCAGCCTTGTTTCACACCATTCTTAATTAAAAAGGGCTCAGAAAGTGTGTTGCCATACCTGACTTGGCCGTGCTGATCCTCATGAAGTGAGATGATCATTTTAAGGAACTTGGGGGGACAACCTAAACGTTCCAAAATCTGCCGTAGACCTTTTCTGCTCACAGTATCAAAAGCCTTGGTGAGGTCAACAAAGGTTACATAAAGAAAGCCTTGGTGAGGTCAACAAAGGTTACATAAAGAAATCAAGCAAAAAGGGTATGCATAAGACTGAAGTGACATTGTTTAGTTTCATTAAAGTTTGAAAGGGTTGCCTGTATTTAGAAAGATTTTTTTTTTTTACAAATGCACACAATCTTAAAAAAGTTCATGTGTTCTCAATAGAATTCAACTAATGAGATGTTAACTAAACAATGGTATGACTCATCTGTTTTTCCAGTGTTCTTAGGCTTAAGATACTGCAATGAAAAGATATTTAAGAGAAATGGGAGGAAATGTGGTACAAGTAGATATCTGCATGTTTATCTGTGTGTATAGATGTGGACAGCCATCACAGGGAGCTTCAGAATATGAAAATGTGTGCTGTTTTTTAGTGATGGCCTTACGAAGAAGTCCCCTTCTGATCTAGACACTGACATATCTCATTACAGCAGTGTGGCAACTCCTTTCAATTGTAAATATATTCATTTCCACAGTACCCTTTGAGCAACAGAAAATACAGTCATGATGTCACTGACAGTGAGCTTAGAAATAGAAAACCAACCCTTTCCACCACTTCCACATTCCCTTCAAGGTCCTACACAAGGGGTAGAGGGGGCAGAGTTGAACCCATGTCCCACAAAGTCTGAACTCACAGCATGACCTCTAGACCTTCCCCTTCTTTAGAATAACTGATCTCAGTAGCAAGTATGTTTTGGCATTGATTGCAGATAAATTCAGTTAAAGTATTGCAGAAAGAATTGTGCTTTTACAAGTGATCTCCATATGGCTTTGATCTGGCTACACCTGCAGCCAATTCTTTGTGACGAAATATCCAAAGAAAACTTATGTATCATTGCAGTAGGATGCAGATGTTTGATGAAAACAGTGCTGTTGTAAAATTAAAGTGTTTACCTTCTTAGAGACAATGATTCAACAGAGAGTTGCACTGGCAACGTGGAACAGCAATTTAAAAATATGCAGAACATTATATCTCTGCTATTATTTCTTGAGGGAACTGAGTAGCTTGTTAAAACTCATTCTCAATGAGATTAAAAGGGCAATTCTCAGACGACAAAAAAAAAAAAAGAGGGAGGACAGGACCAGGTTCTCATGGCTGGCTGGGCAAGGAGTCCTGTTTTATGCTTTGCGCCAGGATCCATGACAAAAATGTTATACTTCCAGTAATTCCTTACAGCAGGCTGGCACCAGCTCTCACTCAGAAAGGCTAGCAGTGCATCTGTTCTCTCCCGGAGTGGCATCCTTAAAGGATATGAAAGCACTGTTAATGTTTTTAATTTTAATTTTTATATTGCTGGTACAGTCCGCTTAGCTGGTAAAAAGGAATGAGAAATCCATCAAATTTGATGTGGGACAGTCAGAATGGAGATATTGCACCTCCCCCTGATAAAACAAATCTCATCTGACCCATTCCATAGCTCATATTGTTATCATTTCATGGACTGTTTCCTAGCATTACCATTCCTATAACTTTAAAAATATTTCCTGAGTAAAACGTCTAAAGACTAAATTTTAAGGGGCAATTAGATAATTTGGTTTGAATGACTTATCAAAAAGCTTGAATAAGTTTAAAAACCAGCTGCCTACAGTGACATGGAATTTCTACACTGAGTATCAGTAGGTGATTTTCCTAACTTCTCTTGAATTCATTCTTTTTTTACCATATTTGCAGAAAAGAAACTTTTCTTTGTCCCTATAGGAAGGGTTGTGTTTGAGGCTGATTTTGTTTTTCATGTGCAATAACAGATTTTCTGCCGAGTTTGTGCACGTACTTGATAGAAATTGGAGGAGACTTAGATTGTGTAGATGCATCTTTTAGGTATGCTTCAAAACATCATATTTTAAGTGGCTGAGAGCATGGAAGGTCTCTTGGGGGAGACATGACTTGAGTTGTAGGAAGGATGAGCAACCATTCACCACAGAGAATTATGAAATAAGTTTTCTAGGTAAAAAACCTGTTTCTTGTCATCCTTGACGCTGCATCTGATAGAGTTTAGAGGCAACAAATGTAGTACTGTTTTGGTGCTTAGTAACAGAAATGTCGTAGAGCCTCTCTGCCCAAATGTCCCAGCCTGAATTAATTAAATGTGAAAATGATCCTAATTAAATAAATGTCAAAAAGCCAACTCACTTGGGTTGGCTTTGGGTAAATTCTTTGCTTTTTCTCTGTACACAAAAACCTCAAAAATTCTGTCTGACTGATTTAAAATGGTGCTTAGATTGGACTAAACATTCAGTTAAGAGCATGAAATCTAGCACTACAAGTTTAGATACAGAAGGTAGTTCAAATTCTCAAAAACAGGAAAAAGAAGAAGAAGAAGATACAGTAAGCAAGTTAAAAAAACAGATTTTAAGAATCTGCCCAATTATATAAGCTATATGAGATTTATTTTTTCAATTATCTAAAGAAGACAGGCATCCAGCTTTCGTTTACCTTTGGTAGAGTGACAGAACACTAGAAATTTAAAATGTTTGTGTCCCTGTAGAAATCCAAGGATCACAAAAACAATGGGTAGAACTGGAAGCATCAATAAGGGTGAAAGTTAAAGCAGAAAAAAACCCTGGTAGAACTTTCCCAAAGTGGGTGGTCTTGCAGAAATTATGCAGGGCATTGGGAAATATAACTCTCACCAAGAAAGCATCTTGAAGAAGAGGTTTAGGTGATAGAAATGGACCCAGAAAGCAGCAAAGGCCTGATGAAAAGCCAGTTTTGTAAATATGACCAAAAGGCAAGAAAAACAAAAGAGGGAGATCAAGTTATATAGTTCATTATTTAAAAAAAAAAAAAAATCAAAACCAAACAAGTAAATAAACAAAACTCCAACAAAACTAAGAAAGAAAACTACTCCAAGAACTGAGTAGTCAGTAGTCCATCAGGGAGTCCTTACAGCACATTTTCTGTACTCCTGTTTGTATCCAACCTAGAGTACCAAATTTTCTACTCTTTAGTCCTAAAGCCAGACCACATGACCTTGGCTATACCCTATGAATAAAGTCAAAAGTACTGTTACCCCCCTGCATCTGGAATAAATTTCATATCTAATGCAAGGTAGACACTTCAAAAACCATAAAGACATTTTCTTTCTCTCTACAAGCAATTTATCAGCACTGAGCTGTTCTGCCCTGGGTTAGAGAACTACTCTGACAACCTGCTCTCCAGACAGCAGCTATCTGGACTTTGGATGGCCTCAAGTCTCACACAGCCTCACAAATTTCCAAATTACCTTAACTAATGAAGTGTCATGGGAGGAGCCTTTGGAAAGCCAGCTATAAGTAATTCTAATAGAGAATGCAAACATGATCATTCTCATGCTACCAGATGTTCTTTCTTCTTGCTGTAGCATCAGCAAAATTTCCTATGTGGGAACCCTTCAGCTTACGGACCAGCCTGCTAGATCTGTCTTGCCTTAATTCCATCAGGCTGGGAGACTCTTTCACCAAGAAAAACTTGTTTTCCTAGCAAAATGAGTGAAAAACAGAACCCAGAGTAGATGGTGTAAGGGCAATTGTGACAAGAAGTGTATTTTCTTTTGATTTTGTGAACTGAGGTCTCAAGTCTGTAGCTGGAACTGAGTATTTTACTTTTGTCTTTGGAGAATGGAAGATCTTTGAAGGAGAAAGGAGTAGTTACTCAAAGACAAAAATTATTAGACAAAAGGTATCCTGGGTCAGTTAAACACACACCTACCTTCCAATGACCACATTGGTTAGATATAAACTGACCTTAACAATAGCTTGGACTCCTAGTGAAAAGTAAATGTTTCACTTACAGACACAATAACTTAAGTGTCCACTATCTGTAGCCAAATTCCATTCTTATGGTTTGACTCAGCTGCCTCAAAACCCAGGTGTTTATTCTTTTCTCTAAAGTATGATCTTTAAGAGACTTGGGACAGACCAGAAATCTGTTTGATCAGCTAGATTGAAGTATTTTTCTCCAACTTCCCAACTTTAGAAAAGGCTTTTTAAGAGAGTGAGTACTGCCTAGACTGGTCCTCCTCCCATTGTTATCTACCATCAGTGTCTAAAGGTGAGAGACCCTTCATTACTGCAGCTGTCTCCATCTCCCTGAAAGTACACGTATTTTATTTCATTAGTATTAATTTCTCTCTGCTTAATGCCAGTTCTCAGACGGATCAGAGCTCCACAGAGAGTGGGCCTGAAAAGGCTTATATTATACAGTAGGTTTGTGCATGGATGTGAATAGCCCAAAGATTTGAGGGCTGTTTCAACCTCAAATTATCAAAAGTGATTTTACTGATTCTGTTGCTTGGTTTAGATATCATTTTGCTCCCTGCCTTTGCTGGCTTTATGAGTTAGATAAAATCCATTCTGTGACAGTGTCAGTAGCTGGAACATAGGAGGTGATGATTGTACCACCATATCCTCTTATGCCATTGTGAATTCAGGCAGTGAAAAATCCTTTCTTCTCAGGGGAACAAGCATCACATATATTAATATATTAGTATGTGATATAAGACAAAATTAATTTGTGTAAACAAAGGCATTCCACAACAAAGGCTATTAACTACTACCAGAGAGAGAATTATGAGTTAGGTGGACATTGTCTTCACACAGTGCATTCTCTCATATTCTGTAGCCAGAGTGCAGTTGCAGGAGTAAATAAGAAATATTTTATTAAGAACGGACATTGGTATGTAATGCTATTTTTCAGTATTCTGCCTTTCAGAGAAATGCCTGTCCTTATGCAGTTGAATTACCTCATGGCATTCTGTTAATTTTTGGAACGTTATGTTAAATAATATTTAACATAAACACAAACATTGGTGTTTTACAACCTTTTAGTTTTGCCAGTAGTAGATGAATTATGACTGGGTAAGTGTGACAAAATGGTAGTTAATGTCGAAATTTCAAATTGTGTCCGAGAATGGAGAGTTCTTGAGAATTTAAACACTGAAGGTACAGTGACCTTGAACACTTCCCTGAGCCTTGAAGTCTCCCTTTAAAAAGCACTTCTCAACTTCTATGTGTCCCTGTCCACAGAGACAGGAGATTCATAAACTGCAGTAATTGAAACTAGTGCGAATTTCTTGAGTATGACTAATCATTACCATTTCTTACAAAAAAAAAAAAAAAATCACTTACTTCCAGCCAAGATTTTATTAATTTTAATATGGAAACATCCACACCTATCATGTCTCCCCTGAGGTCTTCCCAGACTGCTGCAGAAATGGAGCTTTGGATAGAACTGAGGATGTGAATTCCTCTGGCTAATTGCTTTTTGGATAACCCACAAAACACCAGGGGTCAGATTCTTGGCCTAGTAAAGTGTCTCTGGCTTGATGCCATGGCTCCCATTGTGGGGAATCCCAGGAGAAAAGTGGTACAAGGTTGTAACTCACATCAGATACACATATTTTCTCAGCTGCTGTTGCACTTGGCATAATCTGTGCCTATTAACAAATCTAAAGCACCACCATCTTGGGTATATTGCTCCAGAAAAACCACAGAATCAAATGTGTCAGTCTGTAACCGTAAAGTTGATTTTGTCCATGTCTGTGGCATGAATTGTATAAAACTGTCCAGCTGCATCTGGGATATTTGAGGAAAAGGAAAAACAGATCTTCAAGTCATCACTGACCTGCCTCTCATTCTGCCTGTGTGATGCTGTCACATAAACTCTGTAGAGTAACAGGGTATTTGCTTGAAGGTACAGGTAAATATCACTGAAAGGTATATCCTGCTGCCCTCAGTGCATCACACTCAACCTGAAACTATTTGTTCTGACAATCACCCCGTTAATGAGCAGTTAAAGCTCTCCCAGGGCAGTTCTGCAGAGCCCCTGTGGGCTTTGCTCCTACTGGCTGGGCCCAGGAGAGAAAGAATTAAGATAGGTAAATTAGATAGATATTAATCAACAGCCAAAAAACATAGACCTCAAACCCAAAGCATTTTTCACTCTTGGAGGAAATACATGTGTGGCTGGTATGGGGTTTGTGAGTGACAGAGCAGTGTGTCTTTACCCCAGCATGTTCTGCCCTCCCAAGCAGCCAGGCCAGCAGTCCCCTAGTGCAGGAGGAACACCCAACTGCCTTTGTGCGACCCTTCAGACAGCCCAGGCTCGTTCTGGTGTGCTCTAGAGGGAGCCACATATGTCCTTGCTTTCCAGAATGGAGGTCACCATGCTCTCAAGCTTTCCAGGAAAGAGGGAGTGGCCTTAAGTTACTGAGCGTGGACTACCTGGAAAACAGTGTGCAGGCAGCACTTGTGCTGCCTCTAGACACTCCACAGAAAGGATTAAGGGATGCTGAATTGGCTTTGATCTCCCTCTCAAACTGGTTTTGAAGAAATGGAAGGGCAGGCAAGTAACAGGCATGTTCTGATATGAAAAAAATGGCAATGACATTTCTGCATTTCAGTCTGTAGTAAGGGTTGGTTCATATCACAGTATTTGGATCTAGGCTTGAAACAATTCACTGCTTGTATCTGTCTGGGGACAGGGACTGTTTGTGAAGCTCACACCTTGAACCCGGTTTTGGCTGAGTACCCTGCGAATTTTATGTGTTTCTAAATCTGATAGAGAAAAGGGGGGGGGGGGGGAAATTATCTCTGCATTAGAAAGTATGTTAATAATGCTGCCATTATCTGATGATTGGGGGGAAAAAACCCCTAGTCTCTTGAAAGGCAAACTTGGGAAATAGCTCTCTTTTATTTCAAGAAATAAGAGTAATGAAACGTATAGCTATAAAACACGCAGCAGTCCAAACCCTCTACATAAAACCAATCTCTTGTATTTTATGCCTCCTTTTCTATATCAGGTCTTCATTTGCCTAATTACTTCTCAGAGGCTGGCAGAGATTTTCCCTGCAGCGCTGAGCTCTGCTGACTGCAGAGACCCTACCTGGCACGCTAAGTTCATGCGTCAGCATTCTAGGTAGAAATGAATGAGAAATCAATCAGGGCAACTGCAGTGGCAGCATATACAACACTAACCTAATCCAACTTCGCGCATGGTTTCAAACATTTCATTGTGTAATTTAGACATCTTTTAACATGGTAAATGGATCTGAAATAAAATGGGTCTTTCTAGTCAGCCTAATAAATGTTTTGTCATCTTTACTACTTAGCTCAAGCAACCTTGCCACCCTGACAGATAAGTTAAATTGCAGCCTTGATTGAAATGCCAAATCCTACAAGAAGGTTGTTTTAATCTTGAAAGTCTATCACCAGCAAATTGCATCATGCAGTGGATATAGATACAGTGATACAGCTTTGATTGTTTTAATTGTATGTTCAGACCAGGTCTAGAGTAGGTCTGGAAAAGCAAAAGTACACCAGAACCTGTTTTGCAACACAGATACTGCTCAGGTATGGTCTTGCAAGGAGTTTGATTTAGGAATATTTGTCTGTGCGCTCTCATTTTTTCATGCTGTATTTCTGCACAGGCAGAGTTAAATATGGATTGCCAGTTTCATTTGATTAAAGTCCACAATAAAAAGTCTAACCTTCACACCCAAAAAATTAGCAAATGTTCTAACCTTCTTAGCTGAGTGGGTTAAATACGTTACGAACCCTCATAAGATCACTGCTCTAACAAGTTGTGCAGTGCAACACTGTAAAGGTTTCCAAAAATTCACAAGCCTCCCCTTATGTGATGCCCTTACAGTGAAGAAGATTCTTTTGCCTTTAAAGATGAAGAATCTACTTTTTCTGGTGCTGATTTCTGTCTGCTGGGCTGAACCTCATCCTGACAAGTCCAGTCTGGAGCATGAAAGAGTTGTTCACATTCAAGGTAAGGAAACACATGAGAAAATACCAGTATCTTCATGTTGTTGAGGGAGACAGAATAATATGCTTAATGATTCATAATTTATTAATTTTTTATGCTACCACACTGTTTTTTAAGTGTTATTATTGCTGATGACCAAACCTTTTCTTTTCTGGTTCTGTTGCATTATTTTTACTTCTAAGGAAAGTAACAAAAATGAAAATTGCACTGTTTGATAGCACTTAGTCAAAACCTTGCAAATATTAGTGAGTAATGTACAGCATGATTTAAGACAGGCAAAAAGCATGCATCCTAAAGTAACAAGCAACTGCAGTGGGTTGAAATACTTCAGTTTATTGTGAAGTAGATTTGATTTTAAGAGATCTGCCATACATAGTTCTTTGCAGTACAGAAATTTATTACTGCGTATTATTTAAAAAGGCTCAGCACATTTGGGATCATATTTTCACAATTTAAACCAGAAAAAAAAAAAAGAAACTTACCCCGATAGAAATGCGCCTTTCCTCATACCTTTAATTCACACTAAATATTATCCTGGCCTCCTGCACAATCCTGTTTGGTTCATGTTTGAATCCCAGAGCTTATAGCTGTGGCAGGATTTGAGTCTGCAGCAAAATGCAGCTGTTTTTTAAAGTCCCAGCTTCAGTCATTGAGGGTCATCCTCTATAAGAAAAAATAGGGGGGTTATTCTGTTAGGACAGGCAGAATGAATAGGATTTTCCTGCTTTCACTCCTGTGTTTCTTGGGGCTGGTTTAAATAAATTCTGCAAAATTAAGAAGCACAGAATTATTGTTCCCCCCACTCCCTCTCTCTTCAAAATTTGATTCTTTCTCTCAACAGCTGGCAAATTTTGTTATTCGAGTGTTTGTGGAAATATGAATTACCAAGGTCGAGCAGGTTACTGGGGAAGGCTGAGCATTTAAAAGTTCACAGGAGAGTCATAGAAGTTAAAGCTACCCTGCACTTATTAAAACAAGCACTGGGATTGTCAAGGTCAAACAAGGAATAAAAAGGAGCTGCCTTCCCTCTGAGTAAACTCTCAGGATGAAGGTCAAATGAATGTGTTAAATCAAAATGAAGACATACAACTGTTGTGAGATGATGAACATTTGATCCCCAGGGCAAATTTCAAATTAGACATCAATCTCTAATAAACATACATTTTGCCTTTCCTTTGTATAATGCAGCTTCTCTTCTCTGAGCTTTATCGCTTTTGGAGGGTTAACTTAGTGGACTAGTCACTAGTTCAGTGTAATTCACAAGTCATACATTCACTTATCAGCAACTCTTCAGCATGTGCAAGTGCCAAATAGTTCAAAACTGACAGAAGTTTCAAGATGGACCTTTCTCCCGGTCCAGGGAAACTCACCTGTACCTCAAGAGTTTCTTCTTACAAGGAAAGCCAGATAAAGCCTTAAATCTGGGCTCTACCATAAGCTTTGTACATCTTCGAGTTCAGGCTCTGAAATACACAGACCACAAATCAGAGAGAATAAATCTACTTGAGACTTGCCATTTTCACATGTAATTTTTGTTATTCCTCTCTGCATTATGGAATTCCATCAGGGTTGGGATTCCTCCCTCCCCAAAGCTCCATAAACACAATATTCTACACCTGGAAATGGGCTGGAGATCAGGGAACACTGTGGAACATGTGTTGTAGCTTCATATAAAAGGTATTTTTTTATCACATTAACAAGTCTGGCATCCCTCTCCTCATCTGAAATCCAAGAGATGTGTAGCTAGTCTCCTCCTGGATTGCATGCCTGGGAATACCTTGGAATTACAAAAGGTGTGGGTGAATGTTGTGTAGTTAATTCTTAGATAGAAATGAAAGAGATTTCCAGAGGCAGTGAAGGAAACCCTCTTATATTCCCCATTCTTTACCTCATGTAATCTCCTGCAGGCTAAGTTTAATTTCATAAAAAAGGTTGATTCAGATCTCCTGACTGCACCCTGCTTTCCTGGTATGAAAAATACTATCCTAATTCTCCGTGTTTATTGTATGGCCTTATGCTTCCCCTACTGTTGTTCTTTAGCTTCAAATAACACTTTGTCTTCTTTGATGTTCACTTTAAAATATTAATAACACCATATCCTCACAGCTATCATTTGAGTATACTTTTTCAAATTCTTCTCTAAGTGTATAACCTCCAGATTACAATTATAATTTGATATTGTAACCTGAAAATGTTAGCAGTTCATCTCTACACTGGTTCTTATTCAAATTCCTATTCCTTGGGTGCACCCAGCCAGGATTTTATTCCAAATAAAATCTTGGCTGCCTGTAGTATTTTTGTTTTCCACATAACAATGCATTGTTCTTCAGACCTTGGATCAAATTTGCATTCTTCCCACCTGCACTGCAATGCTGGTTAGTAATCTCTTGTGATAAACAGTATTTAGCAGTCAATGTCCCTCACTGTCACTTGCAACTAACAAGTAGAAGCTTTATATCAACAAGTCTTCATACTGGGGCTTAAAAATCTAGACTATACATTTAGTGTTAAATGTTATCATACTTTTTTCACCCTTCTTTCTTCGGACTTTCTAAATATCCACTCCCTTCCCTTCAGTGTTGTTTAATTTGCTATGTGAAAATTTAATTAATTCAATAGTCACGATTATTTTTTAAGGTAAAATTAGTGGAAATATTAAAGACTCAGATATTATACAGGAGACAGTCCACTGGCCTTTTTCATGTATTGTCCATTATCACCCTGAGCTACAGGCAATTGATATATTACATTTCCCTGGACTTATACATTTATTTTTATTATATAGCTGATATCAAACTAGTCTGACACCCCTTGGTAAGTATCTACTGCGTTTTATCCCTCTTTCTAGTACTTTGTGTCTGTTCTTCAACAATTTCCCTTCAAAGATTGTTCTAAGGCCCTGTATGCTGTTAAGGTTGGTCTAATCAGATTGTTAATGGTTGAATTACTTTTCTTACATGTATTTGTTATTTTACTGCCATGTAGAAATATATGGTACTGTCTTAAAGTGACAGATGAGGTCATACCTCTACCACCAGGTCTACTTACCCTAATCTGCTGCCCCTCCATTACTGTTAAAAACTCCTTCCATCTCTCTCAAACTTAGCATTTGTGAGTCAGAACAAACTCTTTCATAGACTGTATTGTTTTGCCTCCCAGCTTTTCACAATATTCCTTTCAGCTCATTTCCTCTTGCCCAATTGCTTTGTTTCTATCTTCTTCTTCTTTGGTTTTATTCCAATACTGAGAACAAAGTTTATAAAAATATCTTAAGGTGCATTTTATCTCACCTGTGACTTTATTTTCCTTGCTGAAACCAGTGGTGGATTTCATGGTTTTGGTCAGGCTGCTCTGTTATCCCAGGCTGCCTGACCATATCCCCTTCCTTTGGTAGTTTGTCTGCATAAAAAAATCATTCTAGTTTCACTTTTTTAGATAAAAAAGTGAGAGTAATGAATTTAAAGAAGATGTGTTGTCCCTCTCACCCCAGAAAAACTCTGTGTGCCTTAGAGGGATGCCAGTTCCACTCTTCAGAAAAAGTCATAATTATAAATGAAGAAATCGTTCGGTGAATGAAAAAATGGGATTAAAGTATCCCCTAGCTACTTAAACGCCCACAACAAGAAAACACTCTCTAAGCATATCAGTGCAATTAGAGACTCATATTTTCTTTTGAAGACAAGATTTTTGAAGACAAGATTTTTGAAGAACTCTATGACCTTTGAGAGAGGACAACTCTTCCCAGTGCTCACTTTGTGTATCTCCCTAAACTATTCATGGTGCCACTTGCTGACCAATTACCCAAAGAGGCAGAATACCCTTCACAGATAAGAGCATTCCTTCTGTGTGTAGCTGCTCTGCAACATAAGCAAAGTTGACCAAGACATTGCACTAATTGCTAAGTTAATTACCTGAGGTGAGCCAGAGCCTAGAAATTACTCCAGTTTTTTCAGGTTTTAGAAATACAACAAGAAAGGGCGGCAACGAGAACACAAAGTTTGGTTTGAGAAGGATCACCATTTAAAATTTTAGCTTTTCTCTGGATATGAGACATTTGTATTATGCAGCATTTCTTTACCTTTGAGATACAAGAATGCATCCCTTTGCCTATCAAGACCTCTGCAAACACCAAAAAAATGTGCCCACGTGGAATGGATGGAAAACTTTCTAATACTGCCGTATTGAAACAAACAATCCCAAAACACACACATACACACACAAACAAAAAGGTAAATCAATTAATCAATAAAAAAGGAAAAATAATTGATCAACTTGTTCTGCATTATAATGAGCCCACTTCCCTTTTTACAAAACAGATCAGCACCAACAGAGAGAAGGAAGCTTCATAGACTTTCTAGACTAGCCAAAAAAAAAAAAAAAGATAAGATATTAAATGCACTATTGAAATGACCTCTTACACTAATTCTTGTCTTCCCAAGTTTTATGCTTTTCCACTTTCCTTTAGGCTTCCTTCCTTTGGCCCAGATTTCTGCATTTTTCCTTTTTTCAATTATTTTATCTGTCACTTATTTCCATTTTCTTGGCTTTATCTTTTCCACTTAAAATTTCTTCGTAGTTTTGTTGCCATTCAGGACAGTTTAGGTAACACCATGATCCATTGTGCTTTCTCTTCTTGTAACTGAGCTGCTCCTTTGACATCCACACATCATGTTTTACTCTGCCGATTGTGGTCTGTTGCACCAGCAGGTGACAGAAATGACAGTAAAGAGCAGCCTCACCTCCTATTTTCATAGCGCTTTTATTAAAGGCATTCAGGATTGCATGTTCAGGATCAGACCTTAGGCAATAAGTATCAGGATATTTGGGTTGTAAAATATTATTACGGCAGCAAAACTGTTTACATGAAGCATAAATTTAAATTATTAATTTACCTTTATTTGTTATATATATAATTTAAAGTTAATTAAAGAACTGGAAAAGCTCCTCAGCGTTTATGCGTAATATTTTGGTTTTGTCTGTCTTAGTGCCACCCCTGAAGATTTACTCCTGTTCAGAGATATTATCATGATTTCTGTTCTGTTCTGCTCTATGAGCCCTGATCTTCACGAAATTTATCTATACTAAAGCAAAATATACTTAAATTTTATTAGAGGCAATAATTTAGAGGAGCTGAAGTTTGTTATTTCCCTGATGGGTTTATGTGCTCTTAGGTCTCCCAGAAACATAAACTTGAGTTAATATGGCCTCTTTAACAGCTCCCCCCAACTTGTTACTCAAACTGAGTAGGTGGAATCTGTTAAAAAATGTTTTATCTCAATCTTGTAATGTCTTTGTTATAAAGACAGATTTCTTCTCCACCATTTATAAAACAACTATTTTTAGCTGTACTATTATTTGGAAACTGAAGTTTTTAACTAAGATTTATCTAATATCTCTCTTACCAATTAAACTTAAAAGGAATGTGTAGGGAGTATTCTGTCCTGTCAGATTAGAGGTAAGAATATGGGATTTGGAGCCTGGTTTGTTTTTTTTTTTTCTCATGGTACAATCAAAATGACATTAATCCTTGAGCCAAAAAAACCCAACTTTTACTAGTTTTACAGATGATATACAAAAGTTCTTACTTTTTTTTTTCCCAAAAACAACAGTAAAAAGTTAGTTAGTTAAAACACAGATAGAAAAAATGTGTGAGAAATATGTGGAAAAAAGTGTGTATAATTCTTCCTCATGTTCTTCCCTCAGGATTCTCTGAATAATAGATCCATATACAACAATATCAATAATGAGCTTTCTGTAGATATTCTAGCCAGTGGGAATTATTGTTATCACATAATTTATGGCAGTTACATAAGCATGATAGGATCACAAGATGCCAGTGCTATGGGAAGAGTGAGGATATTTTAGCATGAGAGTTATGCTCAAGACCCTGGTAACACCACAGGAAAGCAAGAAACAACTCTGTGTTTATTTAAAGTAGAATGGCAAACAATATTATCAACCTAAGGGCTTGCTAACAGTGGGAACCTTTAGGCAATACATTATCTGACAAAACACATCTATGATGTGACCTTATGATTTTTTTCCCTGTAAAAATGCGTGTCTTGTTCTCTACTACCACTTTTTAAGTTGTTCCGTTAAAATGTGGGAATAATCAAGTTTCGTAGCCAGGTCAGCATAAGCCTGTGGACATTACTGGTGGATAAAGTGAATAAGGTTATTTTCCAAGGGTTGTGGTGTGACCCATTCCCTCTGCCCCACACTGTGTTCTTGGCCTTACAAACCTGGATCACTATTCTTCTTGAGTACAGAAGCCAGTTAAGAGGGAAAAATTAAAAAGGAAAAAAGAAGAAAACCGCACAGCAAAGAAAAACCCAAAACCAAACCAAAACCAACCCACTAAAACAATAACAAAAAAGCCTGGCATAACCCAAAAGTCACTACTGAAAAGACAAAAAAAAATATCTTAAAATGTGTCCAGCACTAAAATTTGGAACTAAACCAATAACCCAAGGAAATAGAAAGGGAGAGGATAGAATGGATGGACAGTTTGCTGCTGCAGTGCCTCATTACTTAAGGCTGTAAGATACCCTTTCACCTACAGTATATACCTGTTTGATTTGGCACCACTGAGTTACAGCAAAGGAAGTTTTAAGTACATTTTCATCTGTGGGACACAGTTTTTTCCTGGGAAAGCAGCTCCCAGAGTTACGTGTTATCCTGCGCAGCTGGACATCTTCTACAAGGACAAGCTCTCGTTTAGCTGGCTTGGCTGTATCTGCATTATGCTGCCTTTGTCATCCATCTAATTGCACCACAAGAATTAACTAAAGGCCACAGCCTTTAGTTTCCACAGGAGTGGAAAAAATACAGCAAATTAGTCACCGGTGGTGCCTAGTCCTGTTTTAACAGCTTAGTTATTACCTGTCTTACAATGCAAAATATGCCTGGAAGGGCGAAAGCCCCACCTGGGAAACATTTCTCATCCTGCTTCTGCCCTTGGAGCTGAGACCAGAGCCAATCACCAGGCTGTTGCCACCTCTGGTTCCCAAGAGAAGGAGCAGCTGGAAGTTTCATAGGACCGTTTGTCCACCCTCTGAGGCTCTGAAGTGGCCAACCCAGTGATCTGCCTTGTCTCCAGCAAGGATCCAAACCATCCTGTTGCAGACAGCTCCTCTTAAAGAGGTTAAAACCTCTTTAATTTGGGGTTTTCAGAGCTTACAGTTGTTTGGCCATTTACCTTATAAATTCTCTGATGCTACTTCTAGGGAAAAAGAACTGTTATCTTCCTCAAGTGACATGCTAGACTCTGTGACAACACTCACGTGTCCCATGCCTTTCCTTCTTGTTGTCTTTGTTTAGATATTCCTGACATTTAGAAGCAAAGATAATTTTATTCAGGAGGCAGAGACTTGTCAGAAACACCATGAGGAAATCAGTCAGGGAGCTACTCTGACAACCCTTCAAAAAAGTGTTAACTCCATCTTCCATGACCAGATCACAACAAATCAGTTCTCATTGTATTAAGGATCCCAGGAAGTAGGAGTCATTACTCATTTGAGCTGACTTTCACAGCAGTAAGCCAGAGAGCTGCATCCAGAGTGCTAAACATATTGTAAATTAAAATATTCTGGTTTGCTCTGTTTTTGGTTTGTTGTGATTTGATGTTTTGTTTTTTTTTAATTCATCAACTCCAGGAAAAGCGAGACCATTCTTTTTACCACGCCCCCAAAAATGTGCAGTTAGGTCAATTTGGCCCTGCTTCTGACTGGCTACTGGACAATAAAGACCTCTTGGCCTCTTGCCAAACCCCAGTCATCTCATTTTTAATCCTGAATCCCTGCTGTCTGCGTATCCTCTAGCCCAAACAGAAACTATGCATCATTCCCCAGTCTGATATTTTCTTTGCCTCGAAAGCCAGAGATTCTTCCTCACCTCCTACATCTGGGAGCAGCAGCAATATAATTTTCTGCCAGAAGGGCACATCATCTCATTTTGTGTAAAAAAGAACTGGCTTTTAGAACACTCGAGGGTGTGGGCATATTTCAAGCGTTGCATCTCCCTTGGAGTCTCCAGGGACTTGAGAGATGATCTGCAACGAGAAAAACCAGGTTTTTCTCTTCTTTCCCAGGTTGTCATCAGGTAATGGCTGCTGCAAAGGGCCAGAAGAGCTGGGAAGCAGCCAGGAGGGGGAAACACCACCCCATTAGTATGCTGACGCTGGTATCAGAGATGACAGTGCTCTAGGCAGATCTCCATGCCTTGCTGGCAGAGGAGAGCTGTTGTTAGAAAGACAGAGCATTAGCAGCCTGAGTCAGACTCTCCCTCCTGCTAATATGTATTAACTTGACCATTCCAGTATGAAAGACCCAACATAGTTGAGCTCTTATTCAGATTTCTCAGTAATAAGCACCCCAAAGCATAACATTTCTCCTCCCAAGGTGTACAGGAGTCTGTGGAATGTCTTTGTCCCCAAGAAAACAGGAAAATTCACAGAAAATCTGTGCTGGCTGTCTTCACTTTCCTCCTTCTCCTCCTCCTGTGGAAACTTGGTAACACTTTCCATGGTGCCTTGCCTCACCTCTCTCCTTGAATGCTTTCCTTTGAAAGGGGAAAGATGGGTTACTGGAGCAGTCCTAAGCCTCTAGGAAGAAAGGCAGTGGGAAAGAACACCAGTTATACGTGGCTGCAGGGGATCTGCTCTGCAGCAATGATATTTCGCTAGGCAAGGAAGGCCACTCGTCCTGGTAAAACACCTTTAGTGCTCCAGCTTGTTCATTCTTGAGGAAGCTGGGCCTTGTCCCACACAGGCAATAGAAATGCTCCTGACACAGCACCTCTTGACAAGAGCTATACCTTTGGCATACCTGCTTTTCCTTAAGCAGGTGCACATTTGGACACAGAAAGATTGTCTTTGCAATTATCACTCCTGAATGTGTTTGTATAACCATAAAATACTGCATTACCCTGGTGTCCCCTCTACTACTTGGTGTAGTTAGTGTGGACAGGGAGTGAAATCCATCTGAGGCTGCAATTTAGGTGAATATATTATTCAGCTGCAGACCTGTCAACAAGGCTCAGAAGCCTGGGACTGTCTGGAGATACTTATGAGCTACAGATCTGAACATCTCCCTTTACCCCCTGCAGCTGTGGACACACCAGAGACTCCTGCAGTGCTGTGGGCAGACAACTGACAGGGTGGGATACTCATCACCTAAACTTTGTCTGTCAGCCCATCTCCATCCTAGTCCTTCCCTCCTTCAGTCATCCACGTGTCCCTGGCGGATGATATTTTTTATACATTTCTGTGGTTTTGTCTGGCCAATCCATATTCATGCCCAGGGATGCCAGCAGAAAATTGCTGCTGGCCTTCACAGGATCATCCTCTCAGCAGCCTCTGCTTCTGGGAGCTTATCCCAAATGGTTTTTCCTGAATTTAGAGAGAGCCAGACTGAACGTCAGAGCCGGGAATCACATTTCTAAGCAGTTATAGTTACTTGCTGAACACACATGGGGGATTGCAAAGTCTTTCTTCACAACCTGTTAACGCAGACTGTTTCCCCAGTGAGTGGGTGGTTTCAGTCAATGTCTCAGTGGTCGAGGGCAGCAACACCAACAGAATCACTGAGCTTGCTGAATCAGTTTTGCAAACTTTGCATGAGTTGAAAGGCAAGAGTTACCAAAAGTTCCCACTTTTGGACACATCTGCTGACTACCACATGAAATCTGCATTTCCCAGAGTTTTCCCTGTAAAAACCCCAGAGACTCAGGATTGGAAGGGAGCACCTGCTCCAGCTGACTGTCATAAGTATAATAATTTCACAGAGCAACATTGCTGTAGTGACCCAGTAGGGAGAAGAAAAGCAGGAAGTCTGGGATGAGGAGAAGAGCCAGACAGTTAAATACAGGTTTGAGTGAAAAGTGAGATCAAAATATCAGAGATAAAATAGTGATGAGTAGGAAGGAGATCAGAAAAAACAGATGAGGAAAAACCAAGTTGAGATGATGAAGAAAGTGGGCAACAGAGGATCAGATTTTACATCTGAAGATAAACTGAACTTCCTTACTCTGGTCAGAAGAGGAACTCATGCTCAAAAGTTAGAATAAAATACAAATAGAAAATGTCTAAAATATTTATTTAAGAATTATGCTGACACTTTTCATCAATATAGATAGTGTTGTTTGGTACTGTGATGGTTTTTCTGATTTGTGAGTGGGATTCACTGCATCCTAGACTGTGAGGAGGTTTATATGCTGTTGCCTGAATAAGCTGAGTCCATGGAGAAAAATTAAATAATGAAAATAAATATACAGCATTGAGACACAGCTCTTGAACAACACACAGGAAAACATGGAAAGTTTGTGTGGAGCCTTTTATGGATGATGACATTCATCTATCAGCTATACAACTCTGTAAATATATTTACACAACTCCATCTTCATGACTGTGAGGTGTATAGGATGGCCTCTGCCTGTGTGGGGTGGGCACAGATATATTTGCAGCTAAGTAAATAATTATTTACAACTAGTTTACCCACACTCCTACTGCAAAGGTAGAAAATTACTCCAGACCTAATGACCCTGCAGACCTAATATATAACATAGCTGATGATTGTTATGGCATTGATCACAGCCATTTTGTAAAAGGAAAACTAATGCTTGGGGGGGGATGTTTTCCCTTGTTCTTCTCCTTGAATCCCAGCAGAAAATGGACCCCGTCTACTTGTGGTAGCAGAACAAGCCAAAATCTTCTCTCATCGGGGTGGCAATATCACACTGCCATGTAAATTCTACCATGAACACACATCAACAGCTGGCTCAGAAGCCCACAAAATCCGGGTCAAGTGGACCAAACTCACCTATGATTACCTCAAGGAACTGGATGTTTTTGTGGCCATGGGGCACCACAGGAAGAGCTACGGGAGCTACCACGGGAGAGTGTTCCTGAGGGAGAGCAGTGAGAATGATGCCTCTCTTGTAATCACAAACATAATGCTGGAGGACTACGGGAGGTACAAGTGTGAGGTGATTGAGGGACTGGAGGATGACACGGCAGTGGTGACTCTGAATCTGGAAGGTAGGTACCACCTGAGTTATACCCTACGTCAGATTTATGCTGTGTTAAATACCTGATTTATTATGTTTTTTTTCTGCTTGTACTGCTGATATTGTATTATCAGTGATAACAGCAAGTTGAGGAGCAGAATTCATTATGCTCTGGGGAATCTTGGCCTGACAGCCCATGACAACAATCATAAATTAGAAGTACATTAGAGCTGCTCTAACTTATGCAAGTCTACAGCATATTCAGCTTCCAGTGAGACTTTTTGTAAGAGGAGCCAAAAAAGAATGAGCAAACATAGTGTGAAGAACTCCATGTGTTTTTAATTTTCTCCTGTCATTTTGTAGAAATCACTGGATCTTTTTACCTAGGCAAAATTACATTAAATTTTCCCCTAATGGCAATTTTACAAAACTTCAGGACATTTTAAATTATCAAGCAAATACAAATCTTTCTTGCAAAGATGAAAAAGTAGTTATCCAGAGACAATGGTTTTGGCTTTTTCCATCCTTGCACTGATGCAAAATAGATCTGTATTGTCTGTCAAGACAACTCCTACTTGTAGTCTCTAGGCATTTCCCTCAGCAATATTCTTGAAAACAGTAGAGCACAAATCATTTGAAAAATCAGGGAAATAGGTTCAAAGAGGACCAAAAATTCAACTTGCCTTCCTTCTTGTGAAATTCAGATAAGTGTTATGAGTTTCAATGTATATAAATGACCTTTTTTTTCCCCAAAGCACTGCACTGAACACAGGAGTAAACTACAAGTTTCATGAAGACACATCACTTATACTTACCTTGCCAGAGGGATCCTTATAGAAAAGGAAAGGAGAGCTTGGTACAAATGCTAGTGCACACACAAGAAATCTGTATCTGAAAGGCAATATTTGATTGATTCTAGAATAAGAAAGAAATGAGGAATCTTTTCTTTACTGCATAGAGTAAGGCCAGTGAAAAAAAAGGGAGACTTTCTACCCTTTTTACTGGTGGTGTTTTGTAATACAGCACCAACCCATTGGATACAAGGTCAGGGTCCCTCCTCCGAAATAAGAAATTCATAAGGATAGGAGGAATGATATTTCTTCAGCCAAGTATGTCCCAATCTACACTCAAAGGAAAATTTATGTATTTTAACTAGTGTCCGGCTAACACAAGATTTAAAAGATTTTTGTCAAAAAAATTTTTGGGAAAGACATACGACTGTTCCTTTCTGACGTTATGGAGTGATGTTTCTTACACTGACAGGAACATCTCCTTTGCAAAACCTCATGGTAAAACTTAACCTTTCAAGTGAGAAAAGAGCAGGGAGAGTGTCAGTCCTGCTTATGTCAACTAAATCCAGTGATTCTGGGTCTATAGTACACTGCAGTTTCCTAATAAAATGGTGAGTATTAAAATGTACTAATGTTACAATGGATATATATATAACTGATGGAATATATCCCTCTGTTTGCATGGCATTGTGCTTATTTTTTTAACTCATCTGCACCTTTACATAGTACTGGCATCAAATACATTAATTTAATGTATTTGAGCAAATTTGAACAAAAATTAAAATATATATCATCCCATTCCAACATTCTATGTCTGCTGTAAATGATTAGGTTAATCTCACAGTGGAAGAATTTACATCAATAGCCTGATGTCCTGAGGTGGTGGCCTTAAGGATGTTAATTGACAGCAACACAATGCCATTTACATACGGGAATGCCCACTAGCAGTTCAGAGCAGCTGATGACTCCCATGTGAGGTCCCTGTACAAGCAGCACAGCTTTGGCTTGGTGGAAGCATGTTCATGTATCAATATGAGGATTGTTGACCTCTACCTCAATGGACCTTTTTTCTTCTCCCACTGTTTTGGTGCTTTATTCTTAGTAGACTTGAAGGCCTTCTGGGATTGTCATTAAATTAACTGTACATAATAGCTAGGTACATTTAGCTTTGAAAAAATGTTGGAATTGGATCCAATCTGTGTTTGTTACATTTTTGTTGTATGTTTTCTTCACTGTTATTTAATGCAGAATACAGAATTTCCTCCTCCCCCCCACTTCTGAGGCAGTGCTGCCTACCAGCAAAACCTCAGAACTAGAATTCACTGCAGTTTTACACAACCAGTATCTTTAAGAACAATTCAGTCATGTCTCGATTATCATCTTGTTTGTAGCCTGAAGTACAAGGACTGATCTAAGTGCAGGAGGGTTGGGCTGGGCCCAAGAGCTGCAAGTGTCAAGTACTGCAGAAAGCAGAACATTCTCTGTATTGACCTCCTCACCAAAGCCATTTTCTCTCTGAAATGGTCTTACTCCTCTCCGGCACATAAAAAAATGGATCATGAGTTTTACACTCTCTGTTAAATATTCTGAAAGTCAAATACTTCACAAATTAAAAGGTCTCCAAGGGCAGGCATTCCTGTCAAGAGTCATAAGGAAAGAAAGAATTCTCAGCTTACATTAAATTTCATTTATGATGATGTTTTACTGTCCTACACTAAATTTTCTTTATGTTAATGCTTTTCTGGTTTACTTTCTTGCAAATACTTGGCACTGTAATGAATCTCACTACATCAGAGTGGTATGTTTGACTTCCCAGGCACATGAAAGCTCCAGCACTGGCTCTCAGGTGTATTCCTCAGGCACAGGTTGAGTGTATTATTCCTTCATGAGAGGTGACAAAGAAAGCGGTACAAAGCTAAACTGCCAAAGGCAAATTTTTATTCTGTTAAACATTTTTTAATAGTTTCTGTCTTCAGAGAGAGGTGATTGAACACACTAAGATTGTAATACAGGTTATAAAATAATTATTTTTTACATCCAACACTGACAGAAATATGAAGATCTAGAAAGAGCCTTCTAAACCTCTGTAGAAAGCATATTCTAGATAGAAGTTAACTCTTTGTGTAGCTCTCCATGAACCAAAAACCATCAGCATTTATGATCTTGCTTAGAAGTATTTTAGCCTTTATATCCAAGGGAGAAAAAAAAACAGGCATTCCTTTCAAAACCAGGCTTTGTAGTTTGAAATAGCTCAAACAAATCCATAAGCTTCATATAAACAAATTTTTACAAACTGTCAAAACAGTAATTTTCTAAAGTAGTCATTTGGTCTTCAGGTCACTAAAGCAAAGTGGAATTCAAAGCTGAAGCCAATATAAAACCAACTCCATGCTCTCAAGAACAGGAAAAATCAGATTTAGCCTAATACTGTATTTTTTCTTCTGTGTGTTGCTGTTACATTCATACACAAAAAACATTCTCTGGGGGATAATATGTTCTACTCTGTTGAAAAACTGGTTTTATGGGACACACTTTGTTGATCCCTAGAACAGAGCAAAAACTCTTGCAAAAACCAGCTGGGGGTAAGTCATGACAGACTGACAGTAATTTCTTCTGTGACAGGGTAACAAGTCCTTGCAGACACAGCTGTGTTTGCACATGCTGTGGGATATGGTCCTTGAAAGATACAGGAGAAATAAAACTTCAAAAAATTATCGGGAAATGATGACCCAAAAGGAAAATGCTGAAAAAATTAGGGTTAATATTAGCCCAAGAAGAGCAAGGGAAGACACCAGTCTTCAAATTTTGATAAAGGCTGTAGAAACATAAGGGAATAATATGCCTTAGGCCAGACGAGTCTAGTTCCAATGCTTTTATACGTCAGAAATTAGCAACCTCACTGACAGCGTGGTTATGGGATGCTGTGGGCCTCAGGGACAGTATTTCAACCCTCAGTTTTGTTTTTAGGGAGATTGATACCTGCTGACAGCTGGCAGCCCACCCTGTAGCTGAGTAATCAGACATCTGACAGCCCTGACAGGCAAGAAAATGGAGACAGATTCTCTGTGAAAATGAGGGACTTAATAGTTTTTACAGAATTTTAGGAATCCAGTATGGAAAAATTTTGCCATCGAGTGTATGATCCTGCCAGCATAAACCTGTACCCTACAGTAAAGTATATAGCAAACCCTACTGTTACCCCTTGTTTACACTGGCTACAAGAAAACTTACTTTTCTGTTCAGGTTAGAACTCAAGGAAGCCCATTTCTTTACCCTGGCTGTGGAAATACCTTTCCCCCTCCCCCCTCATATGGGTCAACAGAAATTTGTGTTATTTTGTCCTGCATGTCAGTACTCTTAAAACTGCTAATTATATGTGGTGTTTGCTTAATAGACACCTATAAATTGTTACAGGAGTTGAGCTTTCTAACGTCCTTGCACTGACAGTGTGCCTGAAGCAACTGAGTAATTGCACCAAACTTTAGGGGTTACCTGCATAGAAGACTCTGAAATTCAAGTGACTTACAGAGGACACACAAATATGTTACCCAAAAACCACGGTAGCTGGAGCAAAGTTGTAGGTTTGTGCACTTGAATGTAAGGCATTCATGGAAATACAGGTATTCCTACGGGGAGGATAAGCTGTACATCCAATTTTTATGTTCTGATTTGGTTGAAATCCTAATTTCCACTACAATATTCATTTTCTGAACTACAGTTGCTTTGTCACAGGTGCCTCCAGCAAGCCTCACCTATCCCTCCTCTTTCACTAACAGATTTATTCTCCTTTGAGTTGATGTGTCTCATGTTCTTCCTGTTTCCTTTTGGAGTTAAGGAAGTCTTTCCCTAGAGGTAGGACCCATTCTAGAGCACAATCGGTTTGGGAGAGAAGCCCATACTTTAGATTACCATCCCCACTCAGACTCCACATGTCACTCAGCTGCTTCCTTAGGGCAGGGAGAGGAATCACAAAGGTCAGGTTAAAGCTCCTCAGCTCCCTCTTCCCACGAACTAACCAGATTTTAACCTTCTGGTGCTGGAAGTTTTTGTCTTCCTCCATTTTTCAAACTGAGTTTGTTAGCATTTGGGCATGAGTGTTTTGTCTAGTTGCAGAACAAAGGGCTGGAGTCAGGAATTCAGATTCAGTCTGTACTTTAGGGAACAGTAACAAGTTGTGGAACAGCTTCTGTCCATTCAGGAACAGGTGGGATGGATTATCCCTTGATGGGTTTGCAAGATCCAAGACTGAACAAGGCGCCCTGTAGTTGACAAAAGTTCAGCACTGATAAAGTGTAAGGAAGGGAAGACAAACAGTAAGATCTAACTATGAATTTCAGCTAGGTTTCATAGGGGAATGAAAGGGAAAAAAAAATTAACAAAAAAGGCAAGATCATGCAAAGCTGCAGAAAACACACACACAGTCAATTTTCCTCTGCAAAATTGCCCATGGCCACCCCCAGCTGTAGGGTGAAATTAATGCTAATCAGTTGCAGGCTTGTACTGCAGATGAACTCGAACAAAAAATGGGCTTCTATGCTGTCTGCTCAAATATAACCCAAAGCTAATATTACAGTGTAGTGCATATTTATGTTATGAAAACATCACATCCCAAACTGTCAAACCTAGATTTGTAACACATTTATATACATGCTTAACCCCTTTTAAAAAGTTGTTTGGGAAACCTTAAGGAATCCAATCTGTTAAAATAGTTTTCAATTAATTCTTGCTCAGTTATTAGAAGTATGCAAGCTTATATCTTGATTAAAAATTACCCACCTCTGCTGATTTTAGGGGTTTTTTTTTTACATGTATATGCAAATCAGACACATGTACTGTACAAGGAATTGGTTGTCTGGGGAAATGTAGTTCTGGAAAAATAATAAGTACTGGATTTCTAATAAAGTATTAAAGCTTTTACTCCTATGACATTTGCTAAATTTTTATTATAGCCAGTGATATTTCTATCTACTAGCACTGAGGAAGAGTGAATAATTTTTTTTATAGAGATGAAGGAAAAACAGAGGTCCAGAAAAATATGGAACATCTTCAGCTTCTTGTTTTTGAAGCTACAGTTGACACATGTGTTGTGTTACATTACATTCGTGCTTTACAGCTCAGAACAGCCCATAACTGAAATGTCCTTTAACAAAGGATTTACAAAAGGAAAAGGCTGAAGCAGACTATTTAGCTAATTGCTGAAGGAGAGGAAAATATTGTTTATTATTACCCTGCCAAGTTTACATTTGTATGCTTCATTTTCTTGGACCAAGTCCCTGAGGTTTAGCAATAACATAGATTTTTATCAAAAATAACACTTCTTGGACAATAGAGGGGTGAGGGAGAGAAGAAAAAGAAAGAGGACTTTAAGATATTGGTGGAATAGACACAGAGATGGGTTTGAAGGTCTGGAAAGAAGAGTGGCTTCACCCCATGGTGAAAACCCTGTATGACCACAGTGTAATTTCTCTGTCCTACTCCTCACTACCCCAAGGACAAGGAAGATGTCATAGGCATGAGGATTCAGCAGCAGGGAGAAAGCAAAAATAAAGATGAATGTTTATACCAGTGTAAAGTTTTTGGCTCATGTGTTACCTTGTCTTCAGTCCTTCTACATCCTACAGCACTTAGTTCTACATAGAGGTTTGAGGATAAGCAATTCTGAGCTGGATCTTCTCTGATACCATTTTATTTTGGTGTATTATGAGATTGGGCTAAAGCCAACTGTAAAATTTAAATCTGGGTTAAGTTTCTAAACACCGTCAAAGATTACGGTGGTATGATCCAAACCTTTGTTTCAAGTCTTTCTCTTGTCTTTTATCAAAGCCACCTGGGGAGGTAGTTCCTCAGTGTTTCCTGAAACATCTTTCCAAGAAGTAATGTTTAACTTCAGATCTTTTTTCTAAAACAAGCAGAAAATATACTGTAGAAAATCTGTCAGATAAGAGCAATGTCTGTGATTAGATGTTACTTCCAAAGCAATTCTAAAGCATTTCCCATGTCTTCTTGGATGTCCTCTGTTGTGAGAAGGTCTCTCCACCATGTCTGTCTGAAATGGCTCAGCAATAATGAGCATCAGAAAGGGCTCTGGGATGGCCTGTGGCTGGTCCTCCAGGATGGAAGGAAGCATTTGTCAGGTCCACAAGCAAACAAAAGACAACTGTCTTGAAAGTCTCAGGAAATATTCACAAGGGCACATGCCAAGAACAGAACACAGCACTCTTTTATGTAGATCAAAACATTTCATTTTAATGTCTATGAGTAAAAAGAAATAATTCATAGAAATAGTTCAACAATTTCTTTTTTATTTTTATTTTTAAATGACTACTAGGAAATCCCCAAATCCCATTTAAAAAAAATTAAAATTAAAAGTATAATGATAAAAAAGTAGAACAAGGCTAGGGTTTAATTGATTTTTTTTAAATGAAACTTTTATCTTGCAAGGGATAAACTGGAATTTTCTGACAAAAAAAGAAATGTAGTTGCAAAATTCCATCCTGCTCTGCTCCTCTTTAAGAACTGTGAGAACACGAGGGTGAGATTACTGTGTGACAGCAAAGCTGGGGATGGGAGCAGTGTCCAGGCCTGGCACAGTTCCCACTGGGAAAGGGATGGGGTTGTGGGGAGATGAACCAGCTAGGTGAGGCAGCATCCCTATTCCCTTCCCAAACCCAATGCTAATGTGCTGCTGACAGAGTGTTTTCCCCTAGCAATCACTACAGTCCTGACACACATCATGGAGTTTAACCTTTAATTTCTCCTTCTGGTGGCTGTAAAACCTGTTTCCTCTTTCAGTGCCTAGTGATGCTCCCTCCTTCCCCCCACTACAGGTGTGGTGTTCCCTTACTCCCCACGGCTGGGGCGGTACAACCTGAATTTCTATGAGGCTCAGCGGGCGTGTATGGAGCAGGACTCTGTCATTGCCTCCTTTGACCAGCTCTATGACGCTTGGAGGTCGGGGCTGGACTGGTGCAATGCTGGCTGGCTTAGCGATGGATCTGTGCAGTACCCCATCACCAAGCCCCGGGAGCCCTGTGGAGGGAAGAACACAGTGCCTGGGGTCAGGAATTACGGGTTCTGGGACAAGGAAAAAAGCCGATACGACGTTTTCTGCTTCACTTCCAACTTCAACGGTAAGAGCTTTCTTCACCCCCACCTCACAAATGACTCTTTCTGTGCTTAGGCAAGAAAGTCTGCTGGCAGAGAGTGGTATTTGATTTGTCAGAGTTTATATTGGGCTTGGAAGATATTGCTGTTGAATTTATGGGGACACATGTGCAGAGTAAAGTCCTCTTTGCCCCGTACTCACGTAGGTCGTTTTTATAACTCAAGACTTGTACTGGCAGGAGTGCCTAATATTTCCACTTTCACCTCATTAAAATTTATATGTACCCTTTCAATGTTGATAAGTGCCCAGTTTAATTCAGTTAAAGTGATGAAGAAACCTGCAGTTCATTAATTCAACTTTCCTGTTGAGTTCAATTACAATTCAACTCATATTGCTTAAATATATCCTCAAAAAATTCTAACCATCACTTCATCTGTACTGCACTGTCAGGCAGCTCCTGCTCATGTACTAGGTCTAATATGACTAATACTTCTTATCAGAAAACCTATTTCTAGCTTTATTCCTTAATAATTTAGGTTCTTAATCTTAGCATTCACTTTTGCTCTGAGGTTGGACTGCTGTAAACCTTATTTTAACAACTGCAAGCTTCTTTTGCTGTTAGTAGATGTTACTTTATGTATGAAACGAAATTAAATGGTTCGCTCTCAGCTTGCTATCATTTCAGATTTTATCTAGTGGCTGGAAAGGATTTAGAGAGCGTTGCTATAACTGAGAGCAAGGGTGCAAGCGCACATGCATAAGGAGTCTACAATCCTCTGCAGCATCCTACTTGTGGATAATTCCTGCACAAATTTGTATATGTTTGGCTTGCAGCCCACCCGGACCATGGCACATGGCTTTTTTTTTTGTTTATGCACAGATTGCTTATCCACAGTGAAGTAGTTTTGTCCTAGAGCATAGCAAAAAATAAACATAAGCCTTGCTTTCAGAAGATATGCTCTAGTGCTAAGTCTGCTCCACTCTTTCTCTCAAAAAAAAAGAAAATCCTGAAGCAAACAATATTAAATTAGGCTGGAAGTGATCTGAAACAAAAGTTTAGCTGATTTTTATCATGCTGCATCATTCCATGAGATACTTGCTCTGTTTTTTCTTCCTTCATTTATCCAAGGTGAAATCCTACATGAACTCATCTCTTATATACAGATTTAACCCTGTGGTATAGAAATAACTAAAGAATATAATAATCAGGGAAAAATAATTAAAATACGCTGGCTGCACTGTTTATAAAGCTTGTGACTACTGCTCACCACCCTTTTACACACTAGAAGCTGGACAGTGCCTCTTAAGGAAAGAGAAGTATAATTTCTGGGGGAAAAAAAAAAAAAGAAGTACTGACATAAATATTGCCTGTGCAATGACACAACAAGGAGAGAGAAAGAGGGAGAAGGAGGAATGAAGTGAGGATAAGGTATAAGACAGGAGGACAATCAAAAACAAGACACTGAAATGAATTTCAACCTTGATAAGTTTGTTAGACTGACGTGCAAGACAGAACACTACATAGCAATAGGGTGAGATAGCTCTTCCCCTCTCTTTCTCTTCCTCTTTCTCTCCTTCTATCTCTTTATATGTATATATATATATATATATATATATATATATATATATTTGCGTGTGTGTGTGTGTGTGTGTGTATGTGTTCCCCACAACTCAATGCCATGCCAGTCTCTCAAGAAATCAGCAGAAAATCTGGACTTCTGCTTCTCTCAGCATCCATTTCCTTAACTTACCATATCACATTGTCTTCACACATCCCTGCTATACTCTCCACTATTCATGTCCCAAGCTCACCTCAGCACCTAAAGTTAACCCAGCCACGCTCCGAAAAACCCCAGCTCTCTATTTTCAGCTCAGCACTTTGAATAGCTTAAACATGTGTTTAATGGCATATGTTGCCTTTCTCAGTGTAAAGAGAAAAGCTGTATAATAACCCATTTTGCCACTGGGTTGGAATTGCCAGTTTTCAAAAATAGTGGCTACAGGCAAAAAAAGCTATTTCTGCAATACCCAATATTGATTCTCACAGCTCAGGAGCAGCCAAAGAAAATGAGAATTATTCAGAAGACCCTGCATTCTCAGCAGTGGCAGTGACTGCTGGACTCTCCTGAATGTATGAAACAGAGGAGCCTTCAGCTTTATATAAGGGAGCTGGGAAAATCCCAAGGTCCCTAGGATCAGGGAAGTGTAAGGTGAGCTCAAAAAAAGTGTTAATTGTGAGAGCTTCTATAAAAAAAAAAAAAAAAAACAGTCCAGTGAGGTTTAGATTTCTGTTAACTGGGTTCTTTTTAGGGAAAGAAATCCCCCAAAAACCTTATGATGTCAGGGATCATTAAAAAAAAAATAAATAAAAAAGAAGGGTTCCATTCTAAATAATTCAGCAGTAAAACTAAAAAAATCTTTGTCTGAAATGCATACAAAGCTTGTTTTTTACCTGAAGAAGGAAGGTAAAAAAGAAAATCTATATTTAGCCATTAAGATAATAAAATGAAACTGTAGTCATCAATGCAATGAATTCAAATTCAGGCTCAGCATTTTCACGCTGGAGCTGTTGGATCCCCTCTGTGATGAGCTGGATACACAAAAACAGACTGGTTAAAAAGTTTCACCATTAATGAAAAATTCTACTTGCATTTCTGTTACCTGCACAGGGAAATTGTTTGAGCAAAACTTGTTTACAATATAATATAAAATTATATTTTTATTTTATAATATTACCCTCTACAGTGTCTTTTCTTAAACTAAGGCAAATGCAATACCTGTACATTTTTTTTCTTCCTGTATAATTTATTTATACTCAAATTTTTCTGTTGTTTCATAGAAGATTCATTCATGTTCTCTGCCCAAAACCAGGAAAATGTTTCACACCCTTTCTATCTAGTAGTACCAGCAATTTGCCAGTTTATAAGAATATTTAGAGATATGTTTCACCAAACAATGCAAAGAATAACATTTAGACTAATGTTATTTATGAAATCCATCAAAATATTGTGAAATAACATGATTTTTTTTCTGCCTGCATTGGATGGCAATGTTCCCCCATCTGTTTTTACATACCTTTTATTAATAAAGGCTGTTGAAAATGAATATACACAGCTGGGAAGTATCTAACTTAACTGTGAAAATTCCAAAATTGGAACTCTCAAATTCCAAACTGGAATTTCTTGGTGTCTGAGGACTCAGCTCTGCTCCCTTACAGCCAGTTTCTCCTTCACTTGTCCTTCACAGTGAGAGCCACTTTAGTTCATGTTGCCTTTAGGAAAGCTGAAGGTTCCTGACAACCTACCATGGTCCAAGGTTTTGCCAGGGCTGCAGACAACCCTAATTTATTTTCTTGCCTTATCCCAAAGAATGGGGGTGCTCCCCTTCCATGCAGTTTGGGGGAATAAATGCAGATGAATCCTTTTGTTACAGTCTTCTCCAGAAAGCCTAAAAGGCATAGGAAAAGCAAAATATAATGGAAGAGCTGAGTGGTTATTCCTTGTTTAGTTTCAAAGGGCATCTGAAGGAGAACAGCTGGATTTTTTGAAGGAAAAACTGTGAGACTATTTTGCACTGAAAAGTGCTAAATGAGCTAAATGAAAACATATTTATCAACTCCTCTCTAATTAAGCACTTTCAAAGAAAGAAAACATAAGGTACAAGTAGAGATTGCATCACACTTTCTGCTCATTAACCTGTATTTTGTTATATACTTTGCACACAGAAACATGGTTCATAATTGATCGTCCATCAGCTCTAGGAGATCCAAGTAAAAATCTCATGTTGACAAAGAATACAAGGAATAAATTTTAGGGATTATGTTAAAAGCACCTGTTTATTACAGTAATTCATGCTAAACACCTCTGCCATTTAAATGGGAAAAGGTGTGGGAAGTCCTACCTGAATAATTCTCATTTGACCATTGCAGAGTGTTTTATCACTGGGAACATGTAGCCTTTGTTCCATAAAAGAGAAACAAACCCAAAATAAAATTACATACCCTTTGTTAGAAGTGGATGCTTCTGAGTTGGTATTGGAGCACTTAATAAAATAATATTCCCACATATTTAATTCAAAACCAGCTGTCTGAGATGAGCACTGGATATCAAAATACTTATCAGGTCTTAACCTTGATTCTTATTTTCATAAGAAAAACTGACTAATAAATCTCTCAATTTAGAACTGAGCTTGGAGAAATTTCCAAGGATGGATCATCCCTCAAAATCCCACAGTAACAAGGATGTGGGGTATTTAGGTCACTTGCTGGTGTTTGCCTCTTTAAGCTGTTCTGCTACATGCAAAAAGCTTAAAATAGCTATTTTAGTGGTTTTGAGGGATGCCTCTGCCCCATGAGTTGGTTGTGAGAAGAAAAAACAAGCAATCCCATCCTCTGTTGGAGTGACCCAACTATGAGGTATTAATGAGAGAGAGAGATGCAGCTAATTCCTCCCTCTCCTTCCACAGCAATTAATAGATACTAAGATTGAACAGTTAGGAGCTCTTCTCACTGGTTGTCAGGAGGAAAACTGCAAATCTGTATGGAGTTTATTAAAGGAGTAATCTGGATACACATTGCACTCTTGTAGGGTTTGCTATTAAATTTCTCTTATTTAATAAAGGGGCAGAGTATTAGAGTTTTGTTTTTGGTGTCGTATATCAAAAGCCTGACCTCGCTGCAAATCCCTAGGAAATTACATTCCATGGACGTATGGTTTGAAGAGGAACTAAGTAAGCTAGGTGAAGTTTACATACTATCAGTCCAGATCCCTCTTCCCCGAAGTCTGAAATTCTGTTTGTTTTGGGGAAACCTCTTAATAGCATATCAGTAACAGTTTTCCACTTAATATTCTTTTTACCTCATAAATGCTCTCAACTTGCCGAGATGGAGTTGAGAAAGTGTTTTACAAAGGGATAGATTATCTGTTCTCAATAGTTTTCTGTAGAAATACTGTAGATATTGTCTCTGACAGCAATGAAATTTTTTTAAAGTTTCTCCTCTGCCACAGCTGCAATGTAAATACCTTTTGTTAAAGTGTTCTTGTCTTGGTATACAATTTCCAACCCTTAGACAAAGTTAATTTCATTGTCTTTGTATTGTCATCTGACCGGACTTTTTTTCACTTAGGAAAAAAAAGACGACCTGTGTGTTTTTTACAGGAATCTGAAGCTTACACAACTCTTAGCTTGCTCACCACTTTTTTTGTCACTAAGAAGTGATTTCAAACTGAGCAGAGTTTTGTGCATTTGCCTGGTTTTTACATACAGAAAAAGGATCTTGTTCTGGAGTACATTCTTAATTAAGAAGTAGAGAGTGTGCTCTGGAATTAGAAGATCCCCACATGAATAAAATCCTTCTTTTTTTCATCTAACTTGCCTCTTCAGGAACAGATTGAAAAGTAGTGAATTTATGTGGAAATTATTATGCCTTCAAAAAACCCCACTATTCCTCTGCAATCCACTTTGCGTCAAATCAGTGATAATAAATAACCCCAAGTATAATCAATGAAATGCTTACAATGAGTGTTTATTGCCTTGATAAATGAAATCAATATCATTACTGCTTATGGATTAGTATGGGAGACTTCCTTCTTGAGCTTTATTTGCTGGTATATATTTTCATTACCTTGAGACAGAGGCACGTTTTCCTTATCAGCACTATCAGTTCCGTGCTGTGTTAGAGTGAACATGTACCCTTTGGTGCTTAAAGAGAAACAGAACTGCAGAACTGCTCATGAAATCTTTCAACAGCCATGATTTTGCTCTAGCACAGGTTCAAACTCTCCTTCTGAGAAGCTATTCAATACCCTGGCCTTTTTAAAGAAAAAAAAATTGTGCTTGTTTTTAGTCAGAAACAAGGTCACCACCCTGTCAGAGAGCAAACGATGTGTTGCCTCCAGCCACCCACCCTCGAAAGCTACCAAAGGATGAATCTTGCTGCCAAGAGGAAAACTCACAAGTTTTTTTGCTATTTTAAACTATTGCTGGGATCATAACATAGACCTGCACTGCTTTGGGTATTTCTGATTTACCTCTCTGACAGTAAAATACAGCTGTAGGAGATCAGCTCTCCCTGAAAGCTACAGGGTTCTTCAGATGCTTCACTGCATTGTCATTGTCATCATGTTAGTAAATGCATCTGGTACCATAAAGTTAAATGAAGAGCAGGGTCCCTCTGCCAAATCTTGCCATCCTTCTTCCCTGATATTTTTCTTCCTGTTTTTCTACCTCTGAGGATGAAAATTAGAGAATCAGAGAATGGTTTGGGTCAGAAGGGACCTTAAAGCTCATCCTCCGCCATGGGCAGGGCCAATTCCTACTAGACCAGGTCACTCAGAACCCCATCCAACCTGGTCTTGAACACTTCCAGGGATGGACAGTTCAGTTACCACGGGGCACAAGTACAGGTGGGGATCCCATGCTTCAATATCAGCAGAAATAAACATAGTCTACTTTTTTTTTTTCAAATGGTCTGTTTTCTGTACCTAGGTTGGGTTTTTTTGCTTTTGTTTTTTTTTACTCCTGGTACTTATCAATTCACCATAAAAAAAAAATCACAACATTTTTAACAGTGCAGAATCCAAACAGCACAGTCCAAAATCAAGCACTGTTTGACATGATTCTTCAGTGGAACATCTTCACTTCTCCTCAAAACTCACCACTGCATTATCAACATCACTGTACTCTAGAATTGTTGCCTAAAATCAGCTCTTAAAGAGACCTCCAAGACCCAGTTTGTGAGTTTTAGAAGTCAGGCTTTCTTTATTTCGGTGTACTGGCTGCACTGGCAATCATTTTGCCAAATTCATGTATCTCAACTACAGCTGATATGTCAGCATTACATGATTATTTATTTTTGTTCCCCACATTCCTGTTACATATTCATGACATTTCCCAACACTTATTAGCATATATACACTTATAGGGTCTCTGAGGGGCTTCATCGAGGGTTTCTGGTGGCTGTTTCTGTCCGGAACCCCCAAAATTCTAAGTTTGGGGGCCAATATTAAGTTCTTAGACCAATTCTTAAGTTCTAAGAGTAAATTAACTCTTAAGTTCTAAGACAGATTTATCTTCTTTAAGACAATACCCTTGGTTGTAGAGCAACTTGGTGATGCTTGGCTGCTTTGGTTCCCTTCTTCATTGTGTCTTTACTTTGCTTGGCTGGTTTCTTTAAATCACTTGTCTCTGCTATACATAATTTTCCATGGCACATTCTGTTGCAAAAAACATTGGTTCTTGTTACGTCTCTAAACCCAGATATCAGAATCATTGAGTCGTTGACTCATTAACTCATTAAGACTCATTGAGATCGCCAAACCCAACCTTCACACTGCCAACAGCTCCAATAATGCCTTAAGATTATTAAGATTTTTAGCATATAGGTTTTTAATATAGTTGTATTATAGTTTCTAACACTTTAAAATAGCGGTTAATAGCTTCTAAACCCCTTTTCTCAAGCTTTGTGCCAAATTCTCAAAATTCTTCAAGTTTTTGTTTAACATTCTTTTCAAGGAAAAAGATTTTAAAGAGTACAACTTGTCTGGGAACGGACATGTACCTAGAAGGACATAATGAGATATCATTGTAGTTAAACCAACCTAGAAGGCCTGGAAAGCTTGGAGAAGATCCAAAGAAGACTGAAGAGGATGATGGTGGAGAAGGAAGGGGTCTTGAGACCTCCAGCTTTATTCTAGGGAGGGGCAGACCTGAGGGAGGTTCTAGGGGCAGACGATTCTCGGATTAGATGTATCCATTAGATACGATAATTAATTAGTGTTATAAAATTGTAGAAGCCCTGTGCTGTATCGTGGCATTATCTCTTTCCCTTCTTCCCCCCTGCCAGGCCGTTTTTACTACCTGATCCACCCGATCAAGCTGACGTATGATGAGGCGGTGCAGGCATGCCTGAAGGACGGGGCCCAGATCGCCAAGGTGGGGCAGATCTTCGCTGCCTGGAAGCTGCTGGGGTATGACCGGTGTGATGCGGGTTGGCTGGCAGATGGCAGTGTGCGCTACCCCATCTCCCGGCCCCGCAAGCGCTGCAGCCCCAGCGAGGCTGCTGTGCGCTTCGTGGGCTTCCCTGACAAGAAGCACAAGCTGTACGGGGTCTACTGCTTCAGGGCCTACAACTGAGAGATATAAAAACGCCTAGAGCATGCAAAAGTCTTTAAAAAGTCATCAGGAAAGTGTTTGAAAGATTTTTCTTTTTCAGTATGAACTCATGCAAGTTTGCCAAAACTGTGATAAACTTCTTTTACTTACTGTAAAGAGTCGTTTTCATAAACCCAATAATCCGTTTGGTTATTTAGTTTGTTTTTTTGTTTTGTTTTGGTTTTTTTTTTTGTTTTGTTTTTTGTTTGTTTGTTGATTTTTTTTAATTTTAGTGGTTTTGTAAAATTATCATTCCATAGATATTTTAAATTAATATAATTTAACAGAAGCTCTAGGTAAGGAACTTTTAAATTCAAATTCTTTACAGCTATGTCATCCCAACAAAATTTCTTTTTTTTTTTTTTGTGAATGGGGCATGCAATAGAGCTTGAACAATTGCTAGGGCACAATTATGGAGTGTAAGGCTACTCAAAGCAGAAGCTTTTAAAAGCACAGATTTTACATATTTGTACCAGTTTGAGAAACACTGCAAATTGATTATATCAGGAATTTTAATGTAAGATAATCTTTCTGTTAAAGGGGATCAGTGAGGTTTTGCAAAGAAACCTCACAAAAATATATGTTAGAAAATAACTGTTTTCACTGGTTCACATGGGAAAAACAGAGAGTATAACAAAAGCAGCTAAAACAGTCCACCAAAACAGGACTAGTTTTACAATTTAAGATCTTGCCTTTCTGAAAAATAAGCTCGTGGTCCCATACATAGGAAGAAGCACAATTAGTTCTCCTGAACATTTCAATTGTGGTTTTTTTGTGTATAAATAAATGAGTGAATAATAACTAATGAGAAAACCCTGTTTTCTTCTTAACTTCAATTAAAGATGCCTGAGAAGTGTTGTATTACCTTTGAGTAGCTTTACTGAGCTATTTTTAAACTCTTAAAGGCCATTTGCTAAGTAGCATAATAGCATTTACTCAGGGCAGTTGTATAAATGAACTGCTGGACAGAGAAATTGTAAACTTTAGCAGCTTGGTTTTACATTAGCCTTTGAAATGTTATTGTCTTAATGGAAGCACATTACAATATTTAATATTTCTTAGTTATTTACATGTCATGAGAAATAAAAATTAGAAAACAAATATTTAAGTCTGAAACTAAGACTATCAAATAAAACCTGAAACCAGACATCAAGATTTAGAAGAGAAACACTTCATTTTCTCACATCTAATTTCTATCTAAAGAGTACATTTGTTTTTTAAACTACCAATGAAAAATAAAAATAGTATTACTAGTCCTGAATTATTTAGTTAGTCCTCCTTAGAGTTAATGAAAAATAAAACTATTGAAATGCTTCTTTTCACTAAATCTGCAGTAGTGGAAGATGTTTACCTATATCTACCAGTGTCAGAGATAAACACTCACTGTACATGGTGCCTAGGATTTTCAGAGCTGCCTAAAGTACTAGGTCCTCCCTAAATACCAGTTTGAGGGAATTTGGATTTCTAATGCAAACCTATTTTTCAATGCAGCAATTCTTGGTGCTCAACTTCAGATACCTTAATGCAACCAGTTTTTCAGAGAGCAGGTGCTCAAAGCTTTCTGAAAATTTACTCCACTTACGGTGTCTCAAGCTGGATATCAAAAAAAAAAAAAAAGAAAAGACACCACTGACTGAAAGTATCTTGGTCTTGGGTAAATCTCTTAAGCAGTTTTTGATGTTCTCTATCCAGTATTGGTTCTACCACTTAAAAATGGAGAACTCTTTTTCCTACTCTATGCTTGCTGACTGTAAAGATTTCAGAGGACCAATGTTTGTATTCACACAAAGTTTTATAGCTGCCCATTGTTTCCATAATTAAATGAGAATATAATGGTATTTATCCAAGTAGGACACAATCTGTATGCTGTCGTGAATGGTTTGGTGTAGTTATTTTCCCATGGATGTGAGCAAATAAATCTCTTTCCCAGAGTAGTTGTGGTCCTGTTTTAACACTCTGTGAACAAACCAGGAGCAACATATGGAAAGGGGCCATAGAGCAAGAGACACTTTATTGGAGTTCATTCCCATCAAGCTCAGAGGCAAATTTCCATCCTTCTGAGGACATTTGCATCCTCTGTGGATATTTCCTCACATTGCACAGATGGAGCAATTTCCGTGCCAAACTCCCAATTTTTGTAATCCACTAGGAATTGGATTGCCTTGAAACACTGTCCTTTAGCTATAGATAGAGATTTACGATAGGTTAAGACCCCCAAACCATGTAATCTTTTTTTGAACAGCCATTTTTTAAATTGGTGTCCACTTCACACATTTTCTCAGGCCATTCAGAACCTTTTCTGAACCCTTTAGGGAAACAAATGGAAGTGGAAAGAGAAATGTCGAATATCCAACAAGTATATTGAATGGGATTTGCAGGAGTGGACTATGGCCATGAGGAATACATGTTATTCCCACATCCAACCTTCAGAGAATTGGAAAAAAGACACCGATTATTTCATAGTTCTTTTCTGAAGCTTGGACAGGAAGGTTGTGGGATGGGAAAAGCTGTAGGGAATGTCCCAGTAGTTACCCCAGCTAGATCCAGAGTTCCTGTAAAGAAGGGAGCCTTCTGCAGCTGGCTCTATCCTCCCCAAAGCCCTGCTGGGTCTGGAGGAGGCTGCATGGTTTACTTATTGCACAGAGGTGAAGAGACCCTCATGAATTTTTTTTTTTCTTATTTTTTTACCTCTCCAGGGAAAACTCTTGCAGGGTTTTTCACCCAGACACATCTTCTTTTTTTTTTTTTTTTTTAGCAGGACTGGGGATATTATTTTGCCTGCATTAAAAAAAAAAAAAAAAAAAAAAAAAAAAAAAAAAAAAAAA